>NW_028227261.1:121439241-121574241 GCF_978045245.1 Mus caroli
GGTTCCATCCCCAGGTTTCAGATGCCTCAACCCAAAAAATCCTGCAGAGAACTTCCCAAGCCCTGCGGTATTCCTTCCCTCCTTTCGGCCTCATGCTCTGGAGTATACTCTCCTCGGTGACTCAGGTGTTTCCTACTGACAGCGCTGTGTTCTTTCTTAGTGGTCCATAAAATCAGAGTGCCTATCATGTCTGATATATCTTAGATTCCATGAAATAAAGCAACATTCAAATGTCCCATAACAGAGGTTCATTCCCGTCTCTGTTTCCTCGCCCCGTCATCCATACCCACTTCTGTCTCCAGTCTGTCTCCTTCCATTTTCTCAAGCAGAACCAGACCATTAGATCACAGAGTCTGTGAACTCCATTGCTGTTGCAGTGTCCCGGTCCCGCACCACGGAATCACTTAGGATTCTAAATATTTGTTGTAGGATCCATCCCAGCTACTGGTGAAAAATAGTCTCTGTTTTGTAAAGAGGCAGCTTTGCAAGCCACAGTTTATGAGGACAGCGCACGGTGATATGAGGATTCAATAAGACTTTCAACCAAAACAATATACCTAGTGATCAATATAAGAACAATATAACTAAGATTAAAGGCTTCCAGATAAAATCAGAAGCCCCATACCACACAGCTATCCATACTTACACATAGTTTTTGCTGAACTACAAAACTGGAAAATCCAGTGGCCTTGGCCAGGCCGGTCCATGGAAGGGGAGCTGTCCCCACTGGCGCTGGTGTGGCGGAGACCGACCATGAGCCCTAGCCCTGGGCGGTCTGGGCTCTCCCCGTCCTTCCCACAGTCCGGGATCAGTTGAAATGAATGTCCTGCCCATGTGTCCTCAGCATTTCCAAGCTTCCTTCCTGCTCCCATCTGTTCACCCAGGCTAATCCCTTCATCTCGGACAGCAGTTCTCAAACTGTGGGTCACAACCTCTTTGGAAAAACCTCTGTCTCCAAAATCACTGACATTATGATCCATAACATTAGAAAAATTATAAAGTAGCAACAAAAGCAGTTTTAGGGTGCAGGGGAGGGTCACCACAACATGAGCAGCTGGATTAAGGAAGGCTGAGAACGCCGCTCTGGTAAGGAAGCCTCGGGTGGCTATGCCTACTGAGGAGAGTGCTGAGCTATGGTCAGTGCCACTGAGAACCGAACTTCAATTTTATTTAACTTTAATTAAAATTTGAATATGTTAGTAGCACATGGCTACCAGAGAGCAAATGAACGAACCACTACCACAAACAGAAGCCAAGGCCCTACACGGAACTCAAAAGTTCCAGGAAGCAGCTATTTTGCGATTGCAGGAGAAAGGCAGCTGACCCCAACCCCAGACACTCTCTTGATATAAAAGGACACAATAGACTAGGCAGTCTCAAAAACAACTTGTCTAAGGAGAACATCTAACTTCCCCATTCTACCCTAACAAATCTCTCTTCCCCTTCCCTGTACTTGACTACAAAAAATCCCCAGCCTAGGGCTTGTAATTTGCATTCTCTTGAATTCTGGTCTTTGAGTGACCGGGTCTTATGACTTGATCATTGTGTGGCCAGGCCTCATGATAGCACCTCTCTGTCATTAAATCAAGTCTGCTCGAGCTCTTTGAGGTCGCCTAAATTCTCATCTTTTATCTCTTCCTACAAACTTAATTCTGACTTCTCCTAGCAGAGACCTAGCACGTAATTGGCCCCATGTTTTCCTATCCAAATGTCCATCTGGGAAGAGTGTCCGAGGGACACCTTTCTCCTTGACACCCAATCTTACCTTTCTTTCCTTCTTCAAAATTCACATCACATGTTGAAGCACTCCTATGGCTCTAACACGCGATTTAAATGTGGCCCTCAAAGATTCATGAGTTAGAAACTCGGAGTCCAGACGCACATGATCATTATATCCAAAAGCAGGCCATTGAAAAGGTGTTGTGTTTGAATATAAATATCTCCCAAAGGCGCGCATGTCTGAATACTCTGTCTCAGGCGATGGCACTGTTTTGGGAGGCTGTGGATCTTTGGGACATGTAGCCTGGCTACATTACATGTCCATTGGTTTTAAAGGTTGTACCTGCTATGGTTCTTGCCTGAGTTCTCTGCTATCTGGTCCACTCATATGAGGAACCCCAGGCACACATTCCTGCCACCTTGACCTCTTCCCCACTACAACAGACTAAAACCAAGCTCTAAAATAGATTCATCCCCCTTTAAATTCCTTCTATCAAGAATTGTCACATCAACACAAAAGTAACTAGCCCAGGAGACAGAAGACAAGATAGGATGAGGTCCATGTTCTTGGACTTCCCAGCCTGTAGAATCACTGTCAGGCACCTGTGCCCAAGGCACCTACCTGCTCAGCTTCCAGAAAGGCCGGAGACTAAGACCAGTCCTAGGGACAATCAGCTATGCCAAGCTCCCATAAAACCTTTGTACCCCTTGATTGGTGTTGGGTGGGGATCACTGCACAACACATGCTTGTTGGTGGAAAACAAGTACAATCTTTATAGGTCCAACGGGAGAGAACAATTCAGGGTCCTGCATCTGTCCCTCCTGGACCCTCTCCGACACACCTCTTTTCTTTGGCGAGTCTAGTTTTACATTGTAATAGTAAATTGCAACCATGAGAATAATGGCTCTTCTGAGTTCTGTGAGTCCATTTAGAGCAGAGGTTCTCAACCTGTGGGTCCTGACCCCTTGGGGGGGTCAAATAACCCTTTTACAGGGGGTCACATATCTGGTCACATATCTGAAACCCTGCATACCAGATCTTTTAATTACAATTCATAAGAGTAACAAAATTAGTTATGAAATGGAAATAAAATGAACTTCCAGTTGCAGGGTCACCACAACATAAAGAACTTTATAAGGGGTCGCATATTTAGGAAGACTGAGAGCCATTACTTTAGAGACTATTTAAATCTCAGGATAGCCTTGGAAGCTTACTGAGCTTACAGCAGTCAGCCGAGGTAAAGCAGGTCGCAGTGGAAACTGGACAAGCCTGGCTGAGGCTGCCTTATGAATCCCACTCTATCACAGAGCCAGTGGGTTAGAAGCTGAAGCTGAGGTCAAGGCTGGAGTAAGGAAATTCGGGAGATGGAGTGGGGAGTGATCCTGGGGACGGGACATCGATTCGAGAGCCAATCTTGCCAGGCTAGTGAGAGAATCGGCAGTTGCAGCAGGTCCCTCCCTGGTTTGGAACTCATGGAGGTTCTGGTATTCCTGCGCACCTGCCTGGTCCTCAGACCCAAATCCTGCCCCGGAGTCTTGTGCTGTGGAGCAGAGTACAAGTCAAAGCTTACTTAGTATAAAGCAAGGTTGTCCCCTTCTCTGTGGATCGCTGTTCTAAGATGGCAAGGAGAGGGGAGAGAGGGAGGGGGAGAGAGAGAGGAAGAAGGAGAGGGGGGAGAGAGAGAGGGGAGATGGGGAAGAGCGAGAGGGGGGAGAACGAGGCAGGGGGAGAGGGAGGGGGAGAGAGGGGGGAGGGAGGGGGAGGGAGAGGAAAAGTGGTGTCTTTCGGTAAGCAAGGGTCTGGAGGGGGACAGTCGCTCCTGCTCTTGCTCCTGCTCCTGCTCCTGCTCCTGCTCCTGCTCCTGCTCCTGCTCCTGCTCCTGCTCCTCACCTTCTGACTCCAGAAACTTTGCCTTAAAGGAAGAAATTCTTGTTAAAATCATAGCTTTTATATTCTAGTAGAGCTTTTCTTAAAATTTCTAGCCATCTCCTACTACAATTTAGTCTCAACTAAGTAAATCGGATTACCATCTTAATTCTGGCTCAGCTTCAATGGAGAAAGAGACACTTGTAGAAGTAATCTTCTGGTTGGGTAGGTAAGACCTCTGGTGTGAGGACTGGACTTGCACACGGGAATAATGATAATGATGGTAGGAGGAAGGGGAGGAGCCTGAAACAGGAAGCGGGGGAGCATCTACTGCAGACCAAGGGACACACTGCGCTTTTTCCAGGACTCAAATCCTACACTCCGCAGTTCTCAGTTCATTCTGTAAGAGTGTCTCAAGGGAGAAACACTGAGCTGGCTTCATGAGAGCCTCACGGGAGCCTGGAAATGCTTTTTATTAGCAGACCTAGAGTAAAAACACCAGGAAACAGAAAGGGTCTTTGGGTGAGTGAGGCAGAGGAGGGGCGGGGGTGGGGGGAGCAGAAATACACACACACACACATATATGGAGAGAGAGAGAGAGAGAGAGAGAGAGAGAGAGAGAGAGAGAGAGAGAGAGAGAGAGAGAGAGAGAGAGAGAGAAGCTTAGAGAATCTCAAAGAAGGAAAAGACTACGTTCATTACCACAGTTCCAGACACAGGGTGGGAACTCAGTGTTTAATGAATGACTGAATGAACAGGGAAATGAATAGCTTCCTCTAGCATTTATAAAATCATCTCTGTTGCCAGTTTTGTGTAGGCCAAATCACTTCCTGTCTCAGTTCTGAGAGTTTTTCCCTCCCACTTAGGCACTTAATCCAGCTGGATAAATTCTCAGATTTTTGCGTCTAGTTTCTTACCCAGAATGCCCCCTTAGTTTGCCCTTTATTTTCTTTCTTCCAACACTGAGCATCTCAGAACAACTGGAGGCAGTTGAGTCTTTTATTAAGTAGGTGGGGAAAGGGGGGATTCTTGTGAACAAGTTCACAAACAGCAGAAGACAGCTGTCTGTTCAGAGAAGTCAAAAGTGTGAACTGGAATATCATGAACTAGGAAAAGAGCCATGAAGATGGGGTGAGGGCAGCTGGAGGTCCCCGGGCTCCTCCAGGCCAGAAGCAGCTGCTTGGCCTGGTGTGGAGTGTGGTCATTAGGTCCATGTATCCACCAGTGGATGTCCATGCCCTTTCACAGACACAGCCTTAGAATCCCTAGGAAAATACTGACCAATAAATTAGGTTGAAAACTATGTAGAAGGCAGGAAATATCAACCTGGAGTATTTGTCAATGGCATGGGTGTTCTGGAAAATGTAGAGACCCATTTGGCCTTTCAGAAGGCCTTTCTTTCTGGAGGAGGTCAATTCATTGTTGAGGGCCAAATGAACCACGATGTTGTCTGGCCTTTCTTCTTCTGGCAGAATGTGGCTTCTTGGGTAGCCAGCCAGGCTGTTGGCCTCAGATTCACTGTAGCTTCCATCCAGCATCATGGTCCTTGAATGAAGCATTCCACACATGCATGGAAGCTGCAGGCAGCAAACAGAAAGGGCTCAGTTAGATGTTGAAGATGGAAAGGGGAGCTGGCCTTGTTACAGAGTAACTACCCACTGCTACTCTGGCTTCCAGAGAGATGTAGTTACAAGGACATCAGAGAGCACTGAGTACAGTAATTCTCTAGTCACACCCACTCTGGACTGCTCAAAACTTCCAAATAGTTCCGCTATTGTGTAGCAGTTTTCTCACAATTGAAACATTTCATTCTGTCTGGAAGCCCGTTAAGAAAGGAAGGAAACAATTCAAAACAATTTCAGGAAGTTCCTGAAACTGACTTGATTCATCAGGCCCCCTCCCTTCCCAAGTTTTTAAGAGCTGACTGACTGCTGACAAGCCAAGCAGGGAGGAAGATGACTTGAGACAAGCCCAGCCGCAGGAGTGAAGTAGAGTCTGGGAGAAGTGCCTGGAAAGAAACAAAGACCAAGCAGGCGGCCTGGAGGAGACCAACGGTGGAAAGAACCAACCTGCTGAGCTGCCTGTAGCTGCCCAACTTCTGTGAGCTGTCGCACCTGGGGTGGGCTTTAGTGATGCTGCTGTCTTTGAGTCATTTCTGTTCCTGTGAGTAACCCCTCATCCATATCCCTGTAAGTAATCCCAGTAAGTCCAGTTGGACTTTGATGGCATCCATACAATCTGTCATGGGCAATCTATCTGGGGTGAGTAGATGTGTGTGTGTGTGTGTGTGTGTGTTATCTTCTTATACAATAGCTGTGCAACCAGAATTGAGAAGCACTGATCTAGCCCCATTTCAGAAGTCAATCCTGAGATGCAGGTAGTGCTGCACAGTTCTCCTGAAGCCAGACAACAGGTCTAAGATCCAGGACTTATTTTATTTATGTTGTTTAACATAAGATCTTACTGAGCAACCCAGGTTTGCCTAGAACCCTCACATTTTCCCTAACTCACGAGTGCTTAAGCCAGGAATTGAAATCTATGCATTCGGTTTCTAATGCTGTATTCTACCTCTGTGTTCGTGAACCAAGAAAAACGGTTGTCCCTAGTAGTAGAACGCTTACCTGGCAGGTGCGAGAGCTGCTTGGTTGTTCTGTCTCCAACACTGACAAAAACTTAAAGCAAAGAGTGTCCTTATTCAAAGTTGCATTTATGTAAGAGTTAAGGGTCATAAGGAGGCGTAATAGCACATGCATGTGATCCCAGCATTCCAGAAACAGGCAGAAAGGTCACCAGTTTGAGGCAACCTAGGCTATTTGTGAGAGACTCTGTCTCTTAACAAATAAATAATAAAATAATTGGGATTTTTTTTTTTGGTTCTTCTACTGCGCCTTAAAATAACTAATTAGTTATGATGGAGGCAATCTCATGAGTGCACATGCAGAGGCCGGATGAGGAAAGTGTCTTTCTGTGTTACTCTTCACTTCATGCATTCAGTCAGCCGCTCATTTGTTCATTCATTCATTGATTCATTCATTTTGAGATGAGGCTCACTATGTAGTACTCAGTTGGCCTGGAACTCATTGTGTGGATCAGATTGATCTACAACATACAGAGTTCTGTCTGTTTCTGCCTCCCAAGTGCCAGGTTTAAAGATGTGTTCATCATCACCATCCTCATTGTCATCATCATCATCGTGAAGTGTATGGTGTGTGTCTGTGTGTGGGCATGTTCATGTGATCAAGTGAGCAGATGCCCACTGAGACCAGGAGGCTGGCTGCTCTGGGGCTGGAGTTCCAGGCAGTTGTGAATTGCCTAACATGAGTGCAGGGAGCTCTAGTCTTCTATAAGAGTAGTATAGACTCTTAATATTGGAGCCATCTCTCCAGGCCTCACCTTGTTTTTTGAAGCAGGGTCTCTCATTGAACTTGAAACTCCCTCTTTTGGCTAGGCTGGCTGGCCAGCAAGCTACCTCACTCCACCTGGCTCCTTTCCCCAGCACTGGTGTTACAGGCACATGTGAACTCAGGTCCACTGTCTCAGGAGTGCTCTTATCTGCGGTGCTATCTTCAGAATCCTCATGATGCATGTAAAACAGCCCAAATGCACTGACCGAAGGCTGAAAGCTCAGTTGCTGAGAACAACTTTCTCCTGCTGTCCCACACAGAAAACACTATGTATGGTTAAACTGTTCCCAAAGTGGTAGCTGAACAGAATCAGAAGAAAGCTTTGCTATTTTTTTAATAGAAAAGTGAAAGATTGTCAAAAGTATTTAAATAGGGGGTGGAGAGATGGCTCTGTGGGTAAGAGGCCTTGTTATATTTTGCAGAGGACCCAGGTTCAGTTTCTGGAACCCATATGGTGGCTCACAATAGTTGGTATGTCCATAATTTCAGTTCAGGGACATCTGGCACACTCTTCTGATTTCCTCGGGTACCAGGCATGTACATGGTACACAGATATACATAGAAGTAAAACACTCATAAAATAAAATAAATAAATCTAAAAAGGAAAGACTATGTTTAAGGTATTTAAATATGGGCTGGAGTGATGATGGCTTAGTGGATAAGAGCAACCTAGTGTATTTGGAGGAAGAGAAAGGACAGTTTTCAAGGTGCCAGGCAAGTGTTGAAGACTGCTAGAAATCACGACTGGTGGTAGTGTCCAGTTCTTACTGGGAGCACTCCTTCTGAGCCCATTTTCCTGTAAATAAGAAAGGGTGTGGGGTGGGGATTTAATCCCTAGTTGTCAGCTATTGGTCAACTTTCTATTAACCCCCTGGCTGCCTTAAAGAAAAGCACTGTCAGTCTGATGGCCAGATGGGTACCCTTATGCCAGCACCAGTTATTTTCAATACTCTGTGGCCAACTTAAGGACCCTCTCAGGCTTGGGTTCTAGGTCAGCTCTGTCCTTTGTACCAAACATTATTTCCAGCGGCCATACTGGGTTGGAACTCCAGGATGCAGTTCCCAGTACCTTTCCTGTACTCTGCTATGCTCTCTCTCTCTCCAGAGGTACCTCATCCTGTGGTAGCCTGCTCACAGGAGCCCATCTTCCCACCCCAGTTCCATTCACTGCCACTCCACCTCTTGTACAGACCCAGAATTCTCCCCACCCTCCCATCCCTGTCTCTCCTTTGCCCTACTGCAGTCTGCTTGTAGGAGCCCCTCCTCCCACCACACATCCACCCCCCTGGGAACTGTCTCTTAGTGGGGACAAGATCCCCATAGCTTTTTTTCCCACAGGCCCGCTCAGCCCCTTCTCCTAGCCCATCTCCATTCCTTTCTGCTGACTACCAACCTGCAAAAGTGCTCCGTACCAGTGAATTCACAGCCACCACTTGCCTAGAATCCACAGAGGGCAACAGCAATTGAAGGACAGAAGACCCACACAACAAAGACAAGACCAGCTCTCAACACCTAGAATCACTGCAAACACCCTGTGAACACTTAGACTCCAGCACAAAATCATGAACATGAATAGCCAAGAGAATGTGCTTCCACCAAAACCCAGTAACTCCATTACAGTAGGCCCCGAGATATGCAATATAGCACAAGACAAGCACGTCAAATCAGCAACTGGGGATATGTCCAAGGACCTTAAAGAAGACATAAAAAATGCCTTGTTGACATCTGTGAAACCACAAACAGCTGAGTAAAAGAATGACAACGGGAAAGAAACCCAAACTGAAGAAACTAGAAATGAAACATTTAGAATTTAAAGCAAAAACCTCAGTGGTAAACATCACCAACAGATTACAAGACAGAGAGGAGAGAATCTCGGTTGTGGAACACAAGGCAGAAAAAATTGAAAGCTCTGTCAAAAAAAAATGTTAAATCTAAAATAAATAAATAAAAATCGAGCACAAAACATCTACGAAATCTGAGACACTGTGAAAAGACCAAACCTATGAACAATTGGGATAGCACTTATCAAGGTACAAGAAGAATACAGAATGGCAAATAATCGAGACCAGAAAAGGAACTCCCCTTAAACATAATAACCAAAGCACTAAACATACAGAACAAAGAACGGATATTACAAGCTGCAAGGCAAAAAGACCAAGTAGCATACAAAGGCAGGCCCATCAGAATAACTCCCGACTTCTCAGAGGAGACTCTAAAAAGTGAAAACCTTGGGCAGATGTTCTGCAAACTCTGAGAGACCACAGGTGCCAGCCCAGACTAATATGCCCAACAAAACTTTAACAATAAACAGAAAACGGAAAATGTTCCATGGTAAAAACCAAATTTAAGTAATTTCTATCTACCAATTCAGCCCTACAGAAGGTACTAGAAGAAAATAGAGTCTTAAGTTAACTTCCTAGGCAAATGGATGGACCTGGAGGGCATCATCCTGAGTGAGGTAACCCAATCACAAAGGAACTCGCACAATATGTACTCATTGATAAGTGGATATTAGCCCAGAAACTTAGGATACACATGATATAAGATACAATTTGCTAAACGCATGAAACTCAAGAAGAATGAAGACCAAAGTGTGGACACTTTGCCCCTTCCTAGAAGTGGGAACAAAACACCCATGGAAGGAGTTACAGAGACAAAATTTGGAGCTGTGACGAAAGGATGGACCATCTAGTGATTGCCATATCCAGGGATCCATCCCATAATCAGCTTCCAAACGCTGACACCATTGCATACACTAGCAAGATTTTGCTGTAAGGACCCAGATATAGCTGTCTCTTGTGAGACTATGCCAGGGGCCTAGCAAACACAGAAGTGGATGCTCACAGTCAGCTATTGGATGGGTCACACATCCCCCAATGGAGGAGCCAGAGAAAGTACCCAAGGGGCTAAAGGGAACTGCAACCCTATAGGTGGAACAACAATATGAACTAACCAGTACCCTGGAGCTCTTGTCTCTAGCTGCATATGTTTCAGAAGATGGCCTAGTCAGCCATCACTGGAAAGAGAGGCCCTTTGGACTTGCAAACTTTATATGCCCCAATACAGGGGAATGCCAGGGCCAAAAAGGGGGAGTGGGAGTGGGTGGGTAGGGGATTGGGGGGTGGGTATGGGGGACTTTTGGGATAGCATTGGAAATGTAAACTAGGAAAATACCTAATAAAAAAGGAAAAAAAAAAAAGAAGTTAACTGCACCCAAGAAGACACAAGGAATTAACTATTCCAAAACTATTCAAAGGGGGTGGATCCACATTATAACCACAAAGTATCAGGAATCAGTAAACATTGCTCAGTGATTATTCTCAATAAAAAGACAGACTAACAGAGTAAATTAAGAAACAGGGTCATATTCTGTTACGTACATCCAAGAAACACACCTCACCATGAAGGATAGACATCACCTCAGGTGAAAAGGACAGGAAAGGCATTTCTGAGCGATGGATCTAAGAAGCAAGCAGGAATAGCCATTTTAATATGATAAAAATAGACTTCAGGCCCAAAACTAATCAGAATCGTGAAGGATACTACATACTTATCCAAAGGAAATTCCACCAAGGAATGTTGCTATTTTAAACATTTACACACTAAACACAAAGGGCACACAAGTTATAAGAGAATTGACCATCACATACCAATAATGGGTGACTTCCATACCCCACTCTCGTCAAAGAACAGGTCATCCAGAAAACAAAACAAAACACAAACATGGAATGCTGGCATTAAATAATGCCATAAATCAAGTGGACTGAGCAGACACGTTCAGAACATTCCACCCAAACTCAAAAATTTTTCTTCTCAGAAGCTCATACAACTTTCTCCAAATTGACCACTCAGGTTCAAAGTAAGTCTCAACGGATAGAAGAAAATTAAAACAGCACCCAGCATTTGGTGATTATGATTCAGGCTGGATATCAACAACAGAAACAATGAAAAATGAACATCTTATTACTAAATGAAAATTGGGGCAAAACATAAATCAAGAAGGAAATTAAAAAGTATTAGAACCAGTATCCCCAAACTTACTGTCATAATGAAGGCAGCTCTAAGAGACAAGTTCACAGCACTAGGCAGCTACATAAGACCGAAAGCTTAAGAACAAGAAGAAATCACAGTCAAGAGGAGAAGGCAAGAAATAATCAAACTGAGGGCGAAAACAATGAAATGCAAACAAACAATACAAAGTATCAATGAAACAAAGAGTTGGTACTTTGAAAAAAAAAAAAACAATAATATCTGGCCTGGGACTCTAAGCAGGATTGAGCCTGGTTAGTGCTTGGATGGGAGAAAATTAATAAGACTGAAAAACACTTAGCTAAATTAATTAAAAAGATAAAAAGAGAAGATACAAATTAATAAAATTAGAGATGATTTATATAGCAGATATAAATCCAGAGAAGTGTGACATACTCTAAAAATCTGTATTTCACCAAACTAGGAAACTTAAAATAAACGGTTCGATTTCTCGATCTCTAAGATCCACAGAAATTAAATCAAGATGAAATAAGCAATTTAAACAGATCTGTAATCTCCAGTGAAATACAAGCAGGAACTAAAAGTCTCCAAACCAAAAATAGATAGATACATAGATGATAAGTAGGTAGGTAGATAGATAGATAGATAGATAGATAGATAGATAGATAGATAGATAGATAGAATAAAATAAAATAAAATAAAATAAAATAAAATAAAATAAAATAAAAACAGGACCAGATGGATTTAATGCAGATTTCTACCAGACTTTCAAAGAAGAACTAACATTTATATGCCTCAAATTATTCTCCTAAATAGAAACTAAAGGAACATTTGTAATATATACCTGGATTTTAACAATGAAGCCCAAAAAGTACACATTGGGAAACAGACAATATTTTCAGCAAATGGAGCTGGTCAAACAGCATGGCCACATGTAGAAGAATGCAAATAGATTCGTACACACCATCCTGCACAAAACTCTACTCCAAATGGATCAAGACCTCAACAGAAGATCTGAGACCCTGAATCTGATAGAAGAGAAAGTGGGAGACAGGCGTCAGGGAAAAGGACATTCTGTACGGGACACCATCAGCAGAGGCACTAAGAGCAACAATTACTAAATGGAACCTCATGAAACTCTAAAGCTTTTGTAAGGCAAAGGATACCAGCAGTCAGATGAAGTAGCAGGACATTAAGCAGGGAGTTTCCAAGAGATGAAACACAAATGACTGAGAAACAGTTCGTTCAACATCCTTAGCCATCAGGGAAATGCACACTAAAAGTACTTTGAGATCTCATTTTGGCTCAGTGAGAGTGGCTAAGATCAGTTGAACAAATGACAGGAGCTGGAGGGATGGCTCAGTGGTTGAGAGCCCTGGCTGCTTTTCCAGAGGACCGGGGTTTGATTCCCAGTACTAACATGGCAACTCACAACTGTCTGTGTCTCCAAGCCCAGGTGATCTGACACCTTTACACAGAAATACATGCAGGCAAAACACCAATGCACATAAAATAGAAAGAAAGGTTTGTAAACAAACAAACAAATAAATAAATAACAGATCCTGCTAGTGAGGATGTTGGGGGATGGTGCACAGGTTATTCGTTGCTGGGAGTGCAAGGTTGTATTCCATTATGGAAATCAGCGTTGTGGTTTCCCAGGAAGCTGGGAATAGATCTACCACAAGATCCAGCTATCTTGGACATATATCTTGAATATATATCCGAAAGACTTTACATCCTACTATAGAGACACTTAACCATCCATGGTCATTGTTACTCTATTCATAACAGCCAGAAACTTAGCCTAGTCCATCAACTGACAGATACCAAAAATGTGATACATTTACATAATGGGCTATTATTCAGTCGTTAAGAAATTTGCTTAGAAATTTGCAGGTAAAGGAATGGACCTAGAAAAAGTCATCCTGAGTGAGGTAACCCAGACCCAAAAAGACAAATATTGTGTGTTTTATGTGTATCTCTTATATGTGGATGTTAGGTTTTTTTAAGCCTTCAATATACATGCCACAATCTGAATAAACATGAAGTTAGGTACTTGCAGGGACTAATAGGGAGGAGGAGATCTCCTAAGGAAGGGAAATAGAATACATTTTCATGGAGAGACAAAGAGGAAGTTAGGATAGTGTCATGGTTTGAACATGCTTGGCCCAGGGAGTGGCACTATTTGGAGGTATGGCCTTGTTGGAGGTGTGTCACTGTGAGTGTGGGCTTTAAGACCCTCATCCTAGCTGTCTGAAAGCCAGTATTCTGCTAGCAGCCTTCAGATGAAGATGTAGAACTCTCAGCTCCTCCTGCACCATGCCTGCCTGGATGCTGCCATGTTCCTGCCTTGATGATAATAGCCAGGCCCAATTAAATGTTGTCCTTATAAGAGTTGTCTTGGTCATGGTGTCTGTTCACAGTAGTAAAACCCTAACTAAGATAGCTAGGATTAAATAGGGAACGGGATAGGAGAAAAGAGAAAAGGAGGGAAAGGGGGGAGGGACAACTGACACTAATTGTCATTTGAAAAATCATATGGAAACCTACTACTGTAGATGTTTCCTAAAATATACATATGGAATTTAAACAGAGTCACCAAACTAGACATTGGACCAAGAATGGGTTACATCTTTTTGAGTCATTGCACAAAGGGGCCCCATAGAACCCCAAACATCACAGGCTATTGCTAAAGCTATTGCTTACTCTCTACAACCAAATGGTAAGGCCTTATGGCTGAAGACAGCAGTTGCGTATCTCATTGAACATGGAGGAGTCTTGCTGATGCCTAACCAGAAGTTCCACTCCTGCTGACTGGCATTCATGGTGTTGGAAGGTGCTCTGCAAGCTACCAGAGAAGGGAGACAATCATTAACCCAGCTACAAACCCTGTGACCTGCAAAAGCGACCTGCCTGCCTGCAAGATAGTCTGCTGCAATCATGGCACAATTATTATGGGAATAACCATCCGCTCTCTGATTGGATGGATTTAAGGTCCACCCTATGCTCATACCAGACACTGCTAAAGTAACAAGAACCTGAGACTAGGTCAGCCATTGCTTAGGTTAAGACCAATACTATTACTCTGCTAAAGGAACACAGTAAAATGACTGCTAAGGACCTTCTGCTGTACCCACAGATCAGAGCCTCACTCAGCTCTCATCAGAGAATCATCTTCTTGCAGTAGATACTCATTAATGCAGACTCATGACTGTACAATGTACAGAGTGAGAGACTTTGGAACACTCACTCCTAAAAGGGATGTCTTCGTGAAACCTCTCCTCTCAGGGATCAGGGATCTATGTGGAAGAGAGAAGGAGGAAAGACTGTAGGAGCCAGGGGTGCTGGAGGACTCTAAGGAAACAGTGTCCTCCAGGTAGAAAATGACGGACGTACACCTGAACAGCAGACACTGTGGCAGCATGCACAAGGCTTACACAAGTTCAAGTCAGATGGGGTCCTAGCCCTGAGATGGGGAAGTGACATGAGCTCCCACCCCTAACCAAGAAGCTGTAATTGTTTAATTAATTACATTAATCTGTAAATGGAGTCCCCTAGATCTATTAGCCGTCCATGTCCAGCAGTAGATGGACAACACAGAATGAACTCAATGGTAGTTTTGTAATATTTCTTGTCTCATTTTGTTTTGTTCGAGCATTTTTTTTGTCTTTTTGTGTTTCTTGTTTCTTGTTTTTCTTTGTTTGTTTGTTTTTTAGGAGAGATGGAGGAAAAAGAATATAAAGTCGGATTGGTAGGTGAAACTGGGGACTGGGAAATCACAATCAAACTATATTGTGTATGTAGAAGATACAGTTGTGGATCTGAGAGTCTGGGGCTCTAGATGGTGGTCCCTGCGGCCGCTTCTGCCTGCTCACTGCTATCGCCTGCAACATTTGCTGTTGTCAAATGCTGAGGGGTGCAAAGGTTCCCACAGAACAGCATTTAAAGAGCTTCTTCCCTACGCACCATTTCTGTCTGAATAGGGCAAGAAGAGGATTGTTCACACTTTGGCATTAGGTATTGGCCCCTCCTACCTGTCCTTACCCATCCGACAAACTCATTCTTGTCCAGGCACTAGCCCCAGCTTACAAGAGAAGAGGAACGTGGTCTCCGCACCTTCTCCCGGAACTTCCGTTCCTTGTGCTCCTGCAGCGTGGTCAGGTAGTTGACAGCTGCGTACTCCAGCACGGAGAGGAAGACGAACACAAAGCTGACCCAGAGGTAGATGTCCACGGCCCGGATGTAGGACACTCGGGGCATGGAGGCGTTCACACCCGTGATGATGGTCGACATGGTCAGCACTGTCATGATGCCTGTAAAAAACCATGTTAGTTCAGCTGCTGATCTACCCCAGAGCAGGGCCCACACCTCACAGTCACAATTTTCTATTCTCTGTCCCCTAAACCAAGTGAGAGATTTCTCAGCCATATTTCCACACAGTGGAGGCAAGAGGCTCCGCTCCTTAAAATCAGGCCTTCTCTGACTCACACCTCCTGGAATGTCACCCTCAAGAACCAGTGGCTTGTTTTCAGTCACCTTGGGAGTCTGAGTTTCTGTGCTGTGGCTGACAATGTGGTGCCTCGTGAGGGACCACTTATGATGTGTAATTTAAAACGGTGACCCAGGGATACCTCTGAAGGAATAAACCTGGGGACTAAGCCACATTCACTAAGCTCTGTCCAGTTCTTCTCCACTAGGGCTTGCCCGGTAAACCCTCTCATTTGTCAGGGTCTACTCCAACTTTACCCAAATTGCAATGCTTGATTGTAAATTTTCACTCTGGAATTCAGGGTCTGTCAAAAGCCAGAGCAGCAGTTCTGAAGGAATACAGTCTTTGCTCCAGAAACTACATGTTAGCGCTTGCTTCCAGCTACGTTTTAAGATTTACAGAAGAACTTTTCAGGATTTGCCAAAGTCATTCACTCACTTTAGTACTGTACTCCCATACTATGTTGTTCATAGTCCAGATTGTCTCTACCTTTGTGAATTGATGCAGTCTGAGGGCTTCTTACAATGTGGTACCTCAGACTTCAGATGGATAGAGTAGGCAAGAGGCAGCAAAGGCTTCCCTCAACTTACAAGCTCATCAGGTAAGACTTCTAAAGACTTACTTTGCTTTTTTCTTTTAAAAAAGAAAAAAAAGAAAAGAAAGAAAGAAAGAAAAAAGGTCTTTTTCTCTGCAGCCTAAGTTGGCCGCAAACTTCCAGTCCTCCAGCCGCAGCCTGAGTGCTGGGATTACTTTATTGAGCCGCCATGCCCCGATCATGACTTTAATCCTCCATTACTTAGCGAGCAGCTGAAAAACAAAGCAAACCAAAAGCATCCTACCACACCTTATCAAATACTTTTACCCAGTGAGACTCTGGCGGGCACAGCTCTGTGGTCGATCCAGAAGGACACCCAGGACAGCATGACCATGAGGGTGGCAGGGAAGTAGGTTTGGAGCAAGAAGAAGAAGATGTGACGACGCAGAGTGAAGTTGATGTACAGACGGTTGTACCAGCCTGGGGACCACAGGAAGGAGGGGTGAGGTTCCATAGAGAGCATCCCGACACTTCTCATCAACCACTTGTTAAACACAGCTGCTAGCTCCCCAGAGTGCCTGAATGCCACCTGAGGACCACACTGGCTTTTGAGTTCTGATCCACACAAGGTCTGTGAAATGCCTTGGAACAACTCAAGGGCTACTCCTACCCCTGCTCTGACTCCACAAGCTTGTCCCGGGTTGTGAGCCCTTGCTCCGGTAGTGTGAGTACAGGTGAGCCTCAGGCTGCATCCCAGAGACTCCCAAGAAACACTGGGGACAGACAGGCTATCAGGCAAGAGCAGGAGGTAGGTACTGAGGGGAAGGGAGGGTTAAGCCAGTAGGAAAGGGTTGGAACAGTAGGGTGTGTCCAGACAGGCTTGACACCTGGCTACTAAGTGTCCTCCTGGGCTGTCTGAAAGGGCTGATGCTTTCGGGGAGATGGACAAACAGAAAGTGTTCTTCAAGAACAGGAAGAAAACAATCAGGTCATCCCATCAGGCCTATTTTCCCCACTCTAAACGGCATCCACGGAGCAAATCATATTGCTCATTAGGTTTGCACAGAGTCTCCCTGAAAATGCTGGGAGCTGCCCCTAGTCCTGAACAGTCAGGACTATTCCTTCGTCCCTGATTCTATTCAGGAAAAGCAGAGAAGTTGTGCTGGAAACACTGGGCTAGAGAAAAGAACTATGACAGGTGCATTGTGGGCTAAGTCCTGTGTGTGTGTGTGTGTGTGTGTGTGTGTGTGTGTGTGTGTGTGTGTGTGTGTGTCCCCATGGGCAAGCACACAGTGAACAGCAGGAATGAAAGATGCATTTGAATCTGAACTCCAGAAAGGTTTAAAGGAAAGAGAACACACGGACAACTGCACAGTTACAGCACAGAGGCACTAAAGGAACAAACAATGGCCTCTCACAGCTCTGAACCTTGAACCATAAGCTTAATCCTTAAGTCTTGGTTTCCTAATCTGAAATCAGGGAATAGTAATATATAAATCTTGGGTCTGTAGGGTAGAAATTACTTCGCTTATACGAAGAGGCACATAATAGACAATATGTAAGCAGTTTTTAGCAGTGGCTTCATTGGTTTGAATTTGGTAAGAATAAATAAGAGGGCTGGAGAGATGGCTCCGTGGTTAAGAGCATTGGCAGCTTGCCCAGTGTGCCTGGGTTTGGTTCCCAGAATCTATATAGTGATGTATACTGTTCTATTTACTCCAGAGTTTCAGGGGATCTGATGCCTCTTCTCACATCTGATGGCACCAGGCGCGCGCACACACACACGTGCATCAGCTAAAGGGAAGATAATGATGAGCACATTGGATGTGCACTGAAGCAGGCCTGTGGCTGTCCTGATGCCAACTCAGCACTAGGCAGGCCTGTGCTCTTCCAGTGTTTGGTACTATGAACATATCGGGTGGGGGAGGCAGATGACCATCTGGGACAGCATGCAGGATAGGGAAGGCACACAAAACTTTCCATAGAGGGGCTTGGGCATCCCAGCTCTGGGACAAGGGACAATGAAGTAAGAGTCCTATTGGAGCCAGTATCTTACAGGAGTACTATTGAATTGTATTTAAAGATAAGTGGAAGTCTCAACTCCTACTACCAGCAAGTGGGACCTTATTTAGAAATAGGGTCTCTTCAAATGTAATTAGGACAAAATAAAGTCACGTTGGACTATACTAGACCCCAATGCAGTGACTGGTGTCCCTACAGAAGAGGGAAACTCGGACATGAACACACAGGAAGACACCAAGTAAGGACACAGGAGAACAACACATGGGGACAAAGTAGGTTGGGGTGGCACAGAGGCAGGTCAGGGTGCCAAGCATTGCTGGCGAACAGCAGAGGCTGGAAAGAGAGGTTCTGCCCTCCAGCCTGCAGAGGGGGCATGGCCCTCAGACCTCTGAGCTCACAAACTGTGACAGGCTAGATCTCGGCTGTTTCAAACACCTGGTCTGAAGAACTCCCTTATAGCAGTTCTAAACATCTAACCAAGGAGTTCAAGGTGAGACTAGACAAGGTTAACCGATGGATCTCCTCAAACGTTCAGATGTGGCCCAGGATCCAAGAGGTTTAAACCAAGGACGGAAAAATGATGCCCCTGGGTTAGTGGTGTAAGTCCGTGAGCATGTCCAAGGCCCTAGGCCAGCCTCCAGCACAAAATAAATAAATAAATAAATAAATAAATAAAACAAAATATAGCTTGCATGTAGATAATAAATACTTTTCCTTGCTTAGCTGTGAAGTAGAACATATAAGGCCATAGAACAGCACGCAAACCAGCACCCCATTCTTATGACTCAGACAGCTGCAGTATGAGTACTTGAGGGCCTCTACTAATCTGTGTCACCTCTGAGGATGGGACCTCAGAAGATAGCAGTCAACTCTATCTCCTGCTTTTCAAAACTGCTACATGGGACTATGCTCTATTCAGATGGTCCACACCCTATGTGTTGGAAGTGGCAAAGGTGGAGGCTGGAGAATTCAAATGTGTCTCTCCCACATTTGAGTCCGGCCGTGACAGTCATTAGCTACCAGTGCTGCTGTAGAAGGCCAGTCTGGAAGTCGTGTGAAACTTCTGGATCAGAAACTGGGACAAGGAGATCTTCTCGTCCGTCTTCAGGGACTCGTCCCCGTTCTTCCAGTACAGCATCAGATCTTCGTCTGTGTACGCATCTTGAGGAGAGGAAAACAAGGGAGCTTTGACCCTGACTTCTCTGGTTGTGAGAAGCAACAAGGAAGCCCTGTGCCAGAGGGAGCGGTTCTTAGCACTGGCGGATAGCCCTCAGCCTCACGGTTCTCAAGTGGCCCCAAGGTTGGAGAGCAATAGGGCAAAAAGGCATAAAAGCCTTGAATACTTACAGCTCTCCAGCTCCAAAGAGCAGGTCTGGGAGTCCAGGGGGAAGTGGCTGAAGTCCATGTTGCACATGGCAGTGACGGTAATTCTGGAAAACACAAAGACGTGAGCTGGCTTGGGAGTGAACCATCAGCTCAGGCTGCGCTCACACTTAGGAAGACCCAGTATGTCACCCACGGTGGTGGCAGCCTCGATCTGTCACCCTAAGAGGTCAGGCATCTAAGCCATGGAAACTTAGTTGGAACGTTATCTTCTGGACCCCCAGGTGGGTCTCCTTTATTGAGCTTGCTGTCCCTTGGCTACTGGAGTGGAGATGTTGGCTCCTAACTGTCGACACTTGCATCCATTTCTGGCAGCACTTCAGCTGTCAGGACTGCCTCCCTCAGAGATGCCTGGGAGATGGGGCCGGAGTCATCCTCCACCCAAGAAAAGAACATATCTGCTATTGAAATTAATTCCGGTGAGCCACACGAACAGGCCAGGAACAAGGAAGGACCCTTGAATCAGCCAAGTCCTCTCAGAAAGCAACCTGAAATAGCACTTAATAAACAATAACTACTGTTATTAAGTTTAAATTGTTATTGGCAACCAACTAGGATCATAGAGTTTAAAAGATAAAAAGTCACTGTTCCCATCAATAGGCCACACTAATCTTTTAACTCAAGTGTAAGACCCCAGCCAAGAGGAAGTTGCCATCTGCAGGGGTGGCATCAGACTGACTGACAGCAAAAGGCTTGTGTCACCCCATAGACCCTACTACAGTGCCAAGCCCATCAGGGCCAAAGGAGCTGGCGAAATGGCCGATGGACTGTTACCTCATGCTGTATAGCACATGGCCATCAGGGAACACTCGCAGCATGATGTTGTCGGTGGTGGTGTCGTGAGTAAATGACCTTTTGGAGTGCACAAAGAAGACATCAGGAACCCAGATCTTCTTCACCAGCCGGCCATCAAAGGTCATGCTCTTGTTGCTGCTGCTGGGGAAGGCCAGCCTCTCATCCCTCCAGTAATGCCTCAGGTACAGGGTCATGGTGAAGTCCTGGGAGCCAGGGCGAAAGCCAGAAGGGCTTTAGTCGGGAAGGCCTAGAGCTCGTCCCTCCCTGCAATGGATCCACCACCCTTCACTGCAGAACCCCCCAGATCCTGCTTCCAGGCTCAGAGTGACAGCCCTGCCGTCCTGAGCACAGTGGCCAGCATGGTGGCACTATGGCTCATTTGTGCAACTGAAAACCCAGCTATGGAGCCACCAGGGTGTACTGCTTCCAGAGCCCCAGCCTTCTGCACTAGGTCCCTGTGTATAGCATCTTTTACTGTAATAGAAGATAAGCACCAGCAGTCAGTTTGGAAAGGAAGGTGTGATAATCCCCTTCACTGAACTGTATTAGAAGAAAAGAGCCTCAAGGCTATGACTGAGACGCAGGGTTGGAGGACGAGTGTTAGACAGAAACAGTACAATATATGGAGATCCAAACATGATGGGGCCTTAAAGGGAAGGAAGGGGAGGCTTCCCTTTAAAACCTGGAAAGCCTCTTCAAGAGTAAAAATGAGGGGGCTGGAGAGATGGCTCAGTGGTTAAGAACACTGGCTACTCTTCCAGAGGACCCAGGTTCAATTCCCGCCATATACATGGCAGCTCACAACTGTCTATAACTCCTGTTCCAGGGGATCAGACACCCTCACACAGACATAAATGCAAGCAAAACATCAATGTACATAATAAATAACTTTTAAAAGATAAAGACTGAGAAAGGGGGAAAGGAGGAGAGGGGGGAGGGAAGGAGCTATGGGAGGGATGGTGGGAAAGGAGTCTTTTCAGATGGCAGCCTTCAAGGCAACCTCCATAGCTGTCTTCCTCTAAGCTTCAAAACCATCCCATGAACAAAGGAAAGACTTGACTTCTAATAACCCTTTAAAGGCATGGGAAGTTTCATAACACGTGGTTTAGTTCAGCACAGAATATGTAACAAAGAGCATGAAGGAGCCATGTATCATAATTGAGAATTGCCAAGTCACAGCACGGACCACTTTACCCCGGGAGACAAATCTGGGAGGTGTGGCCTGATTCAGGCATCCCAGTAGTACCTCAACCAATGGATTTCAGTTGAGGGGCAGTTCCAGAAACCTGGACAGGCAGGTATCCCTTCCACAAAGATTTCTACCAATGGACTTGTGAGATCCTTGAAGACAGAGCTGTGCTCTCCACACACTGAATTCCCGTTCACCAGCAAGTCACAAGGTAAGTGCTCAGTAAATGCTTGCTAAAGGAGGTTTGGAGACGTGGCTTGGTATAGAGCACTGTCTGACTCATGCAAACTCTCAGGCTCAGTCACCAGCATCATTAAAGATAATTCCTCAATGGAAATCTGGGAGGTGATGCATACTTACTATGCGTTCAGCCTCGGGGCTTATCTTGTTAAAAATAGGTCTCCTGATATGTCCTACTGATGCTTTAAACCAAGAGCTGGGCCTTTAGCCATAAGCTAGAGCTAAGACTTAGTTATGGGGGAGAGGGGAGTGACCTCCCAGAAGACTTTCTTCTGGAAGGAGATGAAGAAGAGAGTGTGGTGAGTGAAGAGAACACTTCAGCCATGAAGGGGGAAAATCTAAGAGTAGGTCTACACCAGTCCATTTCTAGACTACCTAGCTACTTCTCAGCACTTGCCATAACTCCTCTTCCATGTACAAAAACAGTAGCTTATGATGACTGGGAAGGGACCAGCCAAATGCCCCTCTGGTCACACAACTGGAGCGCATGCTCTGAGGGACACCAGGGAGTAGGTTAAGAGTGTCGCACTGCAAGTTCTCAAATAACCAACTGTGTGCGGCCAGCTTGTGTGGTCTCTGCCTGCTTCTTTCTTTTTGCTGGAATCCTGCTTTCCCACTGGTTGTGGATTCTCTACGGCCAAGTCATGTGTCCTGGTTGGTTCTCTGTCAACTTGACACAAGCTAGAATCATCTTGGAAGAGGAACCTCAATGGAAAAGAGGCCCCGGTCAGACAGTCTACTGACAGGTCTGCAGGGCATTTTCTTGATTAAGGATTGGGCCTGGCTCACTGTGGGCGGGGCCAATTCTGGGCAGATGGTCCCAGGGTGTGTAGAAAGCTAGCTGAAGCTGGACATGGTGGCATATGCCCCTTGATCCCAGCAATCAGAAGGCAGAGGCAGCTCTCTGTGAAGCCATTCTGAACCACACAAGGAGACCCTGTCTCCCAAACAGAAAGAAGCAAACCAGTAAGCATCACCCCTCCGTGGTTTCTGCTTCAGTTTCTGTCTCTGGATTCCTGCCTTGAGTTCCTGCCCCGATTTCTCTCAGTGATGGGCTGTTGCCTGGAAGCGTAAGCCAAATAAACCCTTTCCTTCATAAGTTGCTTCAGGTCATGGTGTTTGATCACAGCAATAGAAACCGTAAGGCACCATTCTGGTCACCTCTCCTAGAATATCAATCTGAAGCCATGTTTGAAGGAGGGCAGATAGCTCTTCATACCTGAAGTTGGTGTGTCCCTGTGGCCTAGGGAAGCCAGGCTGGACCCAGACTCAGCTGAAGCCAGCTAGTGAATCCCCGAAGGGTCTGGCAGGCTGTGCTCCAGTGTCCTGGGAACCTTCACACCTGCACCTTCCACACCCAGATCCTACTCCTGCCAGGAGCTGAAGCTCTGGGGAGTAAACAGCTTGTGCTTTCTCAGCTCTGCTGTTCTAAGTCAGCTCAGAGCCAGGGGAGGGCTGGGCGCTCAGTGGCAGAGGTCTGCTTAGAGGTGCATGGCCTTGGGTTTGCTTGCTTGGTTTGCTGGGATCAAAGGGCATATGCCACCAATGCCCCAGCTTCAGCCTGCTTTCTTACACACCCTAGGACCACTTGCCCAGGATTGGCCCCACCCACAATGAGCCAGGTCCTCCCATATCAATCCAGGGAACAAGGAGGGGGCTGAGGAAGAGGAGAGAAGGGTGGGGGTGAAAGAAGGAGGGAAGGAAGGAAGAAAAGCTGAAGAAGGGGAAGGAAGGAAGAGAGAAAGGATGAGGAGAGGGAATGATGGAGGGAGGGGAGGGGAAGGGAGGGAGGGAGGCTCCAAAATAAATCCATAGCAAGAGAGCTGATTATGTGAGTTAAGAAGGAAAGACAGAAGGCCCAGACCATGTGCTTGGGTGAGCCCCTAAAGGAACTTTATCTCAACAGAGACCTAAAGGATAAGACAGAGGCCTCCTGGGAGGAGCAGAGGAAGGCCATGTGCAGAGGAAGTTTGTAAACTTAAAGAGCAGTGCACAGAACACAGAGAGGACTGAAGCATGGAGGAAGGTCACTCTCCCCTTCAAGATGAGGGAGCCTCCACAAGACAGTCAAAAGAGAGTATGGACATAGAGGGTGGGGTTGGGGTGGAGCCGCTAGAGGGTGCGGGATGTGGGGGAGCTGTGCTCACACGAATATGGAGAATCAAAGCACTGAAGGACTTCAATCAAAATGCCTATCTCTAGCACTCCCCCAAGCGTGGGCCCCCTGTTTATATTACCTGCAGCCTGCCTTCAAAAGGCCTCAGTCCCCGCTAATTTTACCAGTGGAAACAATAACCCTAATCTAGAGGCTGCTGTTCCTTGGACCAACTTCCAAGACCCAATCTGGTCACTTCTCTGCTTTCGCAGCCACAACCTGTACCCCAGAGACTCCCATGGCCTCAGCAATGGGACCTCTCCCTGAAGCCAGCCTGGGGCAGTGCCTACCATGTCCACCTCGGAGATGCTGTCCAGACTCTCCACCTGCACGTCTACACCTACAGGGATGGCGGGGCCTGTGGAAGAGCAGAGACAGCTGATTAAGATGCAGACCTCTCCACTAGGGGCTCAGCATCACCCCTGTGAAGTGAAGGTTGCCTAGGGGGTGTGGCAGGGGCTCGGAAGTCTATGTGAGGTGTTTTCTGTGAGTTCCTGAAGTGTAAGGTGCCTCCGCGTCGTTGTCACTGAGGTCAGAGACTGGGTGTACACTACGCACTGTTCCTAGGCGGAAGTGAATGCTCTTTGTGATTGCTGGGCAGGTTATGAGCTGGATTACGCCCACCTCCATTGTAGACTGTGTCTGCAGGGTAGATGGAAGTCAGAGTGTGCGTCCCCCAGTTCCTGAGCAGAGACCTCGATCACCTGACCTGAGTCTGGATCACCTTCCTATGGAGAACTAACACACAGCTGGAGATTTGCCCTGTAGTAGCTTTTAGTCTAGTATGAGATGAGATGTCTAACTAGTTATACCACAGCGCAAGACAGCACTGCGGAAGGTTGGAGGCACATCGAGGGAGATTCTACGGATTTCTAAAAGCATTCGTCTTCGAGCTTATCTAGGGACCTATCTATTTCTTGAGCTGGATGGCGGGTAAATTATGAGTTTGCTTAGTGGGAGGTTCATGAGCTGAGCGCTTGGCTAGTGCGCTTTTTATACATGTATACGGTAGAAGTCCACCATTACAGGGTAGCCTCTGGGCTCGGCGCAATATGGGAGACTCCCTTCACTAGCAGGTCTTCTCTCTGACCTTGTCTGGGGAATTGGAAATCCCCTACCTGAGGGATATCTCATAACCATGACTTGATTAGACTATATTCCTTCTTCCTAACAAAACCTATTCAGCCAGCACCTGAGGTTCCTGAAATGTTTCTCCATGCTGATGCGGCATCCCAGGTACCCTAAGCCCCCAGCCAATGACCTTACCCCATCCTGGATGTCCCTATCCTCAGTTCTTCAATCACCCTAAGTAAATTGATCTGCGTGCTGATTGCTGGTCCCAGCTGCTTGGGTATTCGTTGATTCCAGATGTAGTCAAGTTGACAGCAAAGATTAGCCATCACAGTGTCTGAAAATAAGTTAAAGCTACCAGATGTGTTAGTGCCACCAAATACCCAACTGCACTGGAGAAAACATCTGACTTCCTCCAGTCCCAGCCCATACACCTGAGAGAGATGGATGATCAGCATAAAGCCAACATCATGTGGTTACTCTGAAGCAATGGACAAGGAGGAAGGGGCACACTGCAGGCTTTGTGGTCCTACAGATGGGCAAGAATGAGGTCATTCTTGGATTTATGTAGACTAGAGAAGCAGTCTCTGAATAAGTCATTCCTGGCCTCCTCACCCAGTTAGTTCTTCAATTGGATGAGGTGATTGCTGTAAGAATAACCAAAACCAGAGAGTGTACAAGACCATGGAAGTGACCACGCCCCTTTTGAGGGTACATGACCTAACAAGCTCCAGATAGAGTGGAGAGCCTCCTCTCTCTCTCTCTCTCTCTCTCTCTCTCTCTCTCTCTCTCTCTCTCTCTCTCTCTCTCTCTCTCTCCCTCTCCCTCTCCCTCTCCCTCCCCCTCCCCCTCCCCCTCCCTCTCTCTTGCCCTTCTTGCCTTGCATCTCCCCTCATCTCCTTAGTTATCCTTCACACCACCTGCCTGATGCTGACTGCTCATGTCTGTGCCCTGGCCCTGCCCACTGACACCATCTGGGTAAAACAGACAGGTGGGAAACATCCTGGAGCCTCTGGAGAAAAGCCCGGGGTTTGGTGTATTTGCACATGCGCACACGCATGTAACTCGAGTGTTTATATGTTATGGATGGGGAAGCTGAATAATCCTTATTCTGGGAAACCAACTTTTGAAAAACTGTGTGATCTCAAATTTTAAAACAATTAAACAACTGCATTATCACACTATCTGGGTCTGAGTTTTGTCTCCATCGTTAGCTTTAGTGTGACCTTGGGCACACATATTTCTCTGAGGTTCAGCTTTCTCATCTGCCTACTAGAGAGGTACTTTAATCTTGACTTCCGTACAAAGCCTGTGATGGATGCTACACACAGAGTTAGAATTAAGGGCAAGCCAGAATTCACTACCTAGGTTATCTTGCTTTTGGTCATGTTTTAAAAGGACAGATTCTGGAGGCTACACAGTTGCCAGTTTATTATCAGTTCCCACGAGCTTTGCTGACAAGGCCTTGAGTCTGTGGGTTATGGTGGCAAGAATTTCCTGAATTACTTTCCAGAGATGGGGCTATTTTGCAGAAAGCAGTGATTCCCCCATTAGGCCTATCAAAAGTGCCTGCTGGGTGATGAGAACAGAATGGAAGGCTAGACCTCTGCCTCTATACTGAGTCTGCCCCTTTGCAGCTCTAACCTGTGGGTAAGGTTGGCTTGACCTAAACCTCTTTCCTCCCTTTCATGCCTAGATAAAAAATCACTAAGTCAACTTCCCCCCTCTAAGCCACTGTAGTATCACCTAGGAGTCTCCCAGTCCTACCCATGGCCCCCTCCATGTAAAGCTTGTGCACATAGCTGACACACCCAAGACAGTCAGCTCTGGCAGCAGCCTCTCAGTTGTGTTTGTGTGCGTGCCAACAGTTCACCCTCAAGTCATTGGCCTTTCATTGATAAAGACTAGCAGGCTGTCCTCACAAGCAGTTATGTTAGCATGCCACGGTCACTGTGGCAGGGCTCACTTACCCAGAGGACAGCCTGCACCTTACTCCTCCTGACGTCACCTTCAGCACTAACGGAGCAGAGGGGCAGGCCTACAAATGGGTTAATCCATGTAGAGAAACAACTGTCTCCCAACCTCTGACACTGTTGTTTAGATTACTGAGGGGCCACACTGACAATCTGGTTCCCAATTATCTGTCATGTATCCAGAGTGGATCTCTGCCGCACTAGAACTGCCTATGGTGCCTGGATTCCCCCAACAAGGTTCCTGGTTCATCACCTGGGCCTGGGCTCAAACGTGGCCATGGTAGGTTATGTTTTCTTTCCCCAGTAGAGTAGGCAGAAACAGGATTGAGACCATCATACACAGAACATAGCAGGAAGGCCCAACAGCAAAATGCTATGGGGCTACTCCCAAGCACTGTGAGTAGAGTCTGTTCCAAGTTACTGTGACTATAGAAAAAGAGTATCTGTGGGGTCCTGTGTTACCTGTCGAGAACCTGCCATATCAAAATGAATAAGAAACTCACCAAGGGTCCAAAGGCAAAGAATTCTACAGGCTCCTTCACAAAGCCTCTTTTTATGATGATATTTTCTCAAACTAACAAAATTAGTTACAATGAAAAACAAAACTGTAATAACAGTTCCTTACTGTGAGCACTGACTGGTCTTCCAGAGGCCCTGAGTTCAATTCCCAGCAACCACATGGTGGCTCACGACCATCTGTAATGGGATCTGATATACTCTTCTGGTGTGTCTGAAGACAGCTACAGTGTACTCATATAAATAAAAATAAATAAATATTTTTTTAAAACAATTCCTTATTGATTGTCTTCACTTGACAGTTTGGATGTCAGATTGTTAGATTATTACTTTGTGGTTAGAACATGTGGTTAGCATGTGGGGAACCCTGGTTTCAGTCCTAGATGAGAGAGAGAAAGAGAGAGGAGGAAGAGGAAGAGGAGGAGGGATAAAACAAGAGAAAAGGATAGATAACATTGCAGCTTAACTTGAATAAGTACTAGCAGGTGTGCAGCACCCCCCAGGTCCACACAGCCTCACTGACTGACCAGTAAACTCAACATTTCACAGACAGTGTCTGCTACAAGCCCGGAGCAGCGCAGCCAGGCAGCCAGGCAGCCAGGTTGTGTGTGTGTGTGTGTGTGTGTGTGTGTGTGTGTTGGGGTGTGGGGTTGGGGGCTGATGTGTTTCTCCAGGAACTGAGAACTAGGGAAAGGAGATATAGCGCAGTGTTGGGAGGTGCACCCACAGGTGCAATTAGAGACTAGAAGGAGGCTTAGTTAACCCCAAATACAGGCAATAGAGGAAGTTCCAGGGGCTGGAGAGGTGGCTCAGCGATTAAGAACATGTATTTCCCTTCCGAAGGACTTGAGTCCAATCCCCAGCAGCCACTGGACTTCGTAATCAGACATGCGTGTCTGTGCTGTGGTAGCTACTTCCTTTGTTGCTGATGGCACTCAGTCTGTGCACCCCTGCATCTTTTGCACCTGTCTTGCTGCTGAGACACTCCCTAGGTTCCTTTCTTTTCTGGCCAGCCTCTTCCGGTCCCCATGACACGACTTCCTGTGGTTCTCCTTTCAAGCTGCTGAGGCCCTTTCTTCCTCAGCAGACACCCACAGCGGCTGTCCTCCGAGGTAGGTAGCCGACTCAGTCTCTCTCCTGAGGTGGATCACTGGCCCAACTAACACAGCGGAATTGTTGGTAAAGACCTGTCCAGTTTCTTCACTCTCATGCTCCAAGCAGGCATACATACTATGTGAATCTAAAATAAACTCAGTGTGGCTGCTGAAGTAGCTTAGCAGATAAGTACTTGCCACACAAGCCTGATGACCTGAGTTCCGCCCAGAATCCGTGTTAAATACATTGCCTTTTAAAACGCAAAGCCTGTGAGATAAATTAATTTCTAAATCCTTCGACAGCCACACAAGAGGAAGCCTGACAGCTGGGCTTTCTGTGAGGATGTGAACGAGCAAGGGCTTTGCATATATTATCTGTCAGTCTGGACAGCTCCAGAAGTTGATTGCTGTTCCCATTTTATAAAGTGGCAAACGGAGGCTCAGAAAAGATCGGTGGCTGGCCTGACGATATTCTACAGCTTACTGATGCCTCGGGAAAATGTGTATGACGTGAAGGTGATCCCTGCCCCAGGAAAATGGGGTGGGGTGGGGTGGGAATCCTAAAGGATGTTAGAGGGCAGAGATAAGAAAATAAGTAGCCTGCCTGGGTTGTCCTGGCTGAGGCTGCTCTCTAACATGCTCTGGCCCTTAGTTCCTTCCCGTGCCCGTGGTTAGGGCTATCTGAGGGTGTCTGTGAATTCTGCTGTTCTCATTCCGTATCAGACATGCTGTCTCCTTTCCCACCTCTGCCATGGCCTGGATGCTTACACCCTACAAAATGAGAGTGTTGAATTCCAATCACCCACCACACCAGGTGATGCTATTAGGGGATGCGCAATTAGATCTCAGACCTGTGAGAAATGAATGTGTACGGTTTCTAAGCCACCATGCCTATGGTACAATGTCACAGCAGCCCAACCCAACTGAATGTAGGTCCCAGGGAGGGGTCCCCTCCCTGATCCCCAAAGGGGAAAGCTAATGGTGAAACGCAGTACCAAGTGTGAGGGACTTCATCATGAGCAAGGTGACTGCTGCCTCGGACTATGGTGGCTCCACCACCAGGAGCCCCAGTTGGCCATGAGGTGGCCTAGATCCTTCACTATTTGTTTTGTTTTGTTTTGTTTTGTTTTGTTTTTTTCAAAAGACAATTAGCCTGGTCTCCTTGGTAAAGGAAAAGAAAAATGGCTGAGTTGCCTACAGCCTCTTTCTGTCAACAACCTCTCCACTGCCTGCCTGTGACCACTTCTTTCCTTAGCTTACCTCACTGAGGGGAGGGGAGCTGTGTCCCAAAGCATGGCCCAGCCTGCGCCCAGGCTGCAGGCACTGGGGACAGGTGAGACAAGGTGCCTGGAACCCAACAGTAAGGGGAAGATACCTCTTACCTCCAAAGGCTGGCCTCATAGTGAAGTCGTGGTCCTCTACCCTGAGCAGAGGCCGAGGCTTTCCTGGCCGCATCTTGGTCACATCAAGGTTCTTTTTATTCGAGTGGCTGCAAAGAAACAGAAATGGGTTTCCATGGCCCACCGAGGCTCTGGGAGAGACTGAGTGGGTGGAAGACCGCCTGCAGGGTCCACCTGTTCAGCATTTCTTCTTTATTCTGATGCACACCCTCACAAGGATGTCCACCCCAGGGCAGATCTTTCCAGAACATTCCTGAGAGCAGATAGCATCCCCTGAGGACATTTTGTACCTGCCAAGGTTTTAGTGAGTTGTGACTAGATGAAAGTGTTTAAGCTGAGAGGTGGTGAAAATTATGACTTTTTTTTTCTTTTAAAAAAATTTCCCAAAGCTGAGCATGATGGTTTGGTGACGCACACCTTCGATCCCAGCACTCAGGAGGCAGAGGCAGGGGAACCTCTGTGAGTACAACCAGCCTGGTCTACTGAGTGAGTTCCAGGACAGTCAGGGCTGCATGGTGAGACTCATGTCTTACAATATGGTTTGTAATAAATATGCTGTGACATAAACATCCCCAAAGCTCAAAACACTGCTTGCCCCAGCTAGACCTGCAGTGGCTTCTGTCAGTCCAGGGGACAGATCTGTCCATCCCTTACCTAGCTAGGTCTCCTCATTGTCTTATACTCTTTGCAGATTAATTTTGTCACATGAGCAGTCAACTGCAGAAGACTGTAAAGCATTTGCCTACTGGACGGTTATTCTGCAGCAGGAAGGATGGTTAGTTAGACTATGTGGGGCATCTAGGCTGTACCATTTGTATTTCTCCGGCGACCTGAAAGGTGGGATCTGAGCGCATCTCTGTGTGTCTGTGTCAAGCCCAATGCCCAACACACACCAGACATCCAGTGAAGTGGGAGCAGTGTGAAGCATGCACCAGCCAGCGTTGATTCTAGCATGTTTGGCCAACGTTGTCTTCAAACCAGGTGATTCTTGGCTTTAACTGTGTGTTAGGGTTCCCTGGAAACTTTCAAAAAACCCTGATGCTTGGGCCCAACCCAAACCATGTAAATCCATCTCTGAGGGCTGGAGACATGGCTCAGTGGTTAAGAGCACTGACTGCCCTTCCAAAGGTCATGAGTTCAAATCCCAGCAGCCACATGGTGGCTCCCAACCGTCTGTAATGAAATCTGATGCCCTCTTCTGGTGCGTCTGAAGACAGCTACAGTGTACTTATATATAATAAATAAATAAATCTAAAAAAAAAATGTTTAAATCCATCTCTGGGAGGGACCCACACTAATTCCCACACAGCCACACTGAGAACCATGGCTCCAACGTGACATCTTAACATCCTGTGACACGTGGGTGTTTGCAAACTATCACTTCCTGTCAGTGGCTCTCAGACTTAACCACCAGGTAAAGACCTGGGGGCTGTCTGCACTGCTGCTGAGGGGCTGGGAGACTCTGAGGAGGCAGAAGTGTGGGACTTTCTAAAGCCCTGGTAGTGCTGGGTAAGTGGACTTGAAAACTGGCAGGACTTTACTCTGGCCCTGCTTTTTGGCAATTTCCAGAGGTGCCCACAGGCAAGTCAGTACCAACCACGTGGCTTAAGAGGTGAGGTGACCGACATATGAAAGGCAGCAGATCTTCTCAGGACCTGTGAGCTGCTGTGTGCCGCATTCCGAAGTGTTGTATAGCTAATGGGTACTCTTGTTCTTTTGCATCGTATTGTTCACCCTCAAGCTCCTGCCCCACCCACTCGGCTTTAGAAAGCACAGTGAAGAGAGGTGGCAAGTGGATCTCGGAGACGCCTGTCTTAACGTTCATCTTCAGTCAGTTCTGAACAGACAGTGTAACGCAGTGGGACATCAAAGCCATGCACATCCAGGAAGCAGCCATTAGAAACAGGTAGCCATTTACATCTTACACAGAATTCAATACAATTAATATCCAGTTTCTCTCTCATACTAGCCATGTATAAGAGCTCACGGCTTGTGGCCACTGTCTGGCACGGTATAGATAATGCTTTCATGATCACAGAACATTCTATTATTAGCTCGGTGCCAGTTTAAGGGTTGGCAAGGCCCCTTACCCACACGGATTCTTTTGGGCTGCCTCTCTCCATTTTATAGCCCTAAACCTCTTGTTCATTCCCTCGCTTCCAGTGAGGGTTGTGACTCCACCTGGTTCTCCCCCTTCATCTGAGGAGGGCAGCATCCATATGGACAGCCATCTGCCAATACCCAGTGTCAGGAACCAGGTTCACTTGCTTGACATGTTTCTGGGAGCATCTCCCCTGCCTGATGTGTTCACGGCATGGGGGAGTGTTGCTCGCATCCTCTCGAGCTTGTGGAGGTGACAGGCAAGTGGATGGGTGAATGATGTCACTTTAAGGAGTGATGAGTGCCGGAAAACTACAAGCAGGGTAAAGAATAAGAGAAATGTTTTGGCATGGAAACTATGGAGATGGGCCATGGGGAGGTCTTCTGCTGGTTCCAGCTGACCCACCACCAAGTCTTCTGCCTACATTTCCTTCTACTGTAAGTTTCTGAGGTGAAGTATCCGACCTTCCTTGACACAGAGCCCCCTGGACTCTGCCCTCAACCACTACTGCCAGTCCCCAGCTTCCTCCTCCCCCCTTTAATGGCTCATTCTCATGATCAAACAAACTGGACTCCAATTTCTCCCGCTTTGAACCAAAAGTAAGCAGAGGGCCAGTCTATGCCAACTCTCCTCTAGCTGCATTTGAGAACATACATATACACATACATATGTGTACACACACACACACACACACACACACACATACACATACACATACACATACATATACATATACATATTCTTTGTTTCCTTTTATAAAATGATATAGAGTTTACTTTTCTGAGCCAGTCTTTGGGTTCCTCTCTGTACACAGCTTGCATTAGCCACAAGCCACATCCCTTCCCACAGCAGGACCTTTTTGACAATTGATGAGCCTGCCCTGACCCATCATTACCACCAGAGCCCATGTTGACCCCAGGGCTCACTCTGGTGTTGGCCATTCTAAACATTTGGGTAAATGCCATGTAAAGTAGTTTTGCTGCCCCCACCCCAAGTCCTTTAAGCCTCAAATTTTTCTTCACCACAAACAAACAAACAGATAAAATTCTCCTAAGAGCTGGGCTCCGTGTGCAGTGGCCTTCTGTGCTATCAGGGACAGTGCCCAGCCACAGGCCTGCCAGAGCAGGGAAGACTCCAATAGTGGCACTGCTGTCTTTCAAAATAAGACACTTAGGGGTTCTGCTACCCCTCTGCCTGCTCAGTCTATTCCTGGTGGGGCTGCCTCCCCCACTCCTCCCCATCCCTCCTTCCAGTGTCACCAAGCCCATGTCCCAGCATGCCTCGTCCCTCTTAGCTATTTCTGGCAGGCTCCCCCATGCCGGTAGTTTGCATTGCCGAGGCATATGGGACCGTCATCATCTCTCTCTAAGCCTTTGTGTCCAACAGCTAAACTCCACATCCCCAGGTGGACTCCATAGAGCACGTAATATGGGACCCACACCGTTAGCTACAGCACGTGGATGGGACTATGCATACTGCTTATTGCAGGAATGCGCAAACCCCAGGTCAGGCAGAACCCAATCCCAGGAAGAAATCTGCCGATTGAAAGGCAATGGAAAAGCAAAAAATGGTGCTGAGCACACAGAGGAGGACACAGTGACTAGATTCACCTTTAGACAAGTCCATCATAGAAGAGCATGATAAGAAGAAAAGCCTACCCAGCTTTTCCTGTAGTGGAGCTAGCTATAGGATGTGGGCCCAGTTCAGTCCCATTGGGCATGAACAGTCATGTCCGGGGGTCCCTGAGGGACTTGCACACCTCAGGAGTCTAGGACTAGGCCTGATCCTGCAGACAGAGACAGTATGAGGAGTTGAGGCAGAACAGAAGAGTCAGGAGATCAGAGAACAGGAGGGGCCAGAAGATCTTACAGAAAGCCTGGATGTTTATACCATGTGAAAAGAACAGGCTGGACCTCCCCACCCCCATCACACACACCCTAAAGGTGGTATAGGAAGAGCAGCACCCTAGAGTATATTAAGATTAAAACATACAGCTCTGTGTGAAGATTGGAGATGCTAATGAAACCAAGAGTGGTGGTGCACACTTTTAATCTCAGCACTTGGGAGGCAGGGATAGGTGGATCTCTGTGAGTTCAAGACCAGCTTAGTCTACATAGTGGGCTCCAGGACAGCCAGAGCTACATGATGAGACCCTGTCCCAAAAACCCAACCAACCAACCAACAAACAAACAAACAAAATGCTAATGAGACAGCAATGTATGAAATTGTATACAGATTTACAAAGGTTTGTGCTACATAGCAGGAAAGCCTGGCCCATTTTGTACCGCCACTCTCTGACCTGAGTTTGCTTTCTTGCTGTGAGAAACACTGTGACCAACAGCAAGTTGGGAAGGAAGGAGTTATTTCATCTTACAGCTTACATCTCATCACAAAGGCAAGTCAGGGCAGAGAGTCAAGCAGGACCCTGGAGGCAGAAGCTGATGCAGAGGCCAGGAGCAGTGCTGCTTGCTGGCTGGCTTGCTCAGCCCGCTTTCTTATACCCAGGGCCACCTGCCCAGGAGTGGCACTGCCCACAGTGGGCTGGACCCTCTCACATCAATTGTCAATCAAGAAAGTGGTCCACAGGCCAATCTGATAGAGCGTTTACTCAGTCGGGATTCTCTCTTCCTATATAACTCCAGCTTGTGTCAAGTTGACAAAACCCAGCCAACGCAGATACTGAACTTTTTCCTTGCTCCCAGTTTCTCCACTGGAAGTCTTTGTCAATGTCTTTATGTTTGCAGCTGCATTTCTCTCTGCTCCGTCCTTTGCTCCAGGCAGGACCCGGAGCCACTGGGCCCGCGAAGCACAGCCACCATAAGCAGATCCCCTGCAAAACTGCAGGGGGATGGATGAGGAGCTCAGAGGGCTTAGCCGATCACAGACATTAACTGTGCCCTCTGCCTCACAGGCCCAAATCCTTCCTGTCAACACACTTTCCACAGCTATCTAGGGAAGCATTAGCAAACCGGAAGTTACAGGATGCCGTCACTCCGGCGGGATACAGCAGCTTTAAATCCGTTGCCTTTGGGGCTCAGGAGTTGTTTGATGACTGGAGTGTCACTAAGGTTCTCTTGGGCCTTTGAGCTATTCGTCATGAGGGGGCTTCTCCACTTATTTTTTGGTCAGGCATGGCCATTAGCCCGAAACTTCTGAGCCCCACCTTCTTGGTATGAAGTCGCAACTGTTGGGCGACCTTAAACCTGGCCTTTTATGAGAAGAAACTTAAAAGGGGAGGGAGTGCTCACCGCGTCTGTGGGCACAGGTTCGAGCTCTGGATCTTGGTTGATTTGCTAACAACAGTCATCCTAACACCCTTGTCGCACAGACAGCTCTGCTCCGTGCAGGTACTCAGCTGTGAATTTTAGACACTCCTCAGTTGGAGAAACTGGGGTCAGCAAGATTGGGGGCGGGGGGGGGATCTGCATGGCCAGAGAGCAGCCTCTCAACTCCTTATCATGGGAAAGAGTTACTGGGGTGGCGGGCGGGGGCGGGGGGAGGCGCAGAAGAGGCTAACCCTGATCCAGAAAAACAGACCCATGATGAAAACCACCAGAGGAATGGCCAAGAATGGGGCCCAGAGAGGTGGCTGATGGGAAAGGAGAACGCAAAGGAAGAAGCCCAGGCTCAGAGATGGAAAAGGACAGACCCATAGCTTGGAAGCCAGTAGGAAGGATGGAGGCAGGGGGCGTGGGCTGAGGTAGGAGGCAGAAAGGAAGAATGAGGAAATTTTCCATGAAAGGGGCAGACTCCCCGACAGCAGCTCAGCGCGGGGGACCACCAAAGATCAGAAAATTAGCGGCAGGCTTTGTAAAGCAGCTGCTGGACAGAGTAACTGCTTGGTATGAGTGGATTGCCCCAGGATTCGGGAAGGCTGTCAGGTTAACAGAAGGCGTGTGGTGTATAGAAACATGTGTGTTGTGTGTGACTATGTGAGGGAGACCATGTACACTGTGTGTTTGTGACTAGAACCACGTGGGTGCTCTGTGTGTACGAATGAGTATATGTGTTTGTGTGTGATCAAGACTTCTAAGAAGGGTCCCAAGGCTGAGAACAAAGGGGTGACCCTGTGCTGGGCTTCCTAGCCTCGAACAGCTTTGCTTTAGTGAGCACACACGCTTTGGCTGTGTTCATCTCTTCTCAGGTTAACTCCTCATGGGGCACATTTTAAAGAAATGATGTTCACTCCAAGTGTCAGAATTGAGCTTTTCCTAGTATCGCACAGTGTCAAGGGAGACTCCGGGTCTTCTTAGGATCAGCAGAAGCTGGTGCAGCCAGCCTGCTGAGTGGGGTCCTAGAGTGTGGACACCATTCTGAGGAGACAGCTTCCTGCAATACTTTTCCTTTAGTGTGAGTGACTCACACCCCTGAGACACCTTTGTAAAATGCCTTTGTAAAATGAGCTGTTGGGGCTGTTTTCTAGCATGTTCTCAGTGGGAGAGTGTCCCACAGGCCAGCGCTGCTTTATCTCTTTAAAGAATCACTGTGATCTAAGCCCCTCTTCAAGGTTCACGATGCCCATCTGAATCAAAAAGATTCTAGAATTCTGTTGTGAAGACATCTATTTAAATGTCTCACAACTCCCTTGGACTCCATATCTCCTTCTCATGCCACTCCTGATCACATTTCCCAAAATCAGAGTTCAGAAATGCAGCTGGATCAAGTGGGTTCTGAGGTCAGGCCTGTACTCCTAGATACATAACCAAGATAAGTTTGGACTGTGCTTCCTGGATGAGTAGGACAGACCGTCACCGAGATCCCGGTTTCCCAGAGTAGCAGTCTCCACTGAAGGGCTAGACATTGATTATATAGTTCTTATTGTTAGCTTCTTTCTGAAAATAAAAAGCCAACACTTAAACTAGTATGCCTACTTACAATACTGCCTCTGTGTGTGTGTGTGTGTGTGTGTGTGTGAGAGAGAGAGAGAGAGAGAGAGAGAGAGAGAGAGAGAGAGAGAGAGAGAGAGAGGTTAGATGTACAGAGGTACCGTTTCCAGAAACTGTTACCAGTAACATTACATGGCCAAAATATATTTAAAGACCACTGACCTAAACAATTGATCTCACATACTCAAGACCCTGCAAATAAACAAACGAATCAACAAAGACGTTATATATTTATATTCCAAAGCATTCCTTCGCAGAACCCTGGAGAGGCAAGGGCACCCATTTTACACTGGGTGTTTCTGTCTGTCTGTTCTTTCTCCTTCTTCATGCCCAGCAGCCCTTATGCCTCAGCTTGGGGGATCAGGGTCTTTACATCTGTCCAAATCAGACTTACTAGGAGTGGGGATTTTCTTAATACAACAATTTTCAGTGCAAACGCTGGGCCTGATCAGGATTTCTTGGAAATGGCTGCAGCCGCATTCACTGCTGCCCCACGTGTGTTGCTGATAACAAGCAGATGCGCTAGAGTTCAAAACAGTAACACAAAACCCATGAATACGATCAAGCTCATCCCTGATAAATAATTTTAAAGATGACCGCCTCAATCACATTTCACCTATTTCTGTCTTGCTAGGCTTCCAGCTCGGGGCCTCACGCGCTCAGCTGGCACCCTGCCGCTGTGCAATACTTCAACGTGGCATGTTCTGTTCATAGTTCACAGTAAGTCCTTATATACAGTTTCCCCTACAGCTCTTGACTGAAATCCTCAGCCAACCTCTGTGTTCCCTGCAGGGTATAACCTGGCAGAAGTAAAGCAGCAAAATCAAGAAACACAGAGAGATTTTCACCCACCGCATCTGAGCCGTTTACCAAAATGCTCTGAATGCACACGAGTGTCAGAATCAAGTCTCACTACAGCATGGCCCTGTGCTCAGTGCCATGGCGGGATGTCAGCACTTTGGGAAGGTGGAGGTCCCTCTAGCTGGGGCATCATAATAGGACATTTAAGGAGGTAACTACTAGCTCCTCTGGGGAAACCTACCTGAAATACCCTTCCTCCCTCCTCACCCAGCAAGCCTACCTTGGCTTGGATGTTTCCAGGAGCCCTGTCCATCTCTTCCTCCTGGGCTTTCTGCTCTCCACGAGAGCCATCAGGCAAAACAAGACCAAAGCGAGTCTCATCAAATAAGGCATTCTGCACACGTCTATGATGCAACATGTAGCTGTGCAGGGACTTTTAATGGGGAAGATGCCCCCTGGCTTAACCATGGAGCCTGTCTCCAGCCTCTGGTCAGCGCTTTTCTGAGAGGCTGTAAGGGCATGGTTGGCAAGGCTGAGATTCCCAACCTCCTAACTGATACTGATGCCTGCCTAGCCCCTAGCCCCCACACACCTGACCATGACACAAACGCGGGCTCTGTCCTCCCCTCTGCTTAGAGATTGGCCATTAGTCAAGAAGTCAGTCCTCATGAAATACTGGGGTTCCTCTGAACCCTAGAACAGCTTTGGCTAAAGCTGTTACGTAAAAAAATATTTTAAATCTCTTGTACATGCCAGCTTTTTGCTGAGATCATTAATCCACCTCTCTGGCTGCATAAAACCGGTCTGTCACAGCCAGCAGCAACTCAGCTTGATTCTGAGTGGATTTGCATGTGTTGAGGGAAAGCTATGAAAAACCACTCATGTTTTCTAGAGAGTTCTTTGACCTAAGAGAATATGTTTTACCTCTGGCCGAGGATAATGGCTTTTACCTCAAATACATGTCTCTTTTTTTTCCAGAAAAAAAAAATCAAAGACACTCGTTTTGATTTTGAAAAGTAGCCTGAAAAAGGAAACGTCGTGATTGTGTAACCTCTTTTTCCTATCATGAGCTCTGAATTAACTTTGCTCTTTGAACTTGAAGTGTGTAACGTCAACCATCATCAATTAGGCTGGATTTTTATCCTGTGAAATGGAATTGTGCACACTAGAAGTACAGAGCTATATGAGGCCATGCTTAGCCTGATGAACAATACGTTGTATTTTAAAATCGCTTAAAGCTTGGTTACTGTGTACAGGAAAGGAAGAGTTAGATGTGGGAGAAACAGGCCTGAGGGTGGAGGTTACATGGAAAGAAACAAAATTGGATGTTTTCTTCTATGAAGAAGGCGGAATCAAAATCAGGGAAGAGGATATATTGTCTCTCATTTTGTAAGGATTCTTAATTTGAATCCGTTGGAGGCCAGGATAACAAAAAAGGATGCTGTGAGATTGGGTCAATCCCAAAGATGCAAGGAGCAAGACCACCACCCACCCAAACCATCATGGCCAAATTTAACTGAAGCAGGATTTCCAATTGGGAAGCAAATAGACAGAATCACAAGAGAAGCATGACACATCACTTCTGACTAGGTTGTCATGATGACAGGTGGTTACAATACCTTTTTGAAACAAAGGTAGGGTTGTAAGATGGTCTTAAGAACGTTTTGAAACAGAGACATGCTTGCAGTTTTTTTGTGACAAGTAACACAGATCCATTTGTAGTTAAAGTCACAGGTGGTGCAAATCCTAGAGAAGCCAAGGATTCATTTCTAAAAGCTTAATTTGGCTTTATGATAAGATGACTTTGAAGCCTAAGATGGGGGCAGGTGGGCTCATTATTATCCTTTTGTCTTAAATATCCTTGTCAAATCCCTGATAAAGTTTTGGCATTCTTTATCTAGGAGAAAACAAAAATTATAATGTATGGTTCATTCATAAATTATACCTGTTTGGTTAGCATAGAAAGATCCATTTTTAAGGTGGTATAATCTTGGTATGCCAGTAGGTACTAGAGGTATCCATTTTGTCCCCTTTGCCAGGGAGTTTTCTTTACTATCCCAGCCTGCTGTTGAGGATAAAGGGCTATGTATCCTCTTCTGTAACTACTTCCTGCTGAAATTAGAGCAGGAAGCTCAGGAAGGTTGCAATGTTAGCTAAAGGCCAGGAGGGATTAGTGCAATGGGGTATTTATCAGAAGCATTTGGTTTGCTGACCCAGCTAAAGAGACAGGAAGAATCACTACGACTGGACTGGTTTATACCAGTGTTCAGCAAGGCCAGGGCTTCCCAGTTTTGAAGGACTACCTGGAGCTGGAGTAGTGTAGCTCATCTTAGGAGCAATTGTAGTCTGCACCTGATTTCTGGATGGTGTCTACCAGCCGAGTGGAGCTCTGCTGAGACAGATATAGAGCAGGGCCAGAAGTTAAAGAACTTAAAGAAAATGTTTACAACTGGAGCTTCCCCCTTGGGAATGAGCAATAGGCAGGTAAGCTTAGGCTGTTGACTGACAGGAGCATATATCTGGAGTCTGCCTGGCCCATGAGAGGTGGATCTAGGTCTTCTGACTTTTTTGACTCCCTGAAGCTACAACATTATCATTGTTTGTAGCCTGCACTGAAATCCAATCTGTAGAAAACACAGCTAACAGATGTCCATAAAATTCACTTTTCCAGTGAGTCTGGAAAAGACTCACACCTTTGACTTGTAGCAAAGCTATGATTTTAGGTTAAAAAGCATAAACATTTTATTTTTTCCCTGTCTGGAGGACTGGATATATACAGATTGGACAGTGATTTTTTTAGCATGATAAGAAGCATATTTAAGAAAGTACCCAAGGAGCTAAAGGGATCTGCAACCCTATAGGTAGAACAACATTATGAACTAACCAGTATCCCTGAGCTCTTGACTCTAGCTGCATATGTATCAAAAGATGGCCTAGTCAGCCATCACTGGAAAGAGAGGCCCATTGGACTTGCAAGCTTTATATGCCTCAGTACAGGGGAACGCCAGGGCCAAAAAGTGGGAGTGGGTGGGAGGGTATGGGGGACTTTTGGGATAGCATTGGAAATGTAAATGAGAAAATACCTAATAAAAAGTATAAAAAAAAGAAGAAGCATATTTAAGTGTATATTCAAAGACAACCAGAGGAAATTTAAAATCTTGAGCTTGTAGCTGACGACAGGACTTTACCGAGGCTATATGAATAGTTTATCAGAACTCCATTGATTAATATTAAAGTTTTGAATTTTTGAAATCTTAGTATAACAATGGCATAGAGTAATCTGTATTTATAGAGCTTAAATTAGTTTTTAGACCTTCATAATTTTTAAGCTTTTATATTCTTAGATGGTTATAATTTAAATTATTTTTAGACCTTTATAATTCACATAAACTTTAAACTTTTTTATTCAGTTATTTACCATTAGACATAAGTTGTTGGTTACTAAAAATTGTCTTTGCAAAACAAGTCCCCTTTAAATCGTAAAAGTTGTTTATCCTTCAATATGAAGTCTGTTAGTAAGGCAAATCTGTCTGTAAATTTGCCTTTTTCATCAGGTTAACTAATAGCGCTAAAAAAGCTGATTTTTTTTAAGACCCGATTTTTTACATATGAAATGCACTGACTGGCCAGGCTAAATTGATAAAGCCACAGTTAGCTGTTAAAACCATCAGAGATCTGAGAAGGATAAATCATAGCAGGAAGTATAGTCCAAATAGCCTCTGTATCAATTAAAATGACAGACTTCCCACCAACTGAGCGTTTACCCTGGGCTCCTGTGGTCTCTGCGGCTTCATTGGTAGCAACGGTCATTGGTCTTCAGCTGTCACACAGGGCAATATTGTATTTTTCAGTTGCTCTACAGGACAGCATAGGCCTCTGGCTGCCAGACCCTGAAGGTCCAAGAGATTTTCCTGTGGAAGAGAAACTTGGAAAAAACTGACCCACGGTGACAAGGCAGAGCAGGGCAGCCAATGCAGTAGTGTCCCCAGCTTGAGCAAAGCCTGGTGGTAGTGGCCATTTTCCCCAGTGGTTTAGCATCACCACAACCCAGGTGGAATCGTCTCTGCCCCCACTGTCTTCTCAGGAGACCTTAGGCTGCCGCTAGGATCAGGCATCTCTGTCTATCGTAAAAAGCTTTTTTTCCTGTTAAACATTTGAAATGCCATAGTCAGCAGAGCTCTGAAGAGTTTTGAGGGTCATCTACTAAGAATACCTAATTTTAAATAAACTCCACTTGCTTTTAGTTGTTTGTTTTAGGTTTAACCTTGAAAACATATACAGGAGGCTAAGTAAAACTTATCAAAATAAAGCTTTAAATCATCAATACAGTCCATGGAGAGACTGGCAACTTTACTTTCCTGGTCCTTTCATAGAATATTGTAGTTTCTTGTATGACTCAGTTTATCAAGGTCGCTAAAGCTTAAGAAAGTTAGGTAGACAAACTTCATTCAGTCAGCCCCTGTTAGCCCGAGTGGACCTTAGGTAAGGAGAGACACCCTATAGGATCTATGTCAGACTGCCACGTCATAAAAACAGGGATATCCCAGTTTCTAGTGTTTGGTATTTGGTGTTTAAAGTTGTGGCCCTTGCTCTAGTTGGCCAGCAATTATACTGGGTATCTGGGATTCCAGTAGCCCTGAGCTTTTCTCAAGGTGAGTCTTTAAACACAGAAACCATGTTTTGGGTTGGCATAACTTAGTTCACAAGAACAGTGTTCCCTACAAGTGGAGCTTCCAGGGTTAAAAAGCATGTTTGGCACATCTGGAGACTTGCCCAGAAATACTGACTTTGATGGACTAAATCTTTGTTTTTGATTTGTCATGTGGTGCTATGTGCTGAGTTTTACAGCCTGAAAGGAAAGGTTACCTACATATAAATTTTTAGCCAGTAACCCTGTGTTATAAGTTTTAAGTCAATTTTTCTTACAGATTCTACATATTTTTAACCTTACCCAATAAACATAAATCCTGAAGTACAGAAACTAACCATAAAAGTCTTAACAAACTGTGAGATAAGGTTTCATCTTAGAGAAGTTTGAGACAGATGGAATCAATATTCTAATTTTTCAGCCACTTTGCCTTGCTATTTTTTTTTCTTTCTCTCTCTCTTACAAAGTCATGTGGCTCACCTGACAGAAGACAGAAACTTTAGAACTCCAGAATCAACTTTTCAATTCAGCAGAACAGCGCACGCACGCGCACACACACACACACACACACACACACACACACACACACTATTTATACCCAAAAGACATTTGAATCCTGCTGAACTGAATCCAGTGGCCAGAAAGCTCAGAGGCAAGGAATTTTCAGCCAGGCTATCAAAGCAGCCTTGGCCAGCAGCAGCAGATTTGTGCCTTGGGTTGGGAGGAGGACTTGCACAAATTGTCCCAGCCCAGAGGCGTAGGCGCAGCTGCAGCTAGAGCTTGGACTGGCTCCTAAATTCTCCTGTAACTGGAGAAGATTCTGCGAGAACAAAAAATACATACAAGATACAGAGACAACAAACATGAGACCAATACAACACCAGGGACAATGACAGATCCCAATTCAAAGATTCACCAGTTCGACCATAGAAATCTTAAGAACTAGGCGGATTTTCCGCAATTGCCTTCTAGCACAAGCCAGGCACTTGGAACCCACTAGAAGTGCCGGGTTTCCCCCAGTTACTAGGCCAGGCCTCTCAGATTTCCATCTCAGCCCCAGGAACGCCTGATGTCCGTGCTAGGCCTATCCCGTGCTTGGCTCCTGGTATCACGGAAGGTCCTTAGTGTTCCTCTGCTCTGGTGTGCAGCCTAAGCATTGAACCCCTGCCGCAGGTGCTCAGATGCCAGACCTCTCCAATTTCTTGGCTCCCAGTCTCACCAGGGCATCCCCAGGGTCCCAAGGAGGGTCAGAAAAACAAACAAACAAACAAACAAACAAACAAACTGACAACAAAAAACTTGTGGCTCTGTCCAAACTCCCAAGTAACAAGCTGGGTAACTGTGACTTCTTGATCATTGCCCTGGACTAAGGAATATTGGATTTTATCAGAATTCCCCAGATTGGGATCCCACAGAACCAGATGTCAGAATATCACCGATTTACTAGAGGAGGCCTTCATAAACCCATGCTTGACACTTTTTTTTTAAACAGTTCCATGTGAGGTTTATTGAGAGAGAGGGGGGCAAAGTGGTGGTGGAAAGAGAAGGGAGAGAGAAAGAGGAGAGGAGGGGAGGGGAGGGGAGGGGAGGGGAGGGGAGGAGAAGGAGAAGGAGAAGGAGAAGAGAAGAGAAGAGAAGAGAAGAGAAGAGAAGAGAAGAGAAGAGAAGAGAAGAGAAGAGAAGAGAAGAGAAGAGAAGAGAAGAGAAGAGAAGAGGAGTTGACACTCTTTGATACAGCCACTTGGGCAGTTCACCATACCAAAGGCATGCACATCCTAGGTGTGTCTCCAAGGTGTGCACATTGAAGGGAGCACGTCTTCGGTCCCAGAGAGCTGGAGGGGAGGGTCTGGCTTCTCAATTTCTAAGTTTGTATCTTCATCTCACTAGAGTCTCCAAATGTTATTCCCAAAGATTCAAGGAGAAAGACCATCGACCCAAATGATCATGGCCAAAATAATTAAAGCAATATTTTTGGGTTTTGTTTTGTTTTTATGGACAGGGTTTCTCTGTGTAACAAGCTGTGGCTGTCCTGGACTCACATTGTAGACTAAGCTTGGCTTTGAACCCACAGAGATCCACCTGCCTCTTCTCCCAAGTGCTGGGATTAAAGGGTCACCCCAACTGGTAAACAATATTTTTTGTTCATATACACACCCTCCCCCTAAAGCAGGATTCAAGAGGTTAGCATTGGACATGGGCAAGATAAGGGTTTTTACAGCTCAGGGGTAGGTAGGGGGCTTCCAAATGAGGGGACTTGGATGACAAATAGGCAGAGTTACAGGAGCAGCATGATGAGTTGGTCATGACAGCAGGTGCTTGCAATAAACTTTTGAAACAAAGGTAGGGTTGCAAGATTGTCATAACACCTTTTAGAAACAAAACACTGGTTGCTGTTTCCTGGAACAGACAGTACAGGACCATTTGCAGGGTTTCAGGTGGGGCACAGCCCAATCCTTGACAGACTTAATAATAAACAGGAACGAGTCTAGTTTGTCTTTACTTGTAAGATGGCTTTCAAGCCCAAGATGGAGGCAAGCTTGCTCATGAGATACATAGCACCGGACTCTACACTACACTGCTGCCTAGGCCTGCAGTGTCCTTTCCCCCTCACAGACACCGACAAGCACCTTCTGGAATGTTAGACATGCATCTGGGGTGCCAGGCAGACAGACACCCAGCGCCAAGCATTTCAGCAAGGCAAGTTTAACTTTTGCATAGAGAAGGCTGCACTGCTGTGAAAATCCAGCAAGCAAGTGGGAGGTCTGGTGTGGTTTATTCCTAATACATGGGCCCTGGGTCTCACCTGATTAGTGAGAGCCTGGCCTTATGCCATTAGAGAATACAGAGGGACTGTTTCTAGGGGAAAAAATGAAACTTTTAAGTGAATGCCTTTGTTTCAGGAGCTGCTCATGCAGGAGAGACAGTTACCAAATGGTGTCTTCTCTAAGGGGAGTTCTCCCTTTCTTATTTAACCCTCAGATTAAAAGACAATATATCACATTTACTGTGTACCTCCACACAAGAACATTTTCTGTGACTCTAGTGAACACAGTCTCAGGTGCCAGGGTTACTCATCATGGGGAGTGAATTTACATCAGAGGCGGCATTGGTGACCATTCTGTCCCCACCTGCTTCCCTGTCTTCTGTTGGAGGTCAGGGATCCTGACTGCAGATTGTAAACCTTTATCACCACCATCACACACCTTTTCTCAGAGAACTGTTTAAGAAAGGACCCCAGACTCTGCCACATGGGCCCTGATTCCTCTCTTCAGGACCCCTGTCATACCGTCTGTCTATGGTGCTGGGGACCAGACTCTCTTCAGAGCCCCTACTGTGCTGTTACCTGTCATTAATAACTTTTGTCATCAACTCCATAAAACCCCCAAAAATCTATCCTGGTGTACTTGAACCCAAATGTTAGACCTCTCTGATGAGGAATCTCCACAAGAGAAGGCGAAAAGGAGGAAGCCGGAAGTAAGTCAGGACTGCCATGCAGTGAGCATTTGGTGCTTCCGCAGATGATAGAAAGACAGGAAAAATGATGGGGGTGTGGGTGGGAAAGCTCGAGAAAAGTCTGGCTTGCCTGTCCGTTGGTGGAGTGAGAAAACTTCAGAGACACTGGTAAAGCCCAAAGCTTTCACTTAGGGACAAGAGGTGCTTCCCAAAGATGTCTCCCCAAGGACAGGGAAGTCACTGCAGATATGGGACCAGTGTGCTCTCTAACCTTGAGTTTCTAGAAGCAGGCAAGCGTCGCACCTGAGCAATGACCCCATGAATCCACTTACACCCGCTTACGGAATGAAGGCCTCTACCTTTTAACCTTTTATGCTTCACTCGCTGGGTAACGAAAGGGGAAGGGCTTTCTTTGCCACCTTACAGATAGAACGTTTGGGTATGTCCTCTTCTTTCCCTGGTACCCTTTCTAAGAACCTCTGAAATGTGGTTCCAATTTCTTCACAGTTTTGCCAAAAGTCATCTGGCTTTTTTCTAATTTATAAGTATTTTTGCCTGCATGTATGAATATGCACACTGTTTATGCTTTGTGCCCAAGGAGGTCAGAAAAGGGCATCAGATGCCCTGGAACTGGAGTTAGAGACAGTTATTACCTGAGTACTGAGAACCATACACAGGTTCTCGGCCAGAGCAACAAGTTCTCGTTCTCTCTCTCCCCCCCTCCCCCTCCCCCTCTCTCTCCAAACCCAGTCCCTACTTTTAAGATAAGGTTTTACTTTATAGCACAAACAGGCCTCAACTTCCCAAGTGCTAGGATCACAGGTCGTACAACTTATCTGGAGTTTGTCTAGTTATGGGTGCCCTAGCTTGGCTTGTGGCACCTTAGTGTGGTTTTGGGGTACAGCTTTCCCAACAGCTACTGACGTCGAGCTTCCCTTTACATGCACATAGGCCATCCGGATATTTCTGGAGAGATGTCTATTCAAATCTGTTCGGTTTGCTTTGTTCCACTTCCTTCTCTGCAGCGTCTCATCTGGCTCGTGCTAGTTTCAATCTCACTACATAGTCAAGGACTTCAAAACTTCCAGTCCTCCTCTGTCTCTATCTCCCACATCCTGGACTTACAAGTGTGTGCCCCCATGCCCAGCTTCAAATCTGTTGTCCATGTTAAATAAAGCTATCTCTTTTTAGTATTGAATTGTATTAGGTTTCTAGCTGCCATCTTGCATCTCTGTGTGTGTGCCTTATCTCAGCTGGTCTGCCTGAGTGCCCAAGACCCCCTGAGCGAGTGTGAACCTTAGTTCCCCTCTCGGCCCCATTTCTACTCCGACAAGATGAAAGAAAGCTCGCCAAACTTCAGGCACAAGTGCGCATTGGTAGGAAAGGAACTGCTCGTGGAAACAAGAAGGTGGTTCACAGAACAGCCACAGCAGACAATAAAAGACTGCAGCTCTCCTTAGAGAAGTTAGGGGTAAACACCATCTCTGGTATTGAAGAGGTGAACATGTTTACAAACCAAGGAACAGGGATCCATTTTAACAACCCTAAAGTTCAGGCATCCCTGGCAGCAAACACCTTCACCATTACAGGCCACGCTGAGACGAAGCAGCTGACAGCCATGCTTCCCAGCATCTGAAACCAGCTGGGTGCAGACGGTCTGACTAGTTTAAGCTCTGCCCAAACAGTCTGCGGATGGAAAAGCACCACTTGCTCCAGGAGAGGAGGAGGAGGATGCAGTGCCAGATCTGGTGGAGAAGTTGGATGAGGCTTCTAAGAACGAGGCAAACTGAATTGAAGCAACTTCTGAAGAAGGCGACCCTTGCAGAAGTTACAGGAGCTGCTATTTTATATCATGACTGCTTTTTAAATTTTTTTTTGTTTACTATGGAGCTGATACAATCTAGATCTCTAATATTTTTAAGCCCAAGCCCACTGAACACTGCTGCTCTTTTCAGTTTTTGCTTATACTTAATTCATTTTTTGCAGCAAATTAAGCTGAAGAAGCCTGGGAAAGGCTGGAAAAGGTTAATAAAATTCTTTGCCTAGTTAAAAATAATAATAATTTATTAGGTTTTTGTTGTTGTTTGAGACAGGGTCTCACGACGCAGCCCTGGCTAGCTTGAACTTGCTATGTAGACTAGGCTGTCAGAAATTCACAATGACCCACCTGCCTCCTGATTACAGGTATGTGCCACCATGCCCTGCTGCCACTTTCTTGATAGAGGAGAGGCAGAAGGCAGAAGCAGGTATACTTAAGACTGATTGTTTGTATTAAAAAAAAAAATGGCACAAGACTGGAGGAGATCCAGAGGTAACTGCAAATTAGCCAGTGACTACTGAAAGTGGTGGTGAAAACCACAAAGAAAAATGGAAAGATCCAGACATGGTACTCAAATATGGACACGGAGTAAGACTGGATAGCAAATACAACCACCTCTGGTTAAAAATGAGGTCTGAGTGCAGTCACTGGTTTTATTGGGCAGCTCAGACAAGTTCTGAAAACGCCTGTTCGAAAGGTACTCAGCTTTTGGGTTGAACAGCTTCCTGCCAGTTTCAATGGCTCGGGTGAGTATCATTACTCTTGGCCAGCCAGTGTAGCACAGCTGGAATGCTCTAACTGAAATCCTCGTTTAGAGGGAAGAATGGGGAGAGGGCAGGGGGCATGTAAGACTCAGGAAGGAAAGGAAACCTGCAAGGGTAAGGAAGCTCCCAAAACACGTTTCACAAGCCGCATCCCAAAGAAGCACCACCCACTCAGGGAGAGACTCTAATAGGCTGAGCTGCCTGTCAGTCATGCAGCAGAGCCGCTGTTCCCTGAGTCATCGCCCTGGCTGAGGTAGGCTTTTCCCAGATGACACCACCTTCAATTCACTCACGCTCCTGTTGTAAGTAACCCCAATAAACTCACTGGTCCACTACCATAGCCTTGGGTGAACTGGTTTTTGGACTGGGGGTAATGCCCTGTTTGAGGTGAATAGACGTTTGTTCACACGGCCTCAGGGAGTCACTCTGAGGGTCACTACGACACGCTTGATACATACTTACTCGCAGGCCATAGAGCGATGTAGGCTGCTTTGCACTTCATCCTAAGGCCTTGTCAGAACAGGTATGTGAGGTTTGAAATTCTGGGCTATAAAAGTGAGCAATCTCAAGATACCACAGTGTTTCTTCATAAACGGAAGCTGAATAAGCAGAGATCTTATTCTCTGAAATAGGGGAAGTTGCCATTTTCATAGTAACACCAGTAAATAACTTAGTTTTTAAATTCACCAAGCAGCTTGGTAAAAGCATTTATTTCAGTAGAATAAACAACAGCAGCAGCAGGGAAATGTAAAGTGCTACATCAAAGCCCCACCCACGTACAGAAGGTTCCGTCGGCTCATGGGCCAGACTGCTACAAGCAAAACAGGCAGATTTTTTCAAGCATGCTATTTGAACTAATTTGATGTGTACTCATGTGCTATGCTGATCAGTGAAGAAGCCTTGAGTTCTGAACTCTGAGAACTGGGGAAACAAGGATTGAAGACTTTACCTACCAGCTTCTCCATGGTTTGTGCCTTATACTGGACCTAGGGAGTTAACCTGAGGCTCTGACAACAGAGGCCCTTTCTAGGGGCTCACTAGCCCCAAGGTGGAGGTTGGAGGACAATTTTTAAATAGCATATCAGGGGCAAAAGCAAAATGTACCACTTTGCTGTGTGTATCGGGTGCTAAAAAATGCCAACACACGTAAGGAGGTAGCCAGTTAGCAAAAGCGAGGGGAGTGGCTAAGATCTCGGAACAACCCTCGCCACCTGGCACAGGGGTCCATGTGGACACAGCAAGATGGCAGAGCTCCAAGGCTAGGCAGGCCTGATTTGGGGAGGACTGCTCTAGCACACAAGCCATCTCAGCCTAGGACACAGTCAGGGTTCTTCTCCTAAGTGGGAAGGCCACCCAGGCTTCCCATTGGCTTACTGACTCCTTACTAGATCATGGACCCCAAGTTTCTCATATTATAGACTAAGACCTCAGAATATACTTTTTCAAGGCAAGAACATTATTTTTAAACTGGTAACCTATAGTCTTCCTTACATGAAGTCTTCACAAAGTCCTTGGGCTTTCTATATTTTACCAACCTCATCTATAAACAATCCTTAAATAACTATAAAATCTACTCTATTAAACTGGGAGATTATCATCTAGCACTCAGTGCCTTTTAAAACTTTAGGTGTTGGGATAACAACAGTAACAACAAATCCTGACTACCAAATACAAATGAAAATTATCTTCAGTGGTAACAGATCGTAACATCACGTGACAGGAGTGAAAATTCAGCTCACCTTTAGAATGATTTTGTGAGCTGTTTTTTTCTTGCCCATAATTATATTTAGTTAAAACCACATGAGGACTTTACAACTCCCCTCTTACATATACTTAAAAGACATATGAACTGACAGTTGTGGACTGAGCTAGAACCCAAACACCATTTATATTCAGTTGTCCTTAAAAACAAAAACAAAACAAAAACTTCTAAATGGGCTTTGAGAGCATGATATATTTAAAAGCTGGGGACTGCCTATATTTTCCAGTCAAATGGGCAAGGCCAGGCCCTCGACAGTGCCCTCAAGGCTGCTGAAGGAGCATGCTGACGACAACGTTGTCCTAAGCAGTCTCACTAGTCACTGAGATGACAGAGCTACACGCGTCAGCATGGGGGGACTTGCTGGCGCTAAGGAAAAGATAGACTTTTCATGAAATTTTTCTTAGGCTTTGTCTAGTGAACAATTCTAAGTAAAGGTTTGTTGTGGTTAATCGATCACTGTTATTTGGGCCCTGAGTTTTTCTATTAAAATCTGAATACTAAGCATATTTCTGGAATAATGAAAAGCTATAGTGATTATGAGCTGGGCATATAATTCAAACCATGTACAAAGTAAAGACTCAAACTTTAAGATCTCCTCACCTACTTGTGACAGAAAAATCAAACAACTTCTGGCTTGGACCCTTCCTTCCTCGAGACAGGTTATGAAAGCCCGCTTTCTTTTCATTTGTGTGCATATTGGAGATGGTGCATACCAAAGTGGCTACAAAGTCTTTCCTCTTCAAGTAATATCCAAAAACAGAAATATAACAAAGATCTTCATGAATGTCTAAAATAAAATTATTCTCACCACACAAAGTTTCAAATACAAAGTTCACAGAGTGGGCACTCCCCTGTCTCTACTATAAATGACACTTCTCAAGAAGCTAGTGAGCAGTGCCCCTCCCCCATCCTTCATCCCTCTTGGTCTATATAACTAAAGACAGTACTCAGCAAGGGAGACTGAGTACCCAGTAATACTCCAATGTGGAAACACCTTCTTTTATCTGAAAATCCAAAGGACTACATAGAAAAGCAGCTTGGCTGTGAGCGACCACAATAAGTTACTTGTTTGTGAAGTAGATTAAATAGTAAGACAAGGAGCTATGGCTTCCAGTCCATAACCTAAGCAGGACAAACTGTTGGACCACAGCCTGAATGGCTACTTATAGCACAATGAATTTATAACAATAAAAAAGTAACGAAGGGTAAATACAAAATAATCTTTTTGTAAACAATCCTTAGGTTATACCCAATGCAGAATGTTTAATGAAGCAACTGAGTCACAGCTCTTAAGTCACAAACCAGCATTATAACTCAAAGTCAAATATGTACTCATTGGCCAGATATATTCTTCGGAATATAAGAGCCGCCAATGCCAAAGTCAGGATGATGATCAGCATGGCGGACCCGCCGTGCTCTGTGTGGTGGGCTCTTGGTGGCTGGCCTTGGAGCACATCGGGGGAAGTGGATGGCCTTCTCTGACTCTGTTGCTGGGCTCTGCGCTGCCGAGGGCTCATGGAGGTATTCTTAGGAGCTGGCTGGGTAGGTTGTGGCAAGGGTGCTCCTGATGGATTCTGGGCGCCATACTAAGAAATGATAAGAAAATCTGTTTGAAATCGCCCCCCCAAAAAGTTGTACATGCACTTGTTAACAGTTTGAGAATACCTAGAGTATTAAATATGACTAAGGCGCCGGGCGTGGTGGCGTACGCCTTTAATCCCAGCACTCGGGAGGCAGAGGCAGGCGGATTTCTGAGTTCGAGTCCAGCCTGGTCTACAAAGTGAGTTCCAGGACAGCCAGGGCTACACAGAGAAACCCTGTCTCGGGAAAAAAATAAATAAATAAAAAAATAAATATGACTAAGGCAAATTTAACAAGAACCATCTGAATGCGGAGACTAGGAAGCAATCCTGATGAATAAGCCAGAAACACAGCTTATCCTGAGTTCTGTGAGGTGGAGGAGCCCATTTCCCAGCAGTCAGAGGCCTGGTGTGGCTGTTTCTCTCCCCTCAGCATCTGGGCACGGTTCTTCTTTCAGAAGATCCTGAGGGATGCTGATCCTTCAGTATTACCTTACCACACTGACACTCCTCCGTCAGAAACAAGAAGGAAATAAGTTTAAGCCGTAAGTTTTTCATATCGGTATTGTAAAATGTGCTTGTTTTCAAACTCAGCTTACCCTTTTCCAGAGCCCAGTGAACTAAACCCAAGTCTACAGCATCTTTTACCCAGTACTCAGTACCTTATGCTGTGAGAGCCCCCTGGACCATGAGTATCCCGGTGTGCTCCACTGTGTACATGGCTGCCCCATGGCCCCGGTGACAGCGTCTTCCGTTGCCACAATGACTGGCTCAGTCAGGGGACAGTCATAATGTGACACAAGGGTTTCAAAATCTCAAGTTTGCCCTGGAGATATTAAAACTAGCAGTAGAACATTCAAAGAAGCCATAAAACATAAAACTACATACACACAGACTCCTCAACCTGCCTCGACTGCATCAATGGCTTTTAACCCTTTTACTAAGAACAGCTTTTCCATTAGAACATGTTTATTCTTTAAAACAATAAACAGGAATGAAATGTCTTAGTATGAGTTACATACAAGACATTTCAAATACTTTCCAATAGAGAAATGCAAACATTAAAAAAAAATAACCCAAATCATTAAAACTATAAGCTTTGTGCTGGCAACAGCTTTAAACATGAGGGAACTGTTGATCTCAGTTACTTGCAAAATGTCCACTTGAACCATGACATTCATTTCAACATCAACATTTTAACTGGGTGTGGGAGATCCCATCTGTAATAGCTGCACTCAAAGAGTGAAGACAAGATGGTGAAGCCAAGGCCAGCCTGGGCTACATAAGACGACTTCATCTCAAATACAAAGGTGTGGGGATGTCCCTTGATGGCAGAGCATGTTCATAGCATCCACAAAACCCTGAGTTTGATCCCTAGCTTAGGAAAAAAGCTTAGATGATCTAAATTTCTTAAAATGATTCTTTTAAGTTTCTTAAATTTGGTTAACTCATAATACAAAGGTACAAAGAAACTACTGTTGAGTTTGGGTTAAAGATAGTACTAATGCTGAATTATCAGCTGCGTAAACTTAGACGTGTACAATGTAGACTCCAAGGGACAGGCTGTCCATTGAAGAGCACAGATACACAAAGTTGTATGGTATGTGAGGCCCCCTGCCATCACATGCCACAGAGTGAGTGAGCCAACATTCAACCAGAGAACTTGTTACAGTAGCCAATAAAGAAACATTACAGTCTAATTTCGGCATCCTCTTGTGAGCCTCTTGCCTCATCCCCCGCCCCGGTGCTAAGACTCTAGGCATGCGCCACCATACCCATGGAGGGACAGGTTCTCAAGGAAAAAATGTGCCGATGAGATCACTATAGTCTAAGAGATTGACTGATAGCAAAGCTTGTATTGAGTGTGTTATTTTTTCCTTAGTTTGAGGGGAGATTATCCTGCCCCTAAAATTAACCATACAATGAGCCTTTATTATTTCTAGTCTGGCTTTGCCTACTCGATGTGTGTTCCTAAGCCAGTTATTTAACCTAAGTCTCAGCTCCCTCATCTGTACAGCGCAGATAATATCTAATTCAGCAGTTGTGAGGATTAAATGGATTAATGACATAAAGTGCTTATGATAAACAATGACAGTAAATGTTAATCATTACTAATATTGTTACTATTAACATATCCTTTTCGGGGGCTGGAGAGATGGCTCAGCCGTTAAGGCACTGACTGCTCTTCCAGAGGTCCTGAGTTCAAATCCCAGCAACCACATGATAACTCACAACCATCTGTAATGGGATCCAATGCCCTCTTCTGGTGTGTCTGAAGTCAGCTACAGTGTACTCACATAAATAAAAATGAATCTTAGAAAAAAATTCCTTTAAGAACTGCAAATGTAAGAAAGAGTCTATCTAAAAAGACAAAGATATCCTTTTTTCAAGGCAATCAGATTTAGACTCAAAAGCTATGTTGTGAACTTCCTTAGAGTGATTCTTAGCCTCCTTATTAGTACGATTAATACATTTAGAAAAGAACCCTTTCAACTGTTTGTAACCTCAGCACTTGGGAGGCTGAAGCAGGAGAACTGGTAAATTCCAGGTTAACTTGGACAACATAGCAAAACCATGTCTTTAAAAGAGAAACTGAATAACCCAGCACAAATAAAACTCTAGGTTTGATTCTGGTACAAAATTCATTAATTAATCAACTGATACCCAATATTTGAATATATGTACTTTAATTAAATTGGGCAGTGGTGGCACACGCTTTTAATCCCAGTACTCAGTAGGCAGAGGCAGGCGGATTTCCATGAGTTTGAAGCCAGCCTGTTTACAGAGCAAGTTCCAGGACACCCAGGACTACACCCCCTCCCCCCCCCCACAGAGGGTTTATGTGATGTTTTATTTAGGTTTCTATATTTAGGATGCCTTTCGTATAACTGGCTAAAATAATTATAGTTATAGGTATGTGCCTAGCAATATATGGCAAGATTTGCATACTAACTAGAACAACCAAAAGTGAGTGAATTTTGTTTGCTTTTAAGTAGAATGCTCTTAGATGTTTACTTATTTGCTGCGGGTGAGCATACACATGATGTATGTGGGTGCATGTGCCGTGTCATACTTGGGGAGGCCAAGAGGACAACTTGTCAAGTCGGTCCTTTCCACCTTTACATGGGTTCCAAGGACTGAACTCAGGGTGTCAGACTGGTGTGGCAAATGCCTTTCCCCCTGGGCCATCCTGGAATGCTTTTTATATGAAATAGAGAGGTTTACTTAGAATCTCAGTCCCTGGGTGGGCCCAGGAAACTGGTAAGACTGGTAAACACAAGTTATCATCAGGTATTTTCCTAGACCACTTACTCTACAAAAGCACGGAGTCATAGACAATGACAAAATCAATGATCACTAAAATAACTGGAATATGTAACAAGGTAGATTTAAAGAATATTGATGTATCTATCTTACTCCCTGAAAGAAAGCAACTCAAAGCTATTTAGTCCCACTTGATAGTAGATAAATTTTCTTTTTCAGTTTCCTGACTTTTGAAGTCCTATAGGGCCAGTGAACTGGATTAGTTACATAAAGGTGCTTGCTGCCAAGCCTGATGTCCTAAGTTCAATGCCAGGTCCCACAGGATAGGAGAGAGTTGATCCCTGCAAGCTGTCCTCTGCCCTCTACACATACATAGTAGCAAGTACACAGCTCCTTCACTAAATCAATAAATGTCTTCTATGAATCAGAGCGGGAGATAGAAGATATGGTTTCCTAGTCAAATAAGCTATAACAAACTGACTCCAAAAAAGTAAGATCTTCTTGTTAAGTCATTCCCCCTCACAATCCTCTCTAGTTAGCACCAATCCAGTACTATTTGTGATCGGCCTCTCCCATTACCTGTGCTGACCCACTTTTTGAAGCGATTGGTCAGAGCAGAGCTATCCTAAGACACTCACTCTGTCATCTAACAATTCCCGGCCACTGACTCCACACCGGCAGCAGTTCAACAGGGCTGTGTGCATAGAGTTTAATCTCTGTGTCTATGCTTCTCAACAGAGCTGCCAGCCGGCTGGCTGCATACATACTGCAAGGTGCTCAGGACAGCCAGTGTGCCTGAGGGGCAACACTGCTGACTTCACTAAACCTGGATTGAATGTAAACTTAGAGAGCATGTGTCACTAGACTACTAGGCCGATCTAAGCAACACAAGACTGTGGCTCAGGGAATTCTCGTCAGTGCCTAGTATCTATTAGAGTTATTAATATGCATGTTTTATCTAGGCTAGCACAATGTTAGCACTGACTTTAAAAGAAGTCATAGCATTCTGAAATAACAACAGAACCTAGAAACTATTTTGTCTAACTCCACTTAACAACAACAACAAAAATCAAAAATACTGAAGTCCAAAAGATTTGTTCAAAATAATGTAATTAATGGGGCAGCTGGGCTAAAATCCTACTACTAAGAAAAACATAATTTTCAATATTTGATCTATGATCTTATCTTAATCCAAAAAGTGTGTATGTGTGTGTGTGTGTGTGTTTGTGAAGTGTGGTGTGTGTGTGTGTAGTATGTGGTGTGTGTGCTTGCATACATGTGTATGTGGTTGTAGTTGTGGTGTGTGTGTGTGGTTGTGAAGTGTGGTGTGTATGTAGTATGTGGTGTGTGTGCACACATACATGTGTATGTGTATGTGTATGTTGTTGTGTGGTGTGGGGTGTGTGTGTGTGTGTGTGGTGTGTATTAAAAGATAAGAGCCATACCGATGTGCTTGCTGTAGCACCCTGGAATGTTGTAGGTAAATCGTCTTGTGAATCATTTAGTGAGAAAGACTGGTTTAAGTCTGACTCAGCGATAGTCTTTCCAGATGAATTGACTTCGGCCTATAAATAAGATACACCCAAGAGCAGTGTTATAAGAAGAACTGTGTTAACAATCAGCTAACTCCCTCTCCTGAATTCATTTGTATTGCTCCTTTCCTGTCTACTCTCAGTTAAGCTCCGTGCATGTTTGCATCTGCTCCACTGGACACTGCATCCTGAGGGAGCTGCTACCTACTATGGAACGATGCCTATGGTTCCCAACCTGCAATTCTAAGAACCTCCACAAACGAAAGCTCTGGACAACGTTTAGGCTTGTCAGGCTAGCTGGGACTGTAGCAATAGCCAACAGCCCCAGGTTGACCACATTTACGGTAACTAGTCAGCATAAGCTGCATGTATTCCTCAAATCTGAAAAGTCATGACAGTCAAAACACATCTGATCCTAAGGTCTTCAGAGGAAAGATTCTAAGTACAATAGGAGTCCTGGAAGGAAGGAGCAGCATCAGGATTTACACTTCCTCCTCCAGGAACTACGCTAAAACTAAAGGGAAAACTCCCAAGTACTGGTCCTAGAAACAGGCAGAGGGCAGAAAAGGAAGGAAGAGGAGACAGCAGCACACTGCGTCAGATAGGTTAAATGGAATACAGAAACATGAGTGTGAATACTCAAAGTATTAGATTATTATATAAATTTTATGTTTGGGTAAAATATGCAGAAAAAGGGGAGAAAGGGGAAACTGCCAAAATGTTAACAGCAGTAACATCTTGGAGGTGAGGTTACTTTGTTTAAAAAGAACTAGAATTTTAAAAGTACTAGGGATAGTTCTAAATGCAGCTATAATACATGTGGTATCCATGTTAACTAACATAGCCTGACAAACTCCCACAAGGAAGTCTAGGCTCTGATGAACCTGGGTAAGGGCTGTGGTGGTGAAGTACTGCCTGGCACGTGAGCACACAGCCAGTGAGCTGCAAAGCTGAGTGCAGTCGTATATGCCAGTCTAGTTTTAACTGCTATGCTCAGTGTCGCTTATGTTTTGTAGTGAGAAAACATTACTCAGATAATCTCATTTTACTAGAACCACATGACTTTCCTTTTTGCTAGAATTCAGCAGTAAACACAAAAGGCTCCTTAAGTGGATCTGTTTAGGAATTTACAGTACCTTAAAACTAATCTGCCTGGCCAGTTCTTTGGCTTCTTGGTCAGCCTGGCTTGAACCACTTCCAGATTTTAATGGCAACAGGACATCCTTCATGGCACAGCCACAGCCTTCACAACAGAAATCTTGTGATCTGTAGGATACAATGTACAATGAGCATAAACCAAACAGCTGAATACTAATTCCCTTCTATTAAGATACTCAAATAAGGATTAGAGAGATGGTGTCCAATTCTCAGAACCCACATAGCAGGTAACAACCATCCGTAGTTTAAGTGTTAAGGGAGCCCTTTGGGACCTTTACTGGCACTGCACACACATGATGCACAGAAATATGAACATATATGCAGGAAAGACACCCATAAATATAAACCAAAAATAAAGTCTCAAAAAAAAAAATACCAAATGACTAAAAGAAAAGACTACTTAACGATGTCATAGTACACTCATCTATAGGCTGTGAGACAATTAAGGCAGTATTAGTTCTGAGGTCCTGGGTGAGGGAAAAAACTGAGCCCTTAGGGCCAGGAGAAAGAATGGAAACAGGCAACTTTGGAAGGTAGGAAATGAGGGACCCTCCAGAATGCACCAGAGAACTGGGAGGTGAGAGACTCTCAGGACTCAGAGGGACCCTAGATGAAATGCCCTACAGTGGGGAGTGGAAACTTAAGAGTCCACCTCCAGCAGAAAGACAGGGCATCAAGTGAGGAATGGGGTTGCCATACCACAGTCACAACTCTGACCCATAACTGTTCCTGTCTAAAAGAATTACAGGGATAGAAATGGAGAGGAGCCTGAAGAAAAGAAGGTCCAGTGACAGGCCCAAAGTGGGATCCAGCTCAAGGGAAGGTCTCAAGGCCTGACACTATTACTGAGGCAATGGAGTGATAACAAAAAGGGACCTAGCATGACTGCCCTCCGAAAGACCCAACAAGCAGCTGAAAGAGTCAGATGCAGATATCTGCACTCAACCAATGGACAGAAGCTGCTGACCCCTGTGGTTGAATTAGGGGAAAGCAGGAAGAAGCTGAAGAGGAGGGTGACCCTGTAGGAGGACCAGCAGTCTCAATTAACCTGGATCACCAAGATCTCTCAAACACTGGACCACCAAACAGACAGCATACACCAGCTGATATGAGGCCCCCAACACATATAAGAGTGAGGAATGGCGGATCTGCGTTCTGTCAGAGAAGATGCACCTAACCCTCAAGAGACTGGAGGCCCCAGGGAGTTTAGAAGTCTGGTGGGGTAGGTGGGGGGTAGGGGTAGGGATCCTCATGGAGACAGGGGGCAGGAGGAGGTGTGGGATGTGGAATAGCCGGAGGATGGACCGGGAGGGGAATAAAATCTGGTGTGTAAAAAAAAAAAAATAGAAAAAACAATAAATTTAAAAAAAAAGAAAAACAGCTTAGACTCCATTTTTAAAAAACAAGTTACCTAAAGAAAGATAAGCTTCAGACCTACAGTGACAGCGTATTTATGTAAACTGTTTATTACACTGTATGACACTGTCCTCAAGAACACAGACCATGAGCCTATTCAAAGTCTATTTAAAGTTTCCTTTATCTCTTATCAGAAACATGTAAAATAGGAAAGAAGCCAATTAAAAATAGAGTTTATAGCCAGGTGTGTTAACACACCTTTATTCCAGAACTTGTAAGTCTGAGGCCAGCTAGGCCTAAACAGTGGACAGCCAGGGCTACACAATGAGACCCTATCTCAAAAAACAGATCCCGTTATCTCAGTACTATCAAATGGAAATGATACTTTGAATTTAATGAATTATTATGATCTATAGATGAAAATACACCAAAAAGAAAAAAAAAAACCTGAAAAGGCAGTCTTACTACATCACTACTTAAGAAAAACCTTTATTTATCCCAGATCATTTATTAATGTCTGCTATAAGCTATATAAGTGGCTACAAAAATAGAGTGGATTCACTTACGAGCCCAGGAATTGGTCTTTCAGGCAGCTATATATAAATAATGGCTCTGGGTTGTCCTACCTGGGATGCCAGCGAACGGGGGACAAAGGGCCAGCAATGCTTTCCAGGAGACATGGCTCCCAACTGGAGGAAAACAAAGCTCAATACAATGTGTATGGATGTTTTCCCGTATGTATGTCTGTGCATCTCATGTGTTCCTGTACCCGCAGAGACCAGAAGGAGGAGTTAGTTGGAGCCTATGGGGCTAGAGTTACAGTTACAAGCTACAATGTGAGTGTTGGGAATCAGACCCAGGTCAGCCCATCAGCTGCTTTTAAAACAATGAGAGAGATGGGCTGGTGATACAGCTCAGTGGAAGAGTACCTGCCTCACGTGGGGTGGAGCCCTGGGATTGATGATCCATTTTTATATTCTGGTCACTCCAAGGAAATCTGCAGAACTGGATTTCTACAATTCTAAGACTGGATCCTTAGCCAAGGTGACAGCAGAGAAAGAGACTTAACACTGTTGACCACTGATAGTACTCGGCGCTAACAAGGAACTTACTTTTTGGCAAGCGCTCTTCTCTCCTCGGGTGTGTAATCTAGAGAACCTATGGCTCCCTCTCCTTTAGTCGGCATAAACCCGATGATGGCCAGCAAGGCTGTCCTTACTGAAACAGAAAGTGAACATCAAAATTCAGTGAGCGGAGCTAGGTAGGAGCAGGGCCTAGGTCAGCATGTCAGCAGCGCAAGCACGGGGACCCACACTTGGTCTTGAACACGCTCATGCTTTCTGTATGTTATAAGAAAGGAAAAAGCAGGCAGACACAGCAGTGTACACTCTAACCCATGCTAGGGACACAGAGTCAGGAGGGCTTGCTTGGCCACAAAGTCTTAAAATGTTCAAGCTCCAGGTTGAGTTAGAGACTTTGCCTCAAAAAATAGAAGAGAATTAAGACACCCCATAACAGCTGCTGGTCTCACACACATCTGCACACAAAGGTACACAAACACACAAAGTAAAACCTTAAGAGAAATTAGGTTAGCTCTGGAAAAGAAGATCTGAAGGGTTTCAGAGCAGGTTATTAAAGTCATATACAAGCCCACACATGAAAAGTATTTTTGTTAATTTCTCAGTGGTGTCACATATTAGCCAAAAACATTGTCAATCTCAAAAATGTATTGTAATTCACTATTATAAACTGAATAGTAATTGGCACTTGTATTCGCTGATACTCACTGCTCCATGAAGGCTGCCAGGTTTCAGGATGATGTCCTGAGATGCTTAAACAGATCTTCTTGCCTACTTCAAATCGTCCATTAGCCTTAGAAACAAAGAACACAATTTAAAAACTGCAAAAGTCCATTTAATGCCTTACCCTTTTCATGAATATAGTTTATATTTATTTATGCATAATAATTTCAAAGATAATATTATCTTCTTAAATATTTAGACAGTTTTTGTCCTCTTATAGACATTCAAAAATACATGTTAAATGCTGAATAAATAATAAAGGCTGTTTGTAGAAGGTTTATCAGCACCTTTCTGAGACAGAGCTAAAGAGTTAGCATAGAAAGATCTACTGATGTTGTGCCCTGTGCCTCCTACAGATCTAGACTTGCCGAAAGGTAAGACACATTAAGGTCAGGTTAAACCTAAGGCCAGAGTCACCTGACTAGTTGGTGAAAAAGGTGTGGGGAGTTGGCATGAGACAGGAGTGGCTTTTCAGAAGGATGATGCCACTAAATTAGAGAGAACACAATCGAGGAAGAACACGGATCGTGATTTTTTTATATCAGGAAAAGACTCAGAGCCTCTTGGCACCTTTCCTTTCAGAGGTGACCAATGAAGCTAATTCTCACAGATGAAAAGCAGCTGCAAGCCTGAACAGGAGAAGTAGCCACAAGCCGGGTGTGGTGGCTCACGCCTTTAATCCCAGCACGTGGGAGGCGGAGGTAGGTGGATTTCTGAGTTCAAGGCCAGCCTGGTCTACAAAGTGAGTTCCAGGACAACTAGGACTATACAGAGAAACCCTGTCTCGAAAAACAAACAAACAAACAAAAAAGAAGTAGCCACAACGTTAAGGAAGAAGGTGAGGAGAGGCGGACACGCAGTCAGAACCAGCACTCTGCTAGGAGGAGGCTAACTCCGTCCTGCTTCACCCACATCCTGGGCTCATGGTCCATAAACATTTGCTGAATCAAAGCTGGAAGTGACTTTAGGGAAGGAAGTGAAGGAGGAGGCAATACTGACCACTAAGGAGGGCAGGGCTGCTTTCCAGTGTGCTAAAGCCACTTGATCCATTGGTTAACTACTGGAAAAGAGCTGCTGCCCACTGCTCAGCACTAGCGCATACACACACACACACACACACACACACACACAAATGCCATGTATGCACACACAGATACATGCATGCACACAGAAGTGCACACACATACAGATACATGCACACATGCATGCACAAAACATGTATACACACACAGGTGCAGACACACATACACACAGATATATGTATGCACACATAGATGCATGCATGCATACACAGGTGTACACACACACTCACACATGTATGCACACAGGTCTCCCACACATACCAGACTGCTTGTTTCTCCCAGTTAATGTGTCAGTGGGAGCCTACAGGGACACCCCAGCCTTATACCAATATCAACAATTAGCAGTAAGGTCTCGTGTTTATTAAGCAGCTTCTAGATGCCAGGAACTTTAGAAAGTGTCTGTATGTGCCACAACAACGTGCCATTCGACAGAACACACTAGTCAGAGCCCTGCCAGCTGACTCTAAAACAAAGGCCGTCTGCATCCTCCCAAGTACAGCTAAGCTGTACTAGTGTGCGCTTTGGATGCACACCTTGTTTCACAGAGTGCTGCCCCTCAGGTCAGATAAAAGTTAGATGGAACAAGGTGAAGACCAAGAAGCCATGGCAGCTCTCAGAGAAGCATGTTTCAACAAAAAACATCCGTGAAACATGACTGCAACAGCCTAAATGAGATAAGTCACCAAAGAGAAAAACTAGGCAATGAAAAGGTTATTCAGTGTGTGTGTGTGTGTGTGTGGTGTGTGTCTGTGTGGGATGTGCATGTGTGTGTGTGGTGTGTATGTGTGGTATGTGTGTGTGTGTCTGTGGTGTGTGTGGTGTGGTATATGGGTGTGTGATGTGTGCGTGTGGTGTGTGTGGTGTGTGTATATGTGTGTGTGTTGCATTTTTCACAGTTAGGAGAAAAATTAAACATAAGTGAGGGAAGAGAAGTTTAGCAATTAAAAGAGTTAGTATATCAATAGTCTTCCACATAAAAAATAAAACAAACAAGCAAATTCTAAGATAGAAACAGAAATAACATCTATTAAGGTTTCTGTGGCAGGCCCTATCCTAAGAGCTATATACAGGATCCTGACTCTTTCATTTTCCTGTCAGCCCAGTCAGACAGACATTCAGCACAAATTTGAGAGGACTTGGGAAAACAAAGTAAGGTGGACAGAAACGAAGATGGTGTGACTGAGTGCATTAACAGGCCCACCTGTGCCGGCAGCCCGCCCAGCATCCTCACACATGAACTCACGGAGTCCTAACCCCACTGCCATGACACACATGCACTCCCCAGCATCACCAGTACTTCACAGATGCGTCAGCCTCCTCAGAACTATTCTGAGGAAAAAGTATTACACGCCTATGGCCCAGGCTCAGGGAAAACCTCAGAATAATAGTCTACTTCATTTTTTATGAAGAAGCAGACTACATTTGCAGACGGCTGGGAAAGTTAACCTGCAAGCACTGTAAAAAGCCAAGAGCTCTTACTGTTAGCAGGATAATGCTTGGTGGTTTCATGGGGTACTCTGGTGGCAGCACTATGCGTCCATGATAAACTCCTCCATCAAAATCGGAATCTGGGGGCCCTCTAACTGTGAAGTGCCATTCGAAAAGGTTATCCTAAACAAAAACAAGAGTCCACAGGATCAAGAACATTTAAAAGTATTATCATTTTTTATCAATAGTAACATTAAAAATGTCAAGTGAGGAAAATCAAAAGCTTTCTAATAGTGCTGTAATAGTTTCTAGTGCTCAAAATGCCTCAAAAGTCACAAGCAAAATGTATTAAATGTAAATTTTATGTCTTATAAAAGCTAAAAACTTTTTAAACTAAATAATTTAAAGAGTCTGAGTCCTATTATACACTCATAAAAAAGATTAAACTATTAATTAGTGAAAATATAGTCAAATCAGTATAAATTTGAGTTATTTTCACAAACTTTTTTTATTCTATTTATTTATTTTTTATTAGATATTTTCTTTATATACATTTCAAATGCTATCCTGAAAGTTCCCTATACCCTCCCTCTGCCCTGCTCCCCTACCCACCCACTCCCGCTTCTTGGCCCTGGCATTCCCCTGTACTGGGGCATATAAAGTTTGCAATACCAAGGGGCCTCTCTTCCCAGTGATGGCCGACTAGGCCATCTTCTGCTACATATGCAGTTAGAGATAGATAGTTAGAGCTCTGGGGGTACTGATTAGTTCATATTGTTGTTCCACCTATAGGGTTGCAGACCCCTTCAGCTCCTTGGGTGCTTTCTCTAGCTTCTCCATTGGGGGCCCTGTGTTCCATCTTATAGCTGACTATGAGCATCCACTTCTGTATTTGCCAGGCACTGGCATAGCCTCATACGAGAGAGCTATAACAGGGTCTCTTCAGCAAAATCTTTCTGGCATATGCAATAGTGTCTGGGTTTGGTGGCTAATTATGGAATGGATCCCTGGGTGGGGTAGCCTCTGGATAGTCCATCCTTTCATCTTAGCTCCAAACTTTGTCTCTGTAAATCCTCTCATGGGTATTTTGTTCCCTATCACAAACTTTTAAAAAGTATTCTTCGCTGTGTATAACTGGTTAGGAATATTAACAGACTAACTATATGTCATTATTCAGTTACCAAGTTCCTTTTCTAACTGCAAAGCTCTTACACATTGTAACATGCATGTTACATGCATGAACTATCACAAGAGCCCAGGGCAGCTGCAGAGACCCGAAGGATACCATGTGTGCCGTTCTGTCTACTACCCTCCCTCCCTCAGCACTGAACACCAGGTTAGCATATGAAACCCTCTTACAGAGTCCCTAAGTCAGCTTCGCCTAAGGAGTCTGATGAAAGGAACACTTATGAAACAGAAGAAAGTAGATCAATAAACAAACACATCATTAAGTACTCAAGCAAAGGAAACACTTCTAAAGCTGTCCTAATACTGTAGTCCTGCGATCCTGAGGAGGACAGAGGCAGACTAACCTCCAGAGGCTGAGCGTGGTAATGATCTGTTGGGTCTTTCAATTCTGCCGCTTCTTTCATCAATCGCTTAACGGCTAAAAGAAAATCCGTAAGGTGGAGACAGTTAAGATATACTTTCCCAAGTGATCGCACAGACTAATAAAAACTTCTAGCCAGGTGTGGTGGCACACGCCTTTAATCCCAGCTCTCAGGTGGCAGAGGCAGGTAGATCTCTGAGTTCGAGGCCAGCCTGGAATAGAGTCGACAGAAGTGAAGAAAGGTCAGGTACCAGCTCTTGAAAGAAAATCAAGTAGTTTAAAATCAACCAAACGCAAAGCAGGTAGCCCTACCGATCCTCGTGAGGCATTTTCTCAATTAAGGCTCTGATGACTTTAGTTCGTGTCAGGCTGACATAAAACCAGACAGTACAAATAATTTTTATAAAGAACAGGACCGAAGTCCTCTTGCAGTACTTTTTCTGTCACTAATAAACACCCTGACAAAATCAACTTAAAGAAGGGTTTCTCCTCGCTCCCAGTTCCTCACGGTGGGGAAAGCATGCAACAGGTAGCCGGTTACACTGCATCCTCAGTTGGAAACACTGAGATGAGGGCAGCACTCAGCTCATCTGCGCTTTCATCTCAATCTGCAACTTCAGACCATGAACAGTGCCACCCACAGTGAAGACTAACTTCATCTATATATCCCCTCACAAGAAATACTCAGAGGCTAATCTCCGAGGTGATTCTAGGTGCTGTCGGGCTGAAAACCCAGTGTTATGATGGTTGATTTCAACTGTCACATTGATGAGCGGTTATGACCATGAGAGATTATCTTGATCTGGTTATTGAAATGGAAAGACTCACTCACTGTGAGTGGCACCATTCCCTAAGCTAAGATTCTAAACTGTATTTAAAAAGTAGAAAAGGAGAAAGTAAGCTAAGCATAAGCATCCCTTACTTTCTGCACTTGACTTCAGATGTAATACGACTCAAGCCCCTGCCTCCGCGCCTCCCCCACTACAATGGACTATAACCGTGAACTGTGAGCCAAAAATAAACCCACTCTTCCTGCAGCTGCTTCTGCCAGAGGATTTTATCCCAGCAACAGAAACGCAACCAAGACAGAAAGTAGTCTGGTTCCTACAGAGAAATATCCTTACGGAATGTCAAAGTACCAGGGCTAGAACAAGTCTGTTCCTCCTGGGGTCCATCCAACTCTTGCTTCAACCCTAAGTCCTTTCTCTTTGCATGGTTACTTCCTAGACTTCTCTGACTGGAGAGGGAAACATCAGTCAGAGAAGACAAGGCAGCTGTATTCCTACTCTTACTTTTGTGAAGGCCATGGTCTCTGGATTAAGACTTTGGGTTCCATGGGCCCCAGTATTTACTCTTAGCTTACTGTACTTACACTAAATTTAGGGCCACAAATAAAAATAAAGGGGCTGGTCATTGTCATCCAAACATCAATTTATCTTTTAAAGTCAGTATCTCAATATCATCAGCTGCAAAGACAAGGTGAATTTTAGGAGCCAGTGACCTAGAGATTCTCATCTGGGAACGCAAATGATATATACTCTCAACTGCCTTGTCCTGTCCTCAGAATGAACATGTCAGCAAAAGTTTAAGAACTACTGTTTCTGTTTACAAAGACACCGCAAAGGTATTTACTTTAAAAATAAAAAATAAAAAAATTAAGGATGGGCCAGAGAGACGCTCAGTAGGTAGGCGCATGCTACCAAGCCTGACAACACGAGACACAATCTGAGTCCACATGATGAAAGAAGAGAACTGACTCCAGCAAGATGTCATCTGACCTCTATTTGAGTGTCACAGTGCCCCCCCCACACTAAATAAATAAATGATAAGACCAAAACAAAACAGAGGGCTGGAGAGATGGCTCAACAGTTAGGAGCACTGGCTGCTCTTCTAGAAGTCACAAGTTTGATTCCTAACACGTGGAGGATCTCAATCCAGTTCAAAGAGATCCAATGCCCTTTTCTGACATTAATGAGTGCCAGGCTCACACATAGTACACAGACATATTCAGGCAAAACATTCCTACACATAAAAATAAAGTAAAATAATTAAAACAAAATGAACAAACATTTGAAAAATGTTTAAGTGGAGAGGGAAAAAAAATTTCTTGCCTTAACAAGCTTATAGCAATTAGAAGACTTGAAAAAAAAAAAAATTGAAGACACTGTGACAGTACTGACCAGGTATGAATAAGTTAAGGACTGCCTAGCCTAAGGGAGCTGAGAAGGCTGAACGTTAGAGAAGCTTAAGGAAGTAATAGGAATTTCAGATGGGCTCAGTGGAAAGCATTCCAAACAGAGGATCCAATAGAGATGGAGACATAATCTGGAGAGTGGGTCAGGAAGAAATGCAAAAGAGCCGAAGAGAGGCAGGGGAAGGAGCTGGCAAGGAAAGCAAGGGTTAAGTCCTGAGCAGCCCTGTCCAGCAAGCTAACCAAGCTAACTCTGAGCTTTACTGTTGCTAAATGATTGCTGCTCAAACACTGTCAATTTGAGAAGAGATCTAGTGAGTGTTTGTTTAATGGATCTGTTTGATGACACAGTAACACCTTCACCACAGGGCAGAGGTAAAGGAGCTGACCAAGACTGAAGACCGCACCACTGTGGAAGGTGTCTCTGTGGGAGACCAGATGCCTAACACGTGAAGGGCAGCAGCTCCCTGGATGCTATAAATCCATGGGATATGGATCTGAGGGAAATAGAGGAGTTTGAAGAAGGTTGGGACACGAATGAATTTGGTTTTTACAGCTCACAGAGACCTTTTCAATCTGTGGGAAGTCTGTAAAAATGTTCAATCCCGTATTCTCTGCAGACCAGTTGATGTGGTCTGGCTCACTGCAAAGTCTGATCAGTATGACATTGCAGGTGATACCAACAGTATGAACAGGTTAATTCCCAGGCTTCTGGTGCGATGGAACAAAGTTACCAAAGTTACCATGTGCAGGACACAATGGTTAACCATTGTCTGTATCCTGCCCTCCTAGATTTTCCCATCCTTATCTCTGAGATAACCCAACACTAGCAGACAGGAAATGAGATGTTTCGATTACTTCCTCTCACTGTCAGTAATCTACAAGTAACAAAGATTTGAGAGTAAAACAAAGCAAGCATTATCTCCAGACTTCTCAGCACTTGAGCAAGTTCTAGAGTTCATCTAAACTACCTTCTCTACGAACTCAAAATCACCTACAGCAACAGGGAAGACAGTTTAAAGCTTTTTAAAGAATAGCATCACCTAGAGAATAGAATTTGTAAACAGATACAAGAGTCAACCAAAGTCCAACATACGTTCAAAATTTATTAACTAAGTAGATCAGACTGGATCTCACAGAGATCTGCCTACCTCTACCTCCCAAATGCAGGAATTAAAGGCACAAATCACCATACCCATCTAGAAATGTATTAAATTTCTAAAGTTGCTTAAATTTTATCATAATCTTGGGTACAATAGCCTATCAAGAAGGAGCAATTTGGGGCTGAAGTGAGGTCTCAAAAGTTAAGAGCACTGCCAGCTCTTCCAGAAGACCTTATAAACTGACCCAGATGGTAGCTTACAGCTGTCTATAACTCCAGTTCCAGGGGATCTTACATCCTCACACAGACATACATGCAAGCAAAAAACAATGCACATAAATAAAAAGATAGATAAAAGGAAGTTGTTTAAAAAAAAAAGATTGAACAATTTCCTGACAACATTTCACACTGCATTATTCTCTGGACATCTGCCTAAGAACCTCTGCTGCTCTAGGTGTGACTAAGTACTGTACAATTTACTACACAGTTTGATTTTAAAAGTCCAACAAATTTAGCTAGGTGGCAAACACCTTTAATGTCAGTTCTGGGAAGGCAGGGGCAGGAGGATCTCGGCCAGCTTGGTCTACAGAGTGAATTTCAGGACAGCCAGAGCTACACAGAGAAACTGTCTCAAAACAAAAACAAAACAACAACAATAACAACAAAATTCCAACTAATTTAATCATTCTGGCATCAAAATGGTAAAATCCAGGCATTTCTACTTTCTCTGACCTTTTTTAACTCTTCAGGTTTTAAATGATGGGCTGAAGACAGTGAACGTGTCCCATTAAAACTCAGCCATGTAATTCTTACACAGGCGTGGTCAAATTTTAAACAAACACCATAAAAATGACTAATTCTACATCTGGTCCCTAAGGACACTTACTTATCAGCATTCAAGTTAACAACATTCTGTTCAGCCAATATTCTCCGGCTTTTCCTTTATATATTCTAAAATTTTAAAAATATATTTAAAAAAAAAAGATTCACAATACCAACTCTTTCCCATAAAGATATGAGACTTAAAGTCCAAACTAAGAGGCAGTGTGGGAAAGAAAACAAACGGTGATGAGAGTTCTAGTTCAATGATCATCAATACCCTGAGGCTTATTATTCAGAGCTAACAGGGAGGCAGTTTTTTTCACCCTGACAAATTATCAAAGTACATTTCAGGCTCCAGTAATTTGTGCTACGTCTGCCTTAAAAGATATGACAACTGATAATGGGGTGTTTTCTGGTTTTTTTTTTTTTTTTTTTTGCATTGTTTCTAATGTACCAGAAAATAACTGGAGGCCAGGATTGTCTGGGGGCATTAACTGAAGGAAAGAAATTCAAAGTAGCAATCAACCCCCCAAATCATAGTTAATTCCCAAGTGCCCAGCTCAACTAGTTTAGCTACAGGACATATTTTTTTTTCTACGTCTATAAATTCTCCCCCAAATACTGAAATACGATATTTCAACCACAATAAAAATGGGATATTTCAAATGAGAGTCAAACACCTAACAAAAGTTCGTCGGCAGAGGCAGAGGGGACACGAAGGACGCAGATGCGGGCAGGGATGGTCAGTAGTGCGGGCCGACTTCGCCTTCGCACCTGCCCTTGGCTCGGCTGTCTCCTGCTTCGCTCCGCAGAGACCGGGAGGAAGAGGCCAGGAGCGGAGGGGCGCCAGCGCATCGGGGGATCCGCAGCGGCCGCCCGCTCTGCGGCCTGCACCCCCGGACCGGCCGCGGCCTCGCGTAAAGCGCGAGCCCCGAGCAGCCGCGAGGGCCGGCGGACACGAGCCGGCCGAGGCGCCGCGCTCTGAGTCCCGGGTCCCCCGCCCGCCCCAGCCCGGCTCACCGGGGCTCTTCAGGTTGTAGCGGGTCTCCATGGCGGACGTCCCCGCTGCCGCTCTCGTCGGCGCCGCAGCTGCCCGGGTCTCGCGCGGCGGACGCGCCTAGCGAGGGCCTCCGCTGACACCGCCCAGTCCAGCTCGACCGCGGGCGAGGTGCGAGCCGCGGGGTCCGCCTCCCTGAGGGCCGGCCGGGCGCCGGGGCGTCGCCAAACGGGGCGCCGGGCTGCGGACGGCCTGCGGGGCTGACGTCCCGGCTGACGCGCCGCTGCGTCACCGCCGGCGCCGGGTCTGTGAAGTCGGCCTGACGTGGCGGGCGCTTCGTGGCGGTCGGTCACTCGGCAGCGGCGGTCCCGCGAATCCCGCCCGCCCGCCCGCCCGGGAGCCCTGAGGAGACGGGCGGCACCCTCGTCGTCCCCTCGGCCCAGCCCGGGAGACCGACTCGCCGCGGGCCCTTCAGGGGTTCCCGCAGAGCTCGCGGGGAGCTCGGAGGAACGGCGCAGCCCGGAGCGGCGGGCGGGCGAGCGCAGCCTGTGGCTGCGGCGCCGTGATGTGCGCTTCTCCGAGCCCGCAGTTGGCCTCGGTGCGATGGACGGGAGTGGCCCCTAGCTCCGCGGTGCGGCTAGCTAAGGCAGCGTTTTTCGGGGTGCATCAGAACCTTCCAGAAATAAAACCAAGGGGTCGCCTGGAATTTTAATAAAAACGCATAAATGGGACAGGTCGGTCTGAAAGAGATGCGGTGCGTTTGTCTTTTCGGATCGTGGAGGACAGAGAAAGTGAGGTTCTGGTTCGGAAGGCTTACCGAGATAAAAGGGTCTCAAAAAAGGGAGGGAGCCAGCGGAGATTAGAGAAGGTTATAGGTGGAATGAAGATTAACCAATTAGACAGATTAGTGTTGTTGATTTAACATTGTCAAATGTCTTTGTGGGAATGTCAGTAATTTGTCCCAGCCGACTGAAGGAGGAGGGAGAAAAAAAAAAAAGATTTAAGTGGCATCTTCTAAGCCATTAAAGGCGACGTTTTCTGAATAGTACGGTGATAATAGAAGATATAGAGAAGCAAGGAAAACCGAGCTTCAATGTGCTTCTCCATTAAGCTTTCATTCTTTGTGTTCAGTCCTCAAATTTAGCATCCAGCAACCTGCGCTGCTCCGACCGACCCCATGACCAGGCCTGCCGAGGGGGAGTAGTCGTTCTCATCCGCCAGCCAGCCAGCCTCGGGGCGCTTTGCCCTGAGGCTCTCCTCTTCCTCCCAACAGTGGAGATAAGGATGTTTCTCTTTTATTTTATTCTTGAAGCCACATCACCTCGTCCTTGGGGGCTCTTCCTTAGGTAAAAAACAGCAACAAATCTGGCATTGAGTTATGGGCCCATGGCAAAGCTTAATTATAATCACTGCAAGAGAAAAGCCAACTCTGTTTTTTAAATATAAACATGTACAGAGAGGATAAATATGATTTTTTTTAAAAAGGAGTAAATGCTAAAAGTTACTAATTTCTTGACTGTTAACTGGGTGGGAAAGAAATTAATTTTCCCAGAAATGTAGGTTTGTCAAAAGAATACTTTGTTTCTTCAGAACAAATTCCTTCCTAGAAGAAAGTAACAATTTACAGCAAACAAAAAGATCCCATCCCAAATTAAAATTTGGAAGAATTTCACCTTATTTTTTATAATAATCCTGACGATAACTTTAAAAAATAAAAAACAAACTTAAACCAGTCTCTGGCGATGCCGCAAATAACAAAAGATGAAGTTCAAAACACTTCAGAGTCTTGACAGCTTTGAGCTACAATACCCATGTGTTGTGTGTGTTGTTCCCCGTTTCTCTAGACAAAGCCCTGTGAATGTGGTCCCCTTCCCCTTAGCTTTGACATCCTGATACAAGCTCTACTGGACATTGAATGCTTGATCAATTCATTTACTCTTCATGAGTGTTGGCGGTGACACAGATTATTTTAATGGTTGAAGAAAATTGAAGTCTTGAAGAAATTGAGTAGTTCATTTAAGTTCTCTTATTTATTTTGAGTACAGTGCAGGTTCTTAGCTTCTTGGTATATTTTACTGCTCTATGGTCCAGGTGAGACGTTATAGACCACCACACAGATATAAGGCCAAATTACAATTTTTTATTAAGCCAGCAACCAAGAGCCTGCCCCCAAAGACTCTTGGCTCAGGCATTTCTAAAGAGAAACCACAATGGCATCGTCAGGGTCAGGGGAACTTGTTTGCATTTGTTTTGACTATACAACCAGCAAATATTTTGGTTATGTATCTGAGCCATGGAAAGTCCCAAATGTGCTGCCAAGGCGGATGTGAATGTTGTGGGGGTGGGGGGAGGGGGGAGGAGCTGGGACAGTGCTCAAGCAGACACAAAATGGAGCCAGAGTAAGATCAGGACAAAATGGTGTTACTTTAATCATTTCACTCCTCGTTACTTTTAGTGTTTCTTTTAGTTACTTTTCAAATGCTTGACAAAGGAAGGAGGGGGCATCATGATGCCCATCTCCGTGTCTCTGTTTGGATTCCTTAGTTTCCAATGCATGCCCACTGGCTTCTAGCTTTGTAACCAGAGCAGAGCCGAAGAGCTGGTCCTTGAAGTCTCTGGAAGGCAAGGCTGGTCTGCATAGACCTTTACGGTCCGGGCCTCTTCCTTCTCAGGAAGTCTTCTTTACCTGGATTTGGTGGATCCAGGGGGTGACACCTCCCACTTAGTATTTAGATAACTGTCTATTAGTCTATCCATAGCGGACTAGCCCAGTGGCAGAGTCTCTGTCTTACATCATCTGAACTCTTGGGAACCAGGTGTAATGGCTATGCCTTTAATCCCGGTACCCGGAAGTTGGAGCCAACCTGGTGTACAAAGTCTACAGATCAAGTTCCAGGACTGCCAGGGCGACACAGAGAAACCCTGTCTCAATAAAAACAAGGAGAGGGGTGTTCTCTTTTTACAGAATTAGCTAACTACCACTCAGCCATGGAATTAGCTTTTCCTCCTCAGAGGGGGAGAATGGGTAGCTATCGGGATGGCAGGTCCCATACCAGTGGGGATGGCAGGTCCCATAAGTACGAGGTTGATCCTGTTCGCACAACTCAAATGTTTGACAAATTCCCCTTTGAGAAATTGCTATTTGTCTCTGTGTTGTCTGAGACATTGAGGGTGTGGGCACAGACTCTTTAAGATTCTCCACTGGGCGAGAGAACCCATTCCCCTACATGTGAGACCTGAAGAATTCATCTTTTTGAAAAACAATTTTTTTTTATTAATTTTTATGTGCATTGGTGTTTTGCCTGTATGTATGACTGAGGATGTTGAATCCCCTGGAACTGGAGTTAAAGGTAGTTGTGAGCTACCATGTTGGTACTAGGAATTGAACCCAGGTCCTTCGGAAGAGCAGCCAGTGCTGTTACCTGCTGAGCCATCTCTCCAGACTGATAATTCATCTTTTATAGGGAAGGGAGAGGTTTTCCTGGTCTGGCTCACACAGCCAGAGACATGAACAGTGAACTTCTGGCTAATCTGACTTCTCTTGCATCTTTATTTTATTAAATGAGACTAACATGTAATTTACTTTGATGGGGTTTGTGTCCCATCACAGAGAAAGGGCACCAATTGAACGTGGAGATGTTCTTACGTGCAAGGGTAGTGTAAATCTAACCCATTTTATAAAATCATTTAATTAAATATACTCTAATTTGAATATTATTTCATATTAAACTATTTTTAAAGCTTGTTTTGGGTTTCTTTGGGCTTAACTTTGACAACATGCACAGAAGGCTGTATTATAATATAATAATTATAATCAGAAGGCTGATTATAAACTGGCCTCTCCCTCCAAGCTTGTCTCTGTACATTAATAATGTATAAAAGATTATAAACTGGCCTCTCCCTCCAAGCTTGTCTCTGTACATTAATCCCACTTGTACTCAGGATGACTACAAACAGAATTCATGCTCAGGGCAGAAGGAAACAGGTCCGATTCCATCTCCTGACCCAGGTTTTAGGGAGCTAAAACAGCCTAATACAATAAAAGGAAATCAGACTCAAGAGACATTTGTTTCTCTGTAACTGAGAAATACAAACAAACCAAGAGTCTCTGGGCTCGGTGATAACAAAAACAAAGGCACTGGCATAGGATAAGGGACCCAAGAATAAAAAGACTATATCAGAGGAAGCAGGCTTGGAGACCCAACAACTAGCATAGATTTATCCACAGTCTCCTGCCCACACGGGGCAGCTAAAGGGACTCTCCCCCAGAACAACTGGCACCCATAGCCACTCTGAGGTGAAGTCCTGAACTCACCGGCTGCCAGGATGCCTTAGCAGAGAGATGAGGAGGGGTGGGGGCTGCCAACATTGCAGTTTCTGCTCTCCCTGTGCACTCCCTGTGCTGTTCCTATGACTCCCACTGCTAGCACACACCCTATGCCACAAGCATTCTTGCTGCAGCTGACCTTATCATACATGGCCTGCCCTAAGGGCTCAGGGAGCACTTTAGGAGGAGGGCCGGGTATTAACTAGGTTCTGGCTCTTTGGGAAACCATAAATGGGAACTGCGCAATGGGGTAAGGAGGGTTGAGATCAGACTCTGAGTGTCAGAGAGTCTGGGAGAAGTAGAGAAGAAGGCTGGGAAAGAGGGGCCAAGTGGGGAGAGTGAATGGCATAGAGCTTGGGGTGAAAGGAGAGAAGCAGAAGGGGGGTCTCTAGACAAAATGAAACACAGATGGAATCAGCACAACTCACAGAACAGCTAACAAGGGCAGTGGGTTTCTCCCTTAAAGGTGAGGTGCACACGCCAAGTTGACTTCTAATCACTAATTCAAAGAACCTAGAGAATAGACCAGCTCTCTTTGGTTCAGCCCTGAGACAGAACCAAAGGAGACAGAGACAGTAATAACAAAAATGCCACTCTCTGGGCAGAATCTATCCAGTCACTCACACAACAATTCAGCCAGCCAGCCATTAGAAACCCAGGTCTCCCAAACACTCACTGAATCCCAGGTCCTCTCTTGGTGTCCCAATATAGTGTAAGAGGACAAGGGAATGCCCAAACCTAAGAGCTCCTCAGGAGGAGGCCTGGCCCTCTTAGACCCTAAGGCTCCCCAGGAGCCCTGACCTTCAGAACTGAGTTCCTAGAACCAGATGAACTCAATCGGTCCCGGTGTCTGGGAACACAGCAGCTATTCCAGACCTTTCTGTGCTCAGCAGCAGGCACACGACCCTGGAATGACTTCAAGAGGTACAGGTATAGACTGAGTTCCGTGTGCATACGATAATATCACTGGGACTTCTATATGTTACAGTCCAGATGAGTAAGTTAAACAGTGACCAAGAATAGGATCTTGCCCCAAAGAAACTCTTGGCACCAAAGCTTAAAGCTCAAGCTACAACATCTCTAAGGATAAAAGCACAATAACATCATTATCAGGTATAGGGGAACCTAGTCACATTTGTTTTGACTATACAACTGATGGTTTGTATATTCTTGGGCCAGGGAGTGGCACCATTTGGAGGTGTGGCCTTGTTGGAATAGGTGTGACCTGGTTGGAGTAGGTGTGTCACTGTGGGTGTGTGCTTAAGATCCTCACCCTAGTTGCCTGGAAGTCAGTCTTCCACTAGCAGCCTTTGGATGAAGACATAGATCTCTCAGCTCTGCCTGCGTCATGCCTGCCTGGATACTGCCATGCGCCCACCTTGATGGTAATGGACCAAACCTCTGAACCTGTAAGCCAGCCCCAATTAAATGTTGTTTTTTATAAGACTTGCTTTGGTCATGGTGTCTGTTCACAGCAGTAAAACCCTAACTAAGACAACAACCAACAGATATTTTGAACATCTGGGCCATGGTCAGGGTTATGGAAAATCCTGAGCAGACACATGGTGGAGTCAGGGTAACATTCGGGCTGGATGGTGTTACCTCTGTCACTCACCGCCATATTGACAAACTTTTTTTTTTTTTTGCTTCAATACTTTGAAGTCTATTTCAGAGGTTCTTAAAGTTTCAGTGGCCTACATAAGAATGAGAACCTCAGGTGATGTGCAAGCTTTCTGACTGAAACCCTGTTGTTTTATGCTACACTGTAACAGCTTGAAAAGAGGTGTTTCTTAGACTTTGGTGCTCCTTGGAGGTTACATTCCTTAAGCACTTAAACTATTAACATTTTTAAACTATTCAGCACTTAAAACTATTCTTGCTTTTTGAAATGCCTTTTTCTTAGCTGAGCATGATGGCGCACACATGCCTTTAGTCCTAGCACTTGAGAAGCAAGCATATCCGAGTTGGAGGCCAGCTTGGTCTACCGAGGAAGTTCCAGGACAGCCAGGTCTACACAGAGAAACCTTTTCTCAAAAAACAAAAAGAAAACAAAACAAAAACCCTGATTTTTTATCTTAACAATCATATATGATTATTTTTCCATACTTGAGATATGAATACAATACAAATTATTCACAACCCTTCTCTTTAGAAATGGTCATGATTGATATATTGGTGTTTTTCTTGAGCCATTATTATAAAACATATTTTAACAGTTCAATCCTGTTGCATCTAGTTTTCTGTAGAATATCTGCTGTCAGCTCATGGTTTGAAAAAAGCAGTGCTATGATCATTTGCATGGATAGGATGAAGAGGCTTATATCAGCATCTTCCTAGAGTAATATTTAGAAAGAAAAACATCCTAAACGTTTTATTAGTGATTTTGAATATTTTGTAATAGGTCTTGCTCTTTTTAAGGGGAAAAAAATCCACCTTCCATAGTTTTTCTCCTATTTTTCCACCCCAGAATTGAAGTGGTTTTGTTTGTTTGTTTGTTTGTTTGTTTGTTTGTTTAATGATCGTGTGGCTGATATTAACGTAACAGAAATGTTCGGGTTGTTATTAGGCTTCCAAGCTTAAACTCTCAAGGACATGAAGTCGCACTCCCCACCCCACCCCCGCCACCCACCCCCACGCCCTCCAGCCCCTGTGCCCCAGGACTACAGTATTAGGGATGAGGGAGGGACCCTGCTCAGAATCATGCTTTTGCTTTATTTACAGACTATATCGTTTTGTTTCTTTTACACTTTGAAGTTTTGTTTTTTATTAGAAACAGGCTGAAGAGATGGCTCAGCAGTTAAAAGCACTCGTGGCCCTTGCAAAGGGCAGCAGTTCCGTTCCCAGTACCCCATATAGCACAACCACCAAGCAACTCCAAATGAAGGAATCCCACAGCCTCTTCTGATGTCGATGAGCACCAGACATGCACGTGGTACACAGACAGACAGACAGACAAAATACTCATACACATAAAATAAGTAAAACTTTAAAAAAGTTTTAAATTAAACAAAGTGTTTTTTAATAAAATTAAAACTTTGCTTTAAAAAACAAAGATTATGTGAGGTAACCCAATCACAAAAGAACTTACATGATATGTACTCACTGATAAGTGGATATTAGCCCAGAAACTTAGAATACCCAAGATACAATTTGCAAAACACAAGAAACTCAAGAAGAACGAAGACCAAAGTGTGGACACTTTGCCTCCTCTTAGAATTGGGAACAAAACACCCATGGAAGGAGTTACAGAGACAAAGTTTGGAGCTGAGACGAAAGGATGGACCATCCAGAGACTGCACACCTGGGGATCCATCCCATAATCAGCCTCCATACGCAGACACCATTGAATATGCCAGCAAGATTTTACTGAAAGAACCCTGATATAACTGTCTCTTGTGAGACTATGCCTGGGCCTAGAAGTCACAGAAGTGGATGCTCACAGTCAGCTATTGGATGGATCACAGGGCCCCCAATATAGGAGCTAGAGAAATTATCCAAGGAGCTGAAGGGGTCTGCAACCCTATAGGTGGAACAACAATATGAACTAACCAGTACCCCCAGAGCTCGTGTCTCTAGCTGCATATGTATCAGAAGATGGCCTAGTCGGCCATCATTGAGAAGAGAGGCCCCTTGATCTTGCAAACTTTATATGCCCCAGTACAGGGGAATGCCAGGGCCAAGAAGTGGGAGTGGGTGGGGAGGGGAGTGGGGAGGGGTGGAGGGTATGGGGGGACTTTGGGGATAGCATTGGAAATGTAAATGAAGAAAATACCTAATTTTTAAAAAAAAAAAAAAAAAGAAAGAAAAGCATGTAAAGAATGAAAACAAAAAAACAAAAAACAAAGATTATAATCTATACCGTCCTTTCTCTCAGTTTGGATGGACCAGGGAATGGGTTTGGCAAGCAAGTTCTCATCTTCTAAACTTGGCTCTAAAGGAAACACCTGCAGCTGAGATAAAACTATCCTTTGTGACGGGGAAAAGCGTCCAGATGTGCTTGCAGACAGCTGGGCTGCTTCTGTGTCCTCTACCTTCTGAAGGAGCTTCTCCTGCAGGGTCCCTCTTCCACTCTGCATGCGCCCATCACTCCAACCTTACTCCCCTGGTCCCAGCTAAGCAGCCGCTGAGTGATGCTAGCCAGCAGCTGACTGACTGCTGCTCAGTCTTCACACTGACTTAAATACTTAAACCACTGCTGCCCCTTCTTCATGGTTGTGTTGGTTACGAATCATTAGCAAACTGTAAAGTAACAGGATATAATGGCGTTCAATACTTTTAAGTAAATTTTTAATTTTCACTGTAGTAGCCACAAAACAGTTCATACATGTCTCATTCTTCACTCTGCAGATGAAGATCAGCACATACAGGAGTTATGAAACTTGTGAGCACAATTCTGTGCCCCTGGTATTCTGGGCTACAATTACCAGGTCCTTTAGCACACTGGCTTTTCCTCGAAAGATTTACAATATTGGCAAAGCTAATATCCTGGGCTTCTGAGCATCCTGCCTTCTCCATGGCTCACTTAGCACTCACCACCCCAGAGGCGTCCCAATCCACCTGCCTTCTAGTGCCCTGGGAGGAAATCCTGGCACCCATTTTACCTCCCCAGAGGCTTGAGGTAGAGTTAAGGTGTAGATGGTTGTAAACAGTATATGCCATATGTGAGCGAGTAGGAAGTAGAAGTTTTGGTCTCTCGATCTGTTGTTTTTGAATAAAATACCGTTCAGGGAAACAAGGTGTCTTTTAAAATCCTGAAATGGTAGGAAATTTCTGTTATAAAAGTCACCCACCTGCACCAATGGGTGCAGAGAGGCAAAGATGGGTTGGTTAATCATTGCTGAAGGCATGGCCTCGGAAAACACACAATCTTTAGAAAGTTCTTGAGTAACCAGTGAGTAAAAACGTTAGAAGTTATTTGTGAAGATCGCTAGGATGTTGGAGAAAATAGAAACAGTCTCCTGGGCTGAAGGTCACCTAATGATGGGACAGTTGCCTAGCTAGCGTAGCAGCATCCTGGGGTAGATCCTGGCACTAGCAAAAACAAGAGAGAACCAGATCCTAAGACAAGCATGGTGGCACACTCGTCATTCCAGCACGCTGGCTGAGGGGAGAACACAAGCTCGAGACTGCATGTCTCAAACAAGCAAGCTCGTCTTCCGACTCAGCTAAACCTCCACTGACACTGACCTACTCAATTTAAAGTGAGTTCCATCTTACCCACCAAGAAAACTGTTAGGATATTCACAACGTGCTGCTGCTACTGCTGCTGCTGCTGGAGGCACTAGGTACATTGAAGAGTTCAATGGACTTGTGTGAAGAGAGACAATTTATTTAAACATGTATGTAATTTGTTATATAAATGCAAAGATCTAAACATATAAATTGATCATTCAAATGGACATTACATCATTTACATGTGCAGCAGTGTACATTAAATGGTACTTTAAGTAATATAGTTTTCTGGTTTTGTTTTTGAGATTTCTGCATGCATGGCGGAACGAAGGTCAGAACACACAGGAGTTATGGAAGCTGGGAGAGAGCTTCAGATTCCGTAGAACTTGAGTTTAATAATAATGTTTCAAAGCTCATAATCAAGTTGTATAAACACATGAATATATGTATATGCATATATTATATTATTATATAGAGGACTCAAGAATGCTTCCCTGGGTGATTACAATCCTTATGCAAAACAATCTCCCTTCCCTAGCTTTGTAACGACTCCCAGGGAAACAAGGTCTCCCAAGAACATTTAAAATACAGATCCCTAGCCGACTTCCCAGACTTTGATTCAGGAAGCATGAGTTAGGGATGGGAATCTGTAGTATTAAACGTCCTAGGTGATGCTTACGGCCAGAACAATGAAATCAGGCAGTACTTTGTGGTTTGCTGATTGTTCCTTACACACGTGCTCCAGGGAAGTCCCTTTCTCACTAGATGAACAGACATTCGGGGCTGATCTCTCCAGGTGAGCCCCTTCACTGCACTGCTTTATGGGGTGGGTGTGGGGGCGGGGGGGGCTCATTAAAGGGCCATGTCCAGAATCACCATCTGCGTTGTGTACTAAGGGCTCAAAGAGGCTGAAGCACTTGCCCAATGTATGTGGGAAGGTCCTAGACTTTACTGATGCCAAAGGAAAATAGGACTTAAAGAAGAAGAAGAAATAGGCATGATGGCACACACCTTTAGTTCTACAACTCAGAAGGCAGAGGCAAGCAGACCTCTTGAGTTTGAGGAGAGCCTGGTTTATATAGTTCCAAGGCCAGCCAGGGCTATATACTGAGACCACATCTCAAAAAAGGGTAAATTCAGTTTACATACTGATTTATCTTCATTTGCATAAAACTAGAACTGAGTAATTGAGAGATTTGGCTAAACAGTCAAGGATGGTTGTACCAGCTTGTGGCCCAACTGAAGACAGGCTGAGGCAGGAAGATCTGTTGAGCCCAGAAACCCAAGATCAGCCTGGAATGACATTAAGAGACTCCACTTCAAAAGGTTATTTTTAAAACTTCTTTTTATTAAATGAACCTAACATAACCAATAAAACAGTGATGTATATATATGTATATAGTAAACATCATCTTGAATTTCAACAAGAGACCATTCTGCTCCCAGAAAACTAAGCTATGGGTACGGGGTACATCAAGCCATCAGCTCACAAACATGCTTTCAAGTTGGCAGTTAACATCCCTGAAGACTGTGTTACAAATGAAGTCCCAGCAACAGCAAAACAGTGTGTTTGATTACAAACTACACCCAGCCTGTGTTTGTTGAGTGCATGCCAAACGTCAATCATGACAGTTCCATTGATTTGATAAATTCTGTTTCAGACACAGTTGGCAAATAACCCATACTTAATAGTACTGCTGTGAAGTTTAGCCATTTTCTATTTAAGGACCCAAAATATATTATGTTCACAAAATAACCCGTGGTATCTATTAATCAGCTTTTATTTCTAGTCCTTCAAAAGCACTCCGTACAGGTCACTCACACTAACCTCCATTATGACAAGTAATTGGGCACAACTCTTACATAGAAGCTGTACTTGACTCAAAGAGCAAAAGTCTGCCTGCTCTGTACTTGACTCAAAGAGCAAAAGTCTGCCTGCTCTACACATCTTCAAGTTCTCAATTCCTAAAATCAAACACATGTTCTACTGAAGCCACCGTAGCTAGGAATTTGACCTTTCAAGTTAATAGTCACATTTGAGCATAGTCACAGATCTACAGTGCAGTAAGCTAACCCCCCAAATCTAAGCTAAAATACAAAACACATGTGAGGACATTTCGCAATTCTAGTCACATTCAGACATCTTCAAGAGGTCAGTGTCACACCAGGCTCGAGGCAGGAATCAGTGTTGTAACTAAAGAGTGCATTTATGATCAGGAACATGGGCCCTATGTCACAGGAGTGTTCCTGCCTATCCCTCAAAGAATCACATGCTCTTGAAGTGATAGGCTTTTAAGGCACATTTCAACAACAAAAACTCATGATATAACCAGCTTAAAAATGGAAGCGCCACTTAGACATGCTAATTTTATGTGATTTACCAGACAGGCAAGTGTCTTATCTTGAAACTACAGTCTTATTAAAAACTTAATTCTTTGTCTATTCAAAGAGAAATTCTTTGTAAAAAAAAAAAAAAAACTATTAAGAAAGGATGCTGGGGATACTAGATTGGTAGAGTGCTTGCCTTCACATGCACAAAGCTCTTGGGTCCAGTTCTCAGCACTGTTCAAGCCAAGCATGGTGGTGCATTCCTATAATCCTAGCACTTAGGGAAAGTGGAGGCTGAACGGTCAGAAACTGGAGAGCATCCTTAGCTACGTGGCAAGTCTGAGGCCAGCCTGGGTTACCTAAGCCCCCACTCAAAAAAGAGAACACTATGCTTTTTCTCACTCTCTAGTGTCTTTGTGTGGGCGCACAGTGGTGTTAGACTCTTAAAAGTGGCCAACCTCCATCCACACTGTTGGCAGAGGCCATCAGGGGAATAGTCCTGAAGATGAGAACTCCAGGCTCCTACCATCTCATTCAAGTCTCTTCATAGAAATCATTAGGAAGGAGCCATGGTTTCATGATGACTAGAAATCTCCTTAATAATGCACTGACTACTGGGAGGCTCAATCTTACATTTCAATCATCGTCTCCAGTTTCAGCTTCAAAAGTGTAAGAGCTGGCCAGACATGGTGGCGTTCACCTTTGATCACTTGGGGAAGCAGAGGCAGGTGAATCTCTGAGTTCAAGGACAGTCTGGTCTACATAGTGAGTTCCAGGACAGCCAGGGCTACATAGAGATACGCTGTCTCAAATAATAAAAAATTTGGGGAAAGGGAAGCAAGAAGATGGGAAGAAGATGCGTAAAAGAAGTGAGCTTCAGGCGCAAGCTGCTTTAGACACGAAGCTAGAACCAGCTTTGACATTCCTAAGGGACTCTGCTTTAAAAAGAACCTTTGCTAATGCCATGCACGCCTGACAGTGCTAACCCTTAGAATGGTTTGAAATAGGGCTAGATTTAGGACTCTTAGTTCCCTACCTATCTAAAAAAGCACACACATAGTTAACTGACTAACTTACCTCTCTAGGCCTCCTTTTTTCCCACCAGCCACAGGCTTTCTGTGTCTTCTGTCTTGCAGAGCAAGCTGGTGGCAAGCTGATCTTGGTAGGAACAGGCAAAGAACGTGAGGTATGTTGTTACAGATGAAAGAACGAGTCAGGTAACAAATGGAGCCACCAAAGACTAAACTCCTGTGGTCATGGAGCATTAAAACCTGGTCCTGAACAAGGTCTCTGAACACAGCGCATCAACACACCATTCGCGGGAGGTGAACACACACAAGCACACATGCATCTCTTGTCTGAGTGACCTCTGCCTACATCTGGGAACCCTCTTGGCTTGTGTATTTTAGACTCCTCGGCAGGTACAGTATTGCCCTTTCCCCACCCCCACCCCCCAAATCAATGCTCTCTGTTTCAATCTCCTCAGATGACATCCATATTTCTCTACACTGGTTGGCATCATTTTAGAAATCTGGTCCCAAAGGTTCACAAGATACTGCACCAAAAAGAAATCACCCGTCTGCACAAGGTGACTGCAAAGGTGTGTTGAGGTAAAGAGTTTCATAAAGACTGGGCGAGTCGGAAGGCATTGCCATAGGGCACCATGTGTGGGTAAGCTTGGTAATAGTATTTCCTACAAAATTTTTTTTGTGTTTTGTTGGGGGGGGGGGGCATTTGTTTGGTTGGTTTTGAGACAGGGTTTCTCTGTGTAGCCCTCGCTGTCCTGGAACTCACTCTGTCGATCAGGCTGACCTCAAACTCACAGAGAACCATCTGCTGGGATTAAAGGCATGCACCACCACTGTCCAGCTACAACATTCCTGTTGCACTTCCTATAAATAGAGACGTTCTTATTGCTCTGGCCTGGAGCTTCCAGCCCTGACCTGCTGCTGCTCCACTGAAAAACGATTTCCCCTTTGACAACTGGCAGCAAAGAGCCCCAAATTTACAAAAAAGTCTTTAGCAATATAATGGATTAATTTCCGATTGCCATATGGACTGTAGAGTATGCGTGTCCTTGTCATCAAGTACAGAAAAGAGTTTAGAAAAGTCATCTTATCAAAGTTCACCTCAATGAGGGAAAAAAATGAAAAAATGCAAAATATGTACAGTTCCTGGCAGTCCTCACAGGGGGTTTTCTATCAACATAAAAGTTTACACTTACGTAGTGACAGTACAGTGGATCTCACTGTTATTGTACAGGTTTTTGCTTCAAAGTGCTCAATTTATTTTAAAGAGTAAGGTTTGGTTTTTTTTCTTCCTTAACACATACGAGTCAGGGCCCCAGCCCTCCTGTAGTGCAGTATAGTTTAACAGCCTCCTCACTGAGGTCTGGACTCAGGCTCCTGACCGTTCCCCTACAGCAGCACTCTAGGGGTCCCATTGGGAGTAGCTCCTGTCTTCTTGGGTAGCCGACTCTGGGCCTTTCGAGATTTCACCATCTTCATCCTCACCTCGAAGACTTCATGGATAGCCTTCCGGAAGCAGTGGAAATTATAGTCAATCAGCCCTGCAGAGGAAGACAAACACTCTTAACGCAAGAAACAATCTCTGTCGTTCGCAGCATCCATCACCAGTAGGGGGCAGCAAAGGACCAGCCAGCACCTAACAGGCCCAGGCTGCAGGGATAGCATGTGAGGTAGGTGTGCCCTGGAGAGTGTTCTACACGCTTCCAGAGTATTTCCAAAGGTGTCCATGGCTCAAAATGATCTGAAAAACCACTGAAGTGCACTTACTTAATTATTCAGATTAAAGGCTAATGGTAATTTAAGATAAACCAAGAACTGTCAAGATGGCTCAGCTGGTGTGTGTCTGCTATGGAAGTCTGATGACCTAAATTCCATCCTGACACACACACCCAAAAAAGGGCTGTCTTCATAAGCCTGACAACCTAAATTCCCCAGAATCTAGATAGGAGTTCAAGGCCGGCCACGGCTACGTAGTGAGACCCTGCCTCAAAAATAATTAAATAAATAAGGTAGAAAAAAAACAGAAAGACACCCAAAAACATGCACACACATTAAACATGAACTGAGGGATTAGATGTTGGTGGCACATGCCTTTAATTCCAGCACTGGGGAGGCTGAGACAGGCAGATCTTTGAGGCTAGCCTGGTCTATAGAGTGAGTTCCAGGATAGCCAAGGCTACACAGAGAAACCCTGTCTCAAAAAAAAAAAAAAAAAAAAAAATCAACAACAAAATACACACACACACACAGACAACAAAACAACAACAAAAACACAAGATGAAACTTGAAATGTGCCCATTTCGCCACATTTCTTAGTCATAGCACCAAATTAAACTCAACAACTAGTTCACCCACTACTATATTCTACAAAACCTGCCTGTCATCTGAGAGCATGTTTCAGGAAAAACTTAGCCAAAGACCTACATGATCAGTTTCTGCCTAAACTTAGTTCCACAGAGTCAGATGTTAAAATTAATGCTAAAGGTCAAAGAAGCAACCAGATTTGTGCGGAACATTTAATTTTAGAAACTGTAGTGGAAAACCTGGCAGTGCTTTAATGAAGCGAGGCTAGCTTCCCTTGGAAACAGACACAGCACTCAGTGTCTGAGCTGGGAGGACAAGGTGGCGTTTCTATGAAGGACTCTTTCCAGTGTGCACAAGTTCATTCCACCCAGACGTCTCAGACTGAATGCAAAGGGAAACTGGATGGACACTTGGAGATTAATTACTATTTTAGCAACTTTTTTCCAGGTGATTGTAAAATTCGTTCAAAATAAACAAGTTCCCTAGACTAGCTCAGATGTTCCTAAACTTTAGACCCTGCTGCCAACTGAGGATGCAAATCTGTGTGGCCTTTGTTCTCCTTAACTTCCAAAAATCTACAGGAAATACCAACCAACAAAAAATGTGGGAAGAGATTAAGAATGTGAATGTGTGCACACACACCAAGCACTACAGAGAGGAGCCTCAGTAGCCATCTGTAGCTCACAATTTAGTTACATCTCTCTCTTCCCTTTCCTCCCTCCACACCCGTCCCCGATCTCCTTCAAATCCATGGCTCTTTTTTTACTAATTCATATTCCATGCATATATGCATGTGTTCCTAAACATGGCCTACCCAGTCCATATAATGCTACCTGTATGCACATTTTCAGGGCTGACTGCTTTGCACTGGACAACCTCCCCTGGTCCCTAGCTAGACATCTTTACCCTGACCTGAACTAGTGCTGTCAGTTTGTGACAAAGGAACTTGTATTTTTCAGGTCTGAGTAAAATCATCTGTATAATGAGAGTAAAACATAATATAGCCCTGTTTGCCTTCCTTTGTTGACAGGGGATGCTCAGTACTGGGGATTGGACCTGCGGCATAATGCATGAGAGGCAAGCCTCTACAACTGTGTACTGGCCCAGCCCTGCTGTCTATCTTCCCAAAGGAAGTCCACAATCATCCCTTTCATTCCAGAAGATGGAAATAATGGGTGAAAGATGAACACTCCTAAAGGTTTTGAGGACAAGTGATACAGAAGTCAGTTTAGTTAGTCATCAGAAAATGCAGACTCACAAGGAGGCCGAAAATGCAAATTTAAATGAAAACTAGCTTTCTAAAACAGTAAAATTCAATATTGATAAGAATATAACAAAAAAGAAAAAAGAAAAGAGGAATAAAGAAAGAAAAAGAAGCCGGGCGTGGTGGCACACGCCTTTAATCCCAGCACTCGGGAGGCAGAGGCAGGCGGATTTCTGAGTTCGAGGCCAGCCTGGTCTACAAAGTGAGTTCCAGGACAGCCAGGGCTACACAGAGAAACCCTGTCTCGAAAAACCAAAAAAAAGAAAAAGAAAGAAAAAGAAAAAAGAAAAAAAAAAAAGGCGGGGCTGGAGAGATAGTTCGGTGGTTAAGAACACTGACTGCTCTTCCAGAGGTCCTGAGTTCAATTCCCAGCAACCACATGGTGGCTCACAACCATCTGTAATGGGATCTGACGCCCTCTTCTGAAGACAGCTACAGTGTGCTCATATAAATAAAATAATTCTTTTTAAAAAGAGAGAGAGAGAGAGGTTACAGCAAAATGGGCATATTAACCATAAAGTCTGAAAGATACTTTGTTACCATTCACTGGAAGCCACCAAAATATGCCTACCCTTTTGAGCTGAGGCATTCTACTATTGCGTCTGGGGCAGTGGGGCTGGAGACAGTTCGCTGGTCAGTGAGCCAGCTTAGCCAAAAATGGTGAGCTCCAGTTTTAGTGAGGAACTCTGTCTCAAGGAAACAAGGCACAAAATGCTAAAGACATCTCGGCTCTATCTGCTCTTATGCATCCACACAAAGACACTCATATAAGACGTGCATATAGCATATATAACACTCTGATATGCCACATACAACACACTAATACACCACACCTAACATGCAAATACCACAGCAAGTATAACGCAAATACACCACATACAACACACTAATATACCACGTAGCACATACATATATTACACCTACCACGTGTAAATACTATATACAGCATACTAGTATATATAGCACATGCATATACCCACATATACTACAAGAATATAACATATGTCGGAACCATCACAGAACAAGCTAATAACTTCCTGAGATGAGACTGCTTTGGATTAATAAATAATTCATGACAGGCTTGCTCTCATAAGCAAGGCCCAGGAGAAAATCATTTTAGGAAAGATTCCTGCTATTAATATGCTTTTCCTGTTATTAAACACACATAACAATCACTAGGTCTTAGCCCACCCTTTTGAACACATCTCTGCAGAACTACGAAGATGTACTGTCTCTTAGTGATGCTATGTAGACAAATAGATGAATTCTTAATTCTTAATGATGATCCTATAAGAATTCCTAAAATCATATCAGTATTTATTAAGCTCTTTTATAGTGGGGCTGCTATTAGGTCCTTTCTGATAGTCAAAACTGCAATGAGAACTCTGGTAGTCTCTGACACCAGTTAATTGCTTCTACTACTCAGAGCCCATTCCAAAAGTTTTTAAAACCATTCACCAAAGGTCATAAAAGGGAACTATGGTTTATTATAGGTGCTAGAGCAGAAGGTAAAATATTGACTGAGTTTATCTATACAAAACTCACTTATAACTTAGTTATTGTTTAAGTCTCCATGACCCTATAGAGCTGTGACAGGTGATGAATGGTTAGCCAGATAATTACTCCTAATGGATATGCAGGTAAACATTCTGTATTGTAAACTCATTTGATTTATGATTTGAATTTAGGTGTAAAGTTGTGATAAACTTTTTACCATATGATCATGTATTCTGAAAGATAGAGTAGCCTGTATTTCTGCTTTTCCCCTTCTTCTTAGAGAGCTTTCATAGGAAACTTTTTCCAACCTAGAAATGAACCCTAAATTCACTTTTCAAAGTGTTCCTTTTTCTTCCCGTGACTTCAAGTGGCAGGCTGAAAGTTGGAACCATGCAATTCCTGCTGGGATAGAACAAAGGCTACTTTACTTTGCTGCTTTAGAATGAGGTGCTAAGTGCCAAGAGAGAGCAGTTTCTGGCCTCAGAGGAACACAGAAGACAGGTCAGTTACAGTAGCAAAGTAACTTAGATATAAACTTTTTATTATTATACAGCAACCCTAGGTATCTCGTAAGACAAAGGCTTACCCTCCTTCTACACTCTTCCCCTTCTGCTGCCTCAAGAGGAACCCACAACAAAAAAGACCACACCAGGGCTGGCCCCCAGCACATACACAACACATGCCTATACTGCATATAACATACTCATACACAACATACAAGACACACATATACCACATATGAATATACTACATACAACACACGCACATACCACATGAGACACACATATACCACAAGAATACACTGCATACAATACACATATACACTACAGAGAGAAAGAGAAAGAGCACCTTTGTTACAGTGAAACTGAAAAAAAAAAGAACTCTAAAACTACTCCAACAGTGCAGCCAGCTTTGCTGCAACTGAGAGGAAAAGAGGGCAAAAAAGAGGAAAAGAGGGCAAGAAAAAAGTCCCAGAGATGTAACATGCCTTACCTCAGATGTAAAGTTTCATTTTGTCCTTTATAATTTCCTTATTTTCATTTTATTTATTTATTTTGGTTTCCCAAGACAGGGTTTCTTTATGTTGCCTTGACTGACCTGGAACTAGCCCTGTAGACTAGGCTGGCCTCGAACTCACAGAGCTCCACTTGCCTCTGCCTCCCAGGTGCTGGGATTAATCAGCTGTGTTCCGTAACATTAAAACACTGTCATCATGAGCGTTATTGCACACAGGATAAGCGAAGCCATTCTAGCATCTGTTCCCACTGCCTTCCACTGGCCGGCCTTTGCTCCCCACTCTGGCTTAGCTTTGCTTATGTAGCACTAGTGATAGAGGCCAGATGTCTGACCATCTGGACAAGCCCTGAGCCACCCCAGACCTGTTAGCAGTAGTAAACTACACCCTGGCTACCAGCCCTAGCCACACATGCATCATTCACAAAATAAAGGGGGGGGGGGGAAATCTGTTAATTGGTTTTGCTTAAAACATCCACTCACACCCATCACCAACCACTAATTCGACCCTTACAGGAGGGTGTCATCAAGAATCAGTCACACCTTCACTATGTGGGTCACCATCCCTGTTATTCCAGGACTTAAGAGTATGTGAACACTAAGCAGAAGGCATGTGCCATCTGCGGCTACTGCTTCCTTAATCAGGAGAGCAATGATAGCATGGCTGGCCTAACACCTTCTGCGTGGCCCAGGCACAGGCCCCCCTGGCAGCACAGGCAAGAAATCCTGTTCCTGCCACCAACAGCCGGGTAACCAGGGGGATTCTGGTTCTCCTACCATCTCAACTCAATCATAACTGCACACCTGGGGAACAGACAGGTCCAGATACCCATTCATGCAGGGCATGCCTTGGGCCTGCCCATCAAGGGCCACGTAACTAAAGCTGAGGCTTCTAGTTGTCTACACACATTCAACAGGTGACAGATGCAATCCTTTTAAACCCTACCAAAAATTACCTTTTCTTTCAAAGCTTTCCTCTCTGACGAAGCAAACGAGCGCCAAGAACTTTGTGACCTCTTTTAAATAAAGAACTGTTGTATTATTCAGCTTTATAATGGCTGTTGAGTCCTTGTCATACGGGGCTCCTGCTCCATCTTCTTTGAGGCTAAATGGAAACAAAAACCAAAATGTATTTGACCTTCGAGAAAGAGTTATGAATGGCAACCCAGAGACAGACAACTGCCCTCAACCCCCGACACACAGAAAACAATCACCCTCATAAGACATGTGCAGCCAAATGCCTAATAAGGCATGTGCAGTGCCTTTGGACAGACACAGGTGACTCTGTCTATCTCTTACCAACACAGAGTGGTTACTATGGCAACCAGGCAACACTCAAGGTACCTGAGGAACACAAGTCCAGATAGAGAAGAGTTCTCATCCCTCCAAAGCCAAAGGCACCTTGTTGTGACACAACAGTGAGGCTGCCAAAAAGCAAGGTGAAAGACTTCCAAAGAGTCCAGACGGACAGGAGAGGCAAAGGCTGAGATGAGGACAGGCAAAATGCAGGCAACGCTAACATCACAGCCTGAGGGACCAAAACAGGACCCACCGAAGACACTATAGTGTGACTGGTTTTGAATCTTTCCTTCACAAAGAGTGTCTTTGAACCTTTTCTCTTTAACTGAAGCTATGTACATTTTCTAGTGTATTGCCCAAGTTCATAAGTGCCCAGAAATTTGACTCAATTGGAACTACCCTAAACCTTATCAATTTCACCCCAAAATTACTGGGGAATAAACAGCTGACCCTACCTAGCTCTGATCACAAACTAGCTGCCAGAAAAATCCTCTAAGCCAGACAGATACTGGGGAATGGTAAGCCAGCTAACAACAACAACAACAACAACTTGAGCAAAGTTAATGACAGAGGTAAACTGGAATCTAAAATCTAGATATGATCAAATGCTTTAATCTTGCAAAATTAAAAAGGGTGGGAGGTGGGGGGGTGCAAACTCAAAGAGGAGCCTGTGTGGGGATTTTAGCTTTGAAAAGTACTTTAAGCTGGTACCTACATACTTAAAAGGAGTTTAAGTTTCAATTGTGACCCAAAGATAGCTGTCTCTTGTGAGACTATGCAGGGGCCTAGCAAACACAGGAGTGGATGCTCACAGTCAGCTATTGGATGTATCGCAGGGCTCCCAATGGAGAAGCTAGAGAAAGTACCCAAGGAGCTAAAGGGATCTGCAACCCTATAGTTGGAACAACATGATGAACTAACCAGTACCCCGGAGCTCTTGTCTCTAGCTGCATATGTATCGAAAGATGGCCTAGTCGGCCATCACTGGAAAGAGAGGCCCATTGGACTTGCAAACTTTATATGCCCCAATATAGGGGAATGCCAGGGCCAAAAGAATGGGAATGGGAGGGTAGGGAAGTGGGGGGCGGTATGGGGGACTGTTGGGATAGCATTGGAAATGTAATTGAGGAAAATATGTAATAAAAAAAAAAAAAAAAGAAAAAAAAAAGTTTCAATTGTGTGAGCCCAGATGTCCAAAGGCAGCGCAGACAATTTAACAAGATCTTATCTCAAAAAAGAAAGGAAAAAATAATAATAAAAAATAAAAAAGGCACAAGCACATAGCACTGTTCTCCTGCCAGCTCTTAGCCTGCATGCCCTCTGTGACACCCTGGGCTTTCTCACTCTCTCTGGATTCCCCCTCCCCTCTGCCATGCACCTATTTGCTGATCTCCCCTGTGACACAACATGACAGGTTATTTGGACCCTAATTGAAAAAGGCATGTCCCCTCTAGCCGTCTCCTTCCTCCAGGAAGCTGCCAAGACCTACCACTCGCATGTCCTGTTTCACTTTCAAACTCTAATAAAATGGTCCTCAAATTTTAAAAAAGTATGGAAGTTAAGTTTTTGAAAGCAACCAATGAACCCACTATAACCTGTCAAAGATTCAAAACCACCTCCCATACTAGGATTTGAATTTGGACCCTGTGCATGCTAGGGAAGAAGATGTCTATCACTGAGTGTAGTCACAGCAATAAAACCCTAACACGTGAATTAAAAAACATTAACTTCCGCAACACTATTTCAGACATTGCTTATTTATATTGAGATGGGATCTTGCTATGTTGCCCACATGGCTTTGAACTCTCCCTCTTTCTGCCTCAGACAATCTCCTGACAGCAGGGGTTACAGACATGTACCACATACTGGGCCTAGCTATATATTTTAACACAGAATTTCTCTTGCTAAGTAATTCTCTAAGAAAAATAAGTGGAAACACTTAAACTTTTTTTTTTTTTTTTTTTTTTTTTTTTTTTGGTTTTTCAAGACAGGGTTTCTCTGTATAGCCCTGATTGTCCTGGAACTCACTCTGTAGTCCAGGCTGGCCTTGAACTCAGAAATCCGCCTGCCTCTGCCTCCTGAGTGCTGGGATTAAAGGCATGCGCCACCACGCCCGGCTACACTTAAACTTTTTAATCTACCCCCAAAAAAGGCTGTGTTAAAATTTTTTCAAGTAGACATATTTGAATATATAGATTCTAAATACAGTTTGTTACTAAATAATGCTAATACTAATAGCATGGGTAAATTCTCAGATAACATTACATGAAAAAATGGCAAAATTATTTGTGGGCTGGAGAGATGGCTCAGTGGTTAACGGTTAAGAGCACTGACTGCTCTTTCAGAGATCCTGAGTTCAATTCCCAGCAACCACATGGTGGCTTACAACCATCTGTAATGAGATCTGGTGCCCTCTTCTGGTGTGTCTGAAGACAGCTACAGTGTACTTACATAAATGAAATAAATAAATCTTAAGAAAGAAAGAAAGAAAGAAAGAAAGAAAGAAAGAAAGAAAGAAAGAAAGAAAGAAAGAAAAGAAGAAAGAGAAAATATTATTTGTAGTGTCTCATTACCCTAAGAATTAAAAACAGAAATAGAAATAAAGTCCATAGGAATGGAGACAGCGGGGCTGAGAGCTGACTCAGCAGTTCAGGGTACTTACTCTTTCTAAGGACTAAGGTTTGGGTTCCAGCACCCACATGGAGGTTCGCAGCCATCAGAAACTCCAGTTCCAAGGGACCCAACAACCCTCTTCTAAACTCTGAGGGTACCAGGCATGCACAGGGTGCATACACATACACGCAGACAAAGCATTATTAAATAAAGTTTCTGAAAGTACAAACAGTGACTGTCTCTAGACAGTAAGACTATAGAGCCATCTTGGCTTTTGTTTTTAGTTTAGATCTAACCCAGGCTTCATGCAGGCCGGGAGAGTGACCATCCCTGAGCTCCCATCCCCAATCCCAAACTAGTTTATTTTTTATGCTTGTCATAAATAGGTGCTATTTTGACAACCACAACAAAGTAAACCATCAAACAAAATACAAGAACCAAAAGAATTACAAGTAGAAATTTGTGACGTAGCCGGGCCATGGGTGGTGCACGCCTTTAATCCCAGCACTCGGGAGGCAGAGACAGGCGGATTTCTGAGTTCGAGGCCAGCCTGGTCTACAAAGTGAGTTCCAGGACAGCCAAGGCTACACAGAGAAACCCTGTCTCGAAAAAACAACAACAACAACAAAAATAAATAAATAAATAAATTTGGGACGTTTTATGACTAAAATGGTTGTGGAGCTTACTTTCTCATGGACAAGCAATGAAAACACACAAAGGTGGAACGTGCGTGCGTGTGTGTGTGTGTGTGTGTGTGTGTGTGTGTGTGTGTACGCGAGTATGCGCGTGCATGTGTGCACGTCTGTGTATACACGGGCATGTGAGTGTATGTTTACCTGTATGCCAAACTTCTAACCCACAGCTGAGAGAATCCTGCAACATCTAAGCTAATCACCTGAAAGGGCAGTAAGATGTCTGTCCCAAGGCCACCTGCTTCCTGGGCTGCCTACAAGGGCTCTACCCACATCCAAACTCCTACCTTGCCGGTTAACTGAGCAGACTCACAGCTGCTTCAATAAGCTGAGTGTCTTAGGGCTTCTACTAATGTGATCAAACACATGTCCAAAGCAACTTGAGGAGGAAAGGGCTTACTCGGTTTGCACTTCCATATCACTGTTCATTATGAAAAGAGGTCAAGGCAGGGACTCAAACAGGGATGGGCCCTCCCACATCAAACACTAAATAAGAAAATGCCCAGCTGGGTAGTGGTGCCACATGACTTTGATCCTGGTACTTGGGAGAAAGAGGCAGGAAGATCTCTTTGAGTTTGAGTCTAGCTTGATCTACAGGACAGCCAGGGCTAAACAGAAAAACCCTGACTCGAAGGAGGGAAGGAAGGAAGGAAGGAAGGAAGGAAGGAAGGAAGGAAGGAAGGAAGGAAGGAAGGAAGAAAGAAAGAAAGAAAGAAAGAAAGAAAGAAAGAAAGAAAGAAAGAAAGAAAGAAAGAAAGAAAGAAAGAAAGAAAAAGAAAGAAAGAACTGAAAGGAAGGAAGGAAGGGAAAAGAATGGGAAAGGAAAAGCAAGGCCAGGCCAGGCCCTATAGTCTTGCCTACAGCCCATCTTAAGGATTTATTTTCTCAGTTGAGTCAAGTTGACACAAAGCTAACCAGCAGTTCTCAAAACACCAGCATCCCACCATAGGAAAACGATCTATGACAAAGCCAGCTCCCTCTCTGGTTTGGTTTAGTGGGTAAAAGTAACTCTGATTGACATCACTTACCCAAACATCTCACTGCTCGTGTCTAATTACCATATGGCAGAATAACGATGTTCATGCATATCATTAAAAATGTGCCAGATATCTGTGTTGTTCACTGTATGGTTACCACAGTGATTGAGACTGTAATCAGACTTACTCAGCTCTCAAGAATCATTCAATACCGTCCACTTAAAAAATAGCAGACTACCGTGGCTTCGGATTCTTGAGGAAGGTCTACTTATAAAGCTAGATGCCTATGTCTGATAACAATAATAAATTATGTGATGTACAATTGATCCAGGATCTATCAGGGCAGGAACATTATGAACCTACTAACAGTGTTTTCATCCTTACTGTCTAGGAGGTAAGTATATGTGAACACATGGGTTTTCATGGGCATGCGTTACATAACACAGTTAACAGAAAACCTGACTAGGTGGGCAAAGAATTTTCAGATGGTGGAAGACAGAAATGGCTAAGCTTGAAACTTCTAGAGACTGACAGAGCAGAATGTCAGGTGGGGTGACACAGAGAGTAGAGTGTGTGAAACACGGGGTCTGAGCACAGCTAACGACAGGCTGACATTAGGGAACAACTCGCTCACTCACACGCTGACTGTACAAACATGATCAGCAGCCTCTCAGGCATGCAGAGCGCTTCTATGTTTAGCAACACAACTTTCTCCACTCGATAATGTTATCTTAAGCATTTAGGAAGTTTTGGTTTCTATGAATGTTAAGGCCATAATACATAAAAACTGGCAGAAGTCATTTGCCCAGTTTTATAATTCTCTGCCCACCCAGACAATCAACATCAAATTTTAAACAATGCTGAACAGGTGTTTTCTGTAACAAGCAGGAAAATGGAAACATTTTTGGCGGCTTATGGATCTATTTTTACCCCTTGGACTGCACTGGGTGCAGGGTTTCTAGCAGGGTCAGGATCATTTAGACCAAGGTTCAAAGTCTAGTCTTTTCTCACTGACAGCAAAAGCGTGTCTTAGAAATGCCTCCATTCAAAAGTCCATTTCTTTATCTGCAAACATGTATAGTATGGTTCCCGTCCCATGGAACAGCCGAGAATTAAGATATGCACAACAAAGCTTTAACCACAATTAATAGACATTTGCTCAACTTTACTATCGGCATGTTAAATAGCCTATGTGTAGATCTCAGATGCTTAAAACAAAGGTATAAAAGTCAAGCGAATACAAAAATTTCACAGAAGCGATGAGAAGAAATCTGGCAGGTGGTCATTCTAACCTCACCCCTTCTCCCTGGGCTATCTCCAGCCCTGGGAAGGACAGCACAACTATAGCTTTAAGAATGGAAAAGAGGGGGGCCTAGCAAACACAGAAGTGGATGATCACAGTCGGCTATTGGATGGATCACACGGCCCCCAATGGAGGAGCTAAAGAAATTACCCAAGGAGCTAAAGGGAACTGCAACCCTATAGGTGGAACAACAATATGAACTAACCAGTACCCTGGAGTTCTTGTCTCTAGCTGCATATGTATCAAAAGATGGCCTAGTCGGCCATCACTGCAAAGAGAGGCCCATTGGACTTGCAAACTTTATATGCCCCAGTACAGGGGAATGCCAGGGCCAAAAAGGGGGAGTGGGTGGGTAGGGGATTGGGGGGGTGAGTATGGGGGACTTTTGGGATAGCATTGAAAATGTAAATGAGGAAAATACCTAATAAAAAAATAAATTTAAAAAAATATATATAACACACACACACACAAAAAAGAATGGAAAAGAGGAAAGCATGGTCAGAGTATCCAAAAAAGACAGACAGACAGACAAACAAACTGCTTCAATGGCAATAGAAAAGACTGTGTTACTTACCCATAAATACAAGAGATGTCGATCACCACGTCAATCATGTCGCAGCAGAGCTCGTACGTCTGCATGTCCACCGGTGTGCTGTCGGTTGCAATATAAATCTTACTGACCACATCAAACAGAAATGCTTTCTCAATTCCAGAATTCTGAAAGGGGAAGAAAATAAAAAAGACATGCCTTGGGCTGGGGCGATGGCTCAGTGGTTAAGAGCACTGACTGTTCTCCCAGAGGTCCTGAGTTCAATTTCCAGCAACCCCATGGTGGCTCACAATGGGATCCGATGCCCTCTTCTGGTGTGTCTGAAGACAGCTACAGTGTGCTCATATACATAAAATAAATATTTCTTTAATTAAAGAGGGGAGGGGAATGCCTCAAAGTAACAGAAAGTTCAGACTGCGTCATGGTTACTTTTTTAAAAAAAAAAAGATATTCTACCCCACCAATTAGGAAAGGGTTGGGAGGCACTGAGGGACCGCATAGGAACACGGAGGCTGGGAGAGTTCAGCATATGCCTCTATGAAATGTCACAGTGAAGTTCTCCTACTTGCACAGTCAATAGGTGACAATTTTAAAAGATTTATTTATTGTGTATATAGTGTTCAGAATGCATGCATGCCTACAGGCCAGAAAGAGGGCACCAGATCACATTATAGATGAGTGTGAGCCACCATGTGGTTGCTTAGAATTGAACTCAGGACCTCTGGAAGAGCAGCTAGTACTCTTAACCACTGAGCCATCTCTCCAACCCAACAATTTTATAATAAAGTGATTTTCTTTAGAGATTTAAAAAAAATGATAAGGAATTCCAGCTATACAGTTTTACTGCTCTTTAAACTTACTGTCATAAATTTTATGATGGACTTGAAAACGAAACTGAGGGCAGGATTAGCCTAAGTTATTTGTCTGAGGTAAACCACTTAGGCAGCATTCCCTAACCCCGGCTTATCAGGCTCACCACAGGCATGGTGTTAAACCTGTGGCATTCAAACACAGACCTCACCGACAGAAACAAGGAGTTTTTGTTTTGTTTTGTTTTTTAAGATTTCTTTATTATTATACATAAGTACACTGTAGCTGTCTTCATTTGCACCAGAAGGGGACGTCAAATCTCATTACGGGTGGTTGTGAGCCACCGTGTGGTTGCTGGGATTTGAACTCAGGACCTTTGGAAAAGCAGTCAATGCTCTTAACCACTGAGCCATCTCACCAGCCCCCAGAACCAAAGGGTTTTAAAGACATCTTCTTTCATTTATTTATGTCTTTTTGTGTGGCTGGGGTTGTTAGGTCTGCAAGAGCACACATGTGGAGGTCAGAAGACAACTCCAAGGGAGGAAGGAAGGAAGGAAGGAAGGAAGGAAGGGAGGGAGGGAGGGAGGGAGGGAGGGAGGGAGGGAGGGAGGGAGGGAGGGAGGGAGGAGTTGGTTCTCTCCTTGTAGCATGTGGTGCCATGGTTTGATTTCTGAGACTCGGCAAAAGGTGCCCTTGCTGTGCCAACTTGCCGGACCCTAACCGGGCTTTTTGCTCCATAGCTAAAGTGAGGATTCATTAATACTGATGCTTGTTTCCCACTTGAACAAGCAGTCCAAGGGCACTGAGAATTAAAATTTACAGGCTCTAAGACATTATGTAGGAGTCATCTTCAAGAGCAATACTAACGTGGCCTGAAATGCAGGCAGGTATACAACTTTTTTTTTTTTTTTTTTTTTTTTTTTTTTTTTTTTTTGGTTTTTTCGAGACAGGGTTTCTCTATGTAGCCCTGGCTGTCCTGGCGCTCACTCTGTAGACCAGGCTGGCCTCGAACTCAGAAATCCACCTGCCTCTGCCTCCCGAGTGCTGGGATTAAAGGCGTGCGCCACCAACGCCCGGCTGGTATACAACTTTTGACTCTCACCATGTTGCTCTCGAATTCTGCAAATGACACAAGCAGGAAGAAACCGTCTACTTACTGAGATAAAGATGTTCAGCAGATTCTCCAGCGTCGGGAGCTGTGGGATCAGTTTCTGAACCACTTTACTAAAGGCTTCAAATATTGAATGATCATATATGCTTGTCAGGTAAAAGCTGAAAGAGAAGGCAGCATTTCACCAGGCTCCCTCTGCGCAGTTGTCTCAGGCTCCTTCACTAGCACCAATAAACCAGAAATCGTCTGTATGACTCTAACACACAAGCACTAGAATTCACAATGACCTTGTCCAAAACCAAGTATGTCCTGACAGGCAGCCTCCTCACTCCCTAGAGCCAGAACTACCAGCCATTCCTCACTGCCTGGCAAGCTTCAGAGTTTGGCCACCGTTATCCACATGAGCATCCTTACGAGCTAAAGCGTCTCTACTCAATTGTCTCTACATGAACCTTTATTGAATTGAGTAGCTTCTAAATCATTGACACTGAAGCCTGTCATTTTTTTTTCATCTTCTAATTTTTAAAAATCAATGATGCATGTACTATCTACCTACCCTACCCTACAAAACAGATGGGAGAAATTTTCCTCTGAATTCCTATCCTAATGATTTGAAGTCTCATCTGTTCCTGGTTATAAATCCCATCCTGTTAGCAAGAACTACTACTGAGCACCGGTTAGCATCCTGGGTTAGAGTCTTGGGTTTTGCTGTGTTTCTCATATGAGATGAGAAGTTTAGCTTTGACAACTTGTTGAATACAAAAGTAAAACAAACACTACTTTTCACCCAAAGTTGACATTTACCAAGTGCAAAACATCTTTGACCCTATCCCAGCGAGAAACAGCTAAGAGGGTAAACTGCCATCCATGGGGTCTGTGCCCAAACAGTTCTAGCCTGTGGTGACTACAACCAAAACCCACTTCCTCCGAGCTCTCGTAGGACCAGGACCCTGAGAGCTCTTACTTACCTCAGGTGAATTTTTTCTAATCCAGCATCAGCGAGGTCATCGTTTGCCCGCTGGTGAATGTCTCTCTGGGTTTCAATTTTGTGATCATCTGACAGACCGTCTACTTTATGAATAAACACCTCGAAGTTGATATCAGTGTTCACCTTGTAGGCCCTGGTCACTGTGAGATGGAGCCGGGCCAGCGCTTCCATATAGTCATCCTGGAACAAAGTTCGTGCCTTCAGCTTTTTCTTTCCAGAACCTTCCATACACGCTCGTCACCTCGAAACACATAGCTATGATTTCCAAAAATATTTTCCCCAAACTCCCAACACCCACACACACAAAAATATTCTGGCTTCACAGACTTCAAGTATACACACCTAAGTTTGTTAACACAGAAGCTAAGAAAGAAAATGTGGCTGGTTTGGGTGGTCACAGTATAGGCTGTTGATAGCTATAAAGCCTGGAGCTGGAATTCCAGGAGACAGGCTGCCTCCCGGCTTCCCAGGGCTCTCAAGGACTGTGATGGAGACCACAGATGAAAAAAGGCTGAGAAGAAGGGTAAGAAAGGAGTTTAACACTAATCCAGGGGAGTCAGGGAAACCCCACTGGCTTTTGTAACTAAACCACATGGCAAATCAGCTCAGCATGCTTGTCTGTCTGCCTGTTCTCTCCAGGGCTGCTGGGTGCCACATTGCAGCTGTGTGCCATCTTCCTCGGGACTCCCACAGACAATGAAGGCCCCAGAGCCTTCACTTCTGGCCCTGCACAGAGAATTTGAGACTCCTGGTCCAGAGCAATTGTTTCAAGCACCACAATACTATTTTTTCCTCCTTCCTACCTCTATATAATAAAAAAATAATAAACACCTGTGCAACTAACTATCTTTCTGTTTAGTAGTAGTCAATCAGTGTCAGGAATGGTGGCTCACAGTGGAGAGTCTAAGGCAGGAGGATTGCTTTGAATGACAGGCCAACCTGAGAGTCTTTGAGATTCTGTCTCAAAACAAACAAACAGGGCTGGAGAGATGGCTTAGCAGTTAAGAGCACTGACTTCCAGAGGTCCTGAGTTCAAATCCCTTCAACCACATGGTGGCTCACAACCATCTGTAACGGGATCTGAGGCCCTCTTATATGTCTGAAGATAGCTGAAGTATACTCACATAAATAATTCTAAACAAACAGAATTGGCGATGTGCTCAATGGTAACCCTTGCCTAGTATTCATGGAGTTCTGAGATTTGAGTCCTGGTGACTTTTTTTTTTTTTTTTTTTTTTTTGGTTTTTGAGACAGGGTTTCTCTGTATAGCCCTGGCTGTCCTGAAACTCACTTTGTAGACCAGGCTGACCTCAAACTCAGAAATCCGCCTGCCTCTGCCTCTCGAGTGCTGGGATTAAAGGCGTGCACCACCAAGCCTGGCTTCTTTTTTTTTTTTTTTTTTTTAATCTTTTAAATGAGAAAAAAAAAAACGAGGCTGGATAGTGGTAGCACGACTTTAATTCCAGCACTTGGGAGGCAGAAGCAGGTAGATATCTGAGTCTGTGGCCAGCCTGGTCTGCAGAGTGAGGACCATGTGGGCTATACAAAGAACTGCTATCTGGGGAAGGAAGGAAGGAAGGAAGGAAGGAAGGAAGGAAGGAAGGAAGAGAGGGAGGGAGGGAGGGAGGGAGGGAGGGAGGGAGGGAGGGAGGGAGGGAGGGAGGGAGGGAGGAAGGGAGGGAGGGAGGGAAGAAGGAAGGGAGGGAGGGAGGGAGGAAAGAAGGGAGGGAGGGAGGGAGGGAGGAACGAACGAACGAACGGAGGAAGGAAGGGAAGGAGGAAAGCAAAAAAAGAAAGAAGAGAAAATGAGCTGAATGATCAATACCAAAGCTCCTTTGCCCTCTTCCTCCTAAGTACTTATGTGAGCATATCTATTTCACTAAGTACTTATGTGAGTACTTATTTCACTAAGTACTTATGTGAGCATATCTATTTCACTAAGTACTTATGTGAGTACTTATTTCACTAAGTACTTATGTGAGCATATCTATTTCACTAAGTACTTATGTGAGTACTTATTTCACTAAGTACTTATGTGAGCATATCTATTTCACTCATCTCTTTACACTGCAGTCAACACCTGTATCCAAACAGTGTTTACACTGCTTTAAAAGTGAAGAGAGGGCTAGAGAGAGGTCTCAGCGGGTAAGAGCACGGACTGTTCTTCTGAAGGTCCTGAGTTCAAATCCCAGCAAGCACATGGTGGCTCACAACCATCTGTAACAAGATCTGGCGCCCTCTTCTGGAGTGTCTGAGACATCTACAGTGTACTTACATATAATAAATAAATAAATCTAAAAAAAAAAAAAAAAAAAGGGGCTGGTGAGATGGCTCAGTGGGTAAGAGCACCCGACACCCGACTGCTCTTCTGAAGGTCCTGAGTTCAAATCCCAGCAAGCACATGGTGGCTCACAACCACCCACAATGAGATCTGACACCCTCTTCTGGTGCATCTGAAGACAGCAATACAGTGTACTGAAATATAATAAATAAATAAATCTTTGGGCCAAGCAAGCAGGGCTGGAGTGAGTGGGGCCTACTGGTACAAGCAGAGGACCCAACAACCACATGAAGGCTCACAGCCATCTGTACACCTACAGGATGTACTCAGATACATAAAATAAGTCTTTTTTTTAATCCTTTAAAAAATAAATAAATGCACCATTGCATACACTAGCAAGATTTTGCTGAAAGGACCCAAATATAGCTGTCTCTTGTGAGACTATGCAGGGGCCTAGCAAACAGGAGTGGATGCTCACAGTCAGCTATTGGATGTATCACAGGGCTCCCAATGGAGAAGCTAGAGAAAGTACCCAAGGAGCTAAAGGGATCTGCAACCCTATAGTTGGAACAACATGATGAACTAACCAGTACCCGGGAGCTCTTGTCTCTAGCTGCATATGTATCGAAAGATGGCCTAGTCGGCCATCACTGGAAAGAGAGGCCCATTGGACTTGCAAACTTTATATGCCCCAATATAGGGGAATGCCAGGGCCAAAAGAATGGGAATGGGTGGGTAGGGAAGTGGGGGGCGCTATGGGGGACTTTTGGGATAGCATTGGAAATGTAATTGAGGAAAATATGTAATAAAAAATATTAAAAATTAAAAAAAAAGAGACACTGACTTAAAAAATAAATAAATAAATAAATAAATAAATAAATAAATAAATAAATGCATCTTTTTAAAAAATGAGTAGATTTCTTTTTTCATTCAGTGTTATGCCTAGGAAACTCATTCTGAAATTTTCCTTTATAGATGGTTCATCACATGTCACATTTATGACCTGTTGATGGAAATTCCAAACATGTCCAATGACCTGTCAGTACAGAGATGAGTCTCATGAACACACACAGCTTGCCTCAAGGGCTGCTGTGAGGTCACAGCTGAGTCTGAACAGTGTTCCCAGTGTAGTCCAGGAAGCTCCTGCTTCAGGCACCCTCACAATATCACAACACATGGTTACTCAGATCTCTGGACTACTGCTAGTCTGAAAGGTGTAGACAGGCTTCATTTTTATTAAAAAAAAAAAAAAAAATAGAGCAAGGAAATAAGAAGAGCCAGGCATGGTGGCGCACACCTCTAGTCCCAGGTCCCAGTGCTTAGAAGAAGCAAGAGGATCTCTGTGAGTTTGAGGCCAGCCTGGGCTACAGAGTGAGTTCCAGGATAGCCAATGCTACATAGTGAGACCTTGTCTCAAAAAACAAACATACACATATACAGATAGGTAGGTAGGTAGGTAGATGGATGGATGGAGAGAGAAAGAGAGAGAGAGAGAGAGAGAGAGAGAGAGAGAGAGAATGACACCTGTAGGAAGGACTCTAAATGACTTTATAACAACTATCCTACCTCTGATATGGCTCCAAACCTGGAAAATACACAAAGCCCAGAAAACAAAAATAAGCATTTGTTTGTTTGTTTGTTTGTTTGTTTTTGTGGGATAGGATTTATTTTGCATTTACTTATTCTCCAAACTCCATCAATAAAAATGAAGCCTTTGTCTGTAAATGAGTTAAAATATCAAACAGGGGAAGAGGAAACTAAGAGGAGACAAAAAATAACACTGAGTCCTTTCTCACCCTGGAGCTCTGAACAGTGGTTAACAAAGAAAGAACAAAGATACACACTGGATATCGGGCCAGAGAGGAAACATTAAAACCTCCAGTTACTATCCAGTAGCTCCCAGTCTATAAAGGTCTAGAAAGGCGGCTGGATAACCTGCAAGGATAAGAAGCACTACTGAGGTGGCCTGGGGGGCTGGCTGGGCACTAGGGAGAGTGAAACATCCCAGGAGCCTTTGAGGGCAGAAAGATCCCGTGCCTTCCATGAGGGGTGGATACATAGGAGATACATTTGTAACCCCTTCAAGTACTTACTTGAAAGGAGTGCACTCTATAGCATGTAAACATGTCTCAAACATATCTTAAGGAAAAAAGCTCACTTTAAGGGCCAGGTCAGGGCTGGAGAGATGGCTCAGTGGTTAAGAGCACCGGCTGCTTTTCTGAAGGTCCTGAGTTCAAATCCCAGCAACCACATGGTGGCTCACAACCATCCATAACGAGATCTGACTCTTCCAGAGTGTCTGAAGACAGCTACAGTATACTTATGTATAATAATAAATAAAATTTTAAAAAAAGGCCTAGCTATCTTCAGACACACCAGAAGAGGGAGTCAGATCTTGTTACGGATGGTTGTGAGCCACCGTGTGGTTGCTGGGATTTGAACTAAGGACCTTTGGAAGAGCAGTCGGGTGCTCTTACCTGCTGAGCCATCTCACCAGCCCAAATCTTTTTTTTAAAAAAGGCCTGATTACACTATCACACCTAGGCAGGCTCTCTGCCATAGCCCTGGCTGTCCTGGAATTCACTATGTAGACCAGGCTGGCCTCGAACTCACAAGAGAGACACCTGCCTCTATCTCCCAGTTGCTGGGATTAAAGGTGTGTCAGCACACCTGGCTCACAGTAACAGATGAAATAATATACAGCCTTAATGACTGAAATGATGAACTGCAGGGGTGGGAGAGGAGGCTCAGCACTTAGAGCACACACTGCTCTTGCAGGGCACTTGGGTTCAATTCCCAGCACCCTACAGGGTGGCTCAGTACCACCTGCAACTTCAGAACCAGGGGACCTGACACCCTCTCATCCTCTTCTGGTCTTCTTTGGATACCTGCACTCATGTGCATTCACACGCACACTCGCACACTCACACACACACACACACACACACACACACACACACACACACTTAAAAATAAGTAAATCTGGGAATGGCAGTTTGGTTCAGGACAGAGTATGCATACTTCCCCTAAAAGACCCTAAACACCTTAAATGCCATTAAAAGGAAGAAAGTGTGGGGTCCAACAGTACAAGCCTGTGATCCCAGCTGTCTGGCCAGGAAAGGTACAAAATCACAAGTTTGCAGCCAGCCTGGTCAAGGTTCAAGAGTGTGGTACTGTGGTAGAACACTTGCCTAACATATGCAAGGCTCTGAGTTCACCCCAAGTACCACCATCACTAAACAGAGGATTACAGGATGGGCAGTGGTGGCGCATGCCTTTAATCCCAGCACTCGGGAGGCAGAGGCAGGCAGATTTCTGAGTTTGAGGTCAGCCTGGTCTACAGAGTGAGTTCCAGGACAGCCAGGGCTATACAGAGAAACCCTGTCTCGAAAAACCAAAAATCAAACAAACAAAAAACAGAGGATTACAGATGCTTTCCCCCAACATTACTTTTTGTTTTCTTTTTCCTGTGCAAGTGTGTGTACACACGCATATGTCTATGTATGAATCTGGTGTATGCGTGTGCACAGTGTATATACACATAAGCATGCATGTGTGCACATACTCTTGCTCTATCACACTAATATGATTCTATGACAAGAGTCTCTCATCAAGTCTGGAGCTCTGCTAACAGCTAGCAAACCCCAGTGACTTTCCTGTCTCTGCTTTTCCCTACACTATAGCACCAGGCTTCCCAGCTTATGTGTGACACCTGGGCTTTTGTACCCTGACCCCAGGGGGGGTAGGAAGGGAAATAATATGTGCATGCCTGTAATCTCAACATTCCCTAAGAGGCTGGGTGCTGTGAGTCCAGCCTGGCCATAAGTTCCCAGGCCAGCCTGAGCAAGTGTTAGACCCTGTCTCAAAGAAATAAGAGGTTGGGGGAAGGGGAAAAGGAAAAAGGAAAAAGGGAGGGAAGAAGGAAGAGAAAAGAAAAAAAAAAAAAACAGAAGGGTCTTCTAAAGCATTATTAGACTTTTCTGTAACCTGCAGTAAACTTTTTTAAAAAAGAAAGAGAAAAAAGAAAAAAGAAAAAAAAAAAAAAAAAAAGAAACACATTTACTAACCTAACTGAAAAGCCTGCTTCATGATTAGGTAAAATTGCCTGTCCAAAAATAAGCAACTATGGACTGGAAAGATGGCTCAGTGTGTAAAAGGACCTGCTGCTCTTGCCGGTGACCAGAGTCTAGTTCCTAGCACCTACGTGGGGCGGTTCACAACCACCTAAAACTCTGCTTCCAGGGGCAGACACCTCAGGTTGCTGCAAGAACCTGTACTCAAATACATAGCCCCACACATGTACACATGATTAGAAATAAACAATAGTAAATAAAAAAAAGTAACTAAACCTAACCTATCTGGGGCTAAATGACAGTCATATCATAAATGCCTTAGGCAGTTTGCACTGGACCTGCTACAGAGGACAGTATGGTATCCAAGTATTTACTAAGCCATCATCTTAATGATCTTTAGCTCTGGTTGGAATCCACTTTCTCACACGCAGCTACTTAAATAGCTGCAAAAACACTCTGGGAGGCATTAGGGGAAGACAGGGTTCCCTGTCCTGTACTGGGCACACATTGGCTGCTCCCTGGGCTCCCTGATTTACAGTGCCAGCAAACAGACAGGAAGGAAGGCAAGGCAGACAGGCCAGAAAACACAGTAGTACACGTGGGAGGATCAGGAAAGCAGCTCCCAACCGACCCAGGCATACTAAGGGTCCAGGCACAAGCTTCTGGTTGACCTAGACAAAGAGTGAACCCACCACAGGTGCGCATTGCTCACTCACTCCCTGTACAGACCTCCCCTGAAGGAAGAATGAATCCTAATGTTCCCTGAGCCAGACACACAGTGAAGCCTCCTGGAGCCAATGCTTTGCTCAAGATGTTACTTCTGTATTACACATACCCTGCAAGGCTGGCCAGGCTACAGTAGCAACTCATCTCTGGAAAATCTCTAAATCCCCACTCTAAACTGAGTCTGGCATTCTTTGGAGAGCCTGCTTACTTCAGACCCAGGAAAACTTCCAGGCTACACCAGAGTCTCAGGGCCCTCCAAGGCCCCAACCCCACACGCCCTTCCCAGCATGGTCAGCCTGCTCTTCCTTCCTCCCCTTTCCACTGAGCAAGGGGCAAGGTCCAAGATCCCAGTTAGAGGAGATGGTGAGATCAACTAATGGCTGGAGAACGGGGCTCCCTCACCAGTCATTTCCTTTATAGCTAATTTGAAGGAGGACTTACACAGTAGTTAATGAACTACTAAAATTAATTCTTATGACAGAAAACTAGGTAATGGAGGAGGTACAACTTAGGAGGATTTTAAATTCTTGAGTAAATGCTATGACACAACCTGTATCCCCAGCCTAGCTATGAGAACACATTTCTCAGTTTGCACAGCCACGGGAGCAAAAACACAAAAGTGGAGCTGATTATCCAAACACAGATGTGAACTGTGGAAAAAAATATGAAGTATCCATCTTCCTAGGAGATACCTACCTCACATTTTAATAGTCATCTACAAAATTCATAATAATTCATAAATAATTATAGTGATATATAATTATATATATTATAATTATATTAGTAGTAGTATATGATATACTAATAATAATTTGATTCAAGAGCTAAAGAAATGGCTCACTGGTTGCTCTTTCAGAAGACCCTGGTTCAATTCTCAGCACCTACATGGCAGCTCACAATTGTCCAGTTCAAGGTGAGCCAATGGCCTCTTCTGGCCTTTGCAGGCACCAGATACGCAAGCTGATCACAGATACGCATGTAGGCAAAACACCCATACACATAAGAAAATCAAGTACTACTTTGATTCAGAAGAAAAAGTTCCACTTCTAAGTGTATCTACTTAGAAAGTAAACATTATACAATGTACCCTTCTAAGTAAACTTTGTTGCAGAAAACCTGCCATTCCACATAGCTTCTGGGATCTGGGATCTCAGGTTAAATGTGTCTGGGCTATGACCAGACAGGAGCCTTTTCTCTGCTGCAAAGTCTGCGGGCTCTAAGAAATCCTGTTTGATAGGAAGGCCTACAGCAGAGGTAAAAACCCAAACCACCCCACCCCCACCGGGCCAGCCGAATGACTCAGCAGGTACAAGTACTTGGCTCAGGCCTCACAACCTGAGCTTGATCCTCTGATCCCACAGGTGCAGGGGAGTGCCCTCTAACAGCCCCACCCCCAACTCCCACCCCCACCCCCACAATTTTACAAAAAACACACTGAAAACAGGTATGAGGAGGTAGATGCTGCCCACGCTGAGACGCTACGTACCTGGGAGTCGATGACGAAGATCAGTGCCCCAGTTCCCCGGAAGATCATCTCATAGTCAAAGGTAGGGTCAAAAAAGTCAATCTGCCCTGGGAAGTCCCAAATCTGGAAGTTGACAAAGGAGCTGTTGGAGACGTCTTCCCGGCAGATTCTGTTGGTGCTCTCCAGGAACAGCGTCTCGCTCGGGGACATTTTGTGAAAGACGACTTTCTGGATGGACGACTTGCCGCTCCTCCTGAGACCCATGAGCAGGATTCTGGGCTTCACCTCAGTGCTGAAGGGGTCGCTGAAGTCCAGAACTGCAGAAACCCCAGAACAGGAGAAGGTGAGTTGTTCATGGCAGCTAACCAGAGTTTCTCTCCACCTCAGACAGTCTATGACTCAGATGCCACTCTTCCAAACAGTGCCACCTGAACCACCAACCATGGAGAGGGACATCAGGACCCTGAAAACTGCCCTAACCCTTTCATACATGCCCACCATCTTAAGCAAGGACTCTGGAATACAAACAGCAGAGCTTCCTGGAGCTTGCTGCCTGAAAAAGAACTCAGGTCTTCAGCCATGCCTTGCTCTGTGTGGCCATCAGAGTATCTATACACTAACGAGGTACTCTTGGCAACCTGCTGGCTACTGTCCTCATGGGCCTCAAAGCCTGGAACACAGGCACAGACCAGAGGTCTCTTTTTCGGATTGTGAGAGCACATGAGATTTGGACAGATCTGCCCTCTTCATCTGGTAAGATAACTACAAAGCTACTAACATTAAAATTAAATGGGGCTGGAGAGATGGCTCAGTGGCTGCTGCTGCTGCTGCTGTTGTTGTTGTTGTTGTTTTTCCAGACAGGGTTTCTCTGTATAGCCCTGGCTGTCCTGGAACTCTCCCTGAAGATACAGACCAAACTCACAGAAATCCGCCTGCCTCTGCCCAGCACTCATGCCTGGTGGCTTCACTGCACCAGCTCCTGGGCATCCAACTGTTTCTTCTAGACTCTATGGACAAGCACCACAGTCAGGTGCACAAACCCACACTCACACACACACACATTGTCTTTGTTTTTGTTGTTGTTGCTTTGAGACAGGGTTTCTCTATATAGCTCTGGCTGTCCTGGAACTCACTCTGTAGACCAGGCTGGCCTCGAACTCAGAAATCTGCCTGCCTCTGCCTCCCGAGTGCTGGGATTAAAGGCATGCGGCACCAGCCTGGCTACATTGTCTATGCATAGTTTAAAAGATAGAATTTTCTTTACAAAAAAAATAAGATCAGCTTTTAAAATGCTTAAGATATACTTGATAATGATAATAAATATTTCTCAGAGCTGTTGTGGTAGTTGAATGAAATCAAAGACCTCAAATAAAATAATACTCAAGCAGGTATGGTGACACACACCTATCATTCCAACCCCTGGGAGGCTAAATCAGAAGACCAGCCTGAGCTCACTGCGTGAAGCCTCGGTCAGGATGCCGGGGCCAACGGGTAGTGATTCATATGCAAAGACCTTTACCTGAGACTGCATACAGATTGACTCAAAATGGACCAAGCACCTCAACTTAGGAGCTAAAACTGAGCTCTTAGGAGGAAACCTAAGTAGACATCATGGAGACCTTGACATGGTCTCTGTGTCCTGGAGATCAGGACCTGTTTCTTAGCTGTAAGCATAGAGGAAAGAGGCGTACAAACTGCACATCAAAATTGTAAAAAGGTGACACTAGAGAGATGGCTCAGAAGTTAAGTGTCCTTGATGCTCCTGCAGAGGACCAGAATCCAGTTCTCAGCACCTAGGTCAGGAAGTTCAGTCACCTGTAACTCCCAACTCCAGGGGACATGGCGCCCCCTTCTGGCCTCCTTGGATAACTCCACATACATAAACACACACACACAGAGTATAAAAAGAAAACAACTTGTTTGGTTGGTTGGCTTCCTCCATCCACCCCCGCCAGTATTTCAAATCCGAGTTTCTCTGCATCGCCCTGGCTGTCTTGGTAACTTGCTCTGTAGACCATGCTGCCATTGAACTCAGAGATCTACCTACTCTAACCTCTCAAGTGCTGGGATTAAAGGAGTGTGTGCCATCATGCCTGGCTGTGAGACCCTGTCTCAACAACAACAACAAACCCAAAACATATGCCAAACAAAAACCTGTACATGGACGCTCACTTCACAGCCAAAGCCAGACACAACTGAGTTAATACCCATCAACCCATTAATGAGTACATAGAACGTGACATATTTATATAATGGACAGTTAATGAGCCATGAAAAAAAAGTAGAGTGCTGATTCAAGCTACAACAGGGATAAACTTAAAACCACTGAGCTACATACTATAAAAGGGTATGTAGATATACAGTATACAAAGCAATTTAGTAATTATTTTAAGGACATTTCTTCATTTACAGGAGGGCATGGTATACATATGGAAGTCAGAGGACTCAGTTCTTTCCTTCTCCCATGTGGGTCCAGGTAGCAGACCAAATCCCACTATAAGCAACAACTCACCCCCACCAGGCACCTCCCCCACACCATGTACCTCCCCACATCGACCGCCTCTTCCAACCAAGCACACCTCCACCCCTACCCCCCACCCCCAGGCACCAGACCTGGTGTCTTCTCTAGTTCAACAAGTGGCTGATGCTACATGATACAAGTTGTGATCCACGGGAGGAAATACACCTAAAGGGTCCTTCCTCAGCAGTGGTCAGGAAATTAGACCAGGGACTCAAAGTCACACTAGTGCCTTCCCAAACCGAATCCCTAAAAAGGGTGTGCATCATAAATAGTAGAGGGAGAAATAAATACACACATATGGAAAGCCAAGCCTGAAACACAACACGGTTAAGAGAAATCTTTAAGCAACACAAAGACGGGGCAGTGATGGCGCACTTTAGTCCCACTTGGGAGGCAGAAGCAAGTGGATTTCTGAGTTCAAGACCAGCCTGGTCTACAGAGTGACCAGGACAGCCAGGGCTATACAGAGAAACCCTGTCTCGAAAAACAACAACAAAGCCAAACCAAAAACAAGGCTGGATTTCACAGTAAATTCAGCAGATCCTCCACCACAGTAAAGCCTGACCATCGCCTTGCCATGTTCTGCAAAAGTGACTTCATGTCAACTATACAACCTTCTAACAAAGATAATGTAGTCTTAATTTATAATAGGACACATTGCCATTGCTTAAAAAAACAATTGGCACACGCCTTTAATCCCAGCACTTGGGAGGCAGAGGCAGGTGGATTTCTGAGTTCGAGGCCAGCGCAGGTCTACAGAGTGAGTTCCAGGACAGCCAGGGTGATACAGAGAAACCCTGTCTCAAAAAAAACAAAAACAAAAAGAAAAGAGAAGAGAAGAAAAAGAAAAAGAAGCCAACAGCCCGGCACTAAATAGCAAATACACTTTTTTTTTTTTTTGGGTTTTCAAAAAACCAAAAAGAACATGGTTGGGTTGACCAAGTGTCAACAGGGGACAGTGGTGTCTGTAAAACTTTTTTAAAAAAACAAAACAAGCCGGGCAGTGGTGGCGCTCGCCTTTAATCCCAGCACTTGGGAGGCAGAGGCAGGTGGATCTCTGAGTTCGAGGCCAGCCTGGTCTACAGAGTAAGTTCCAGGACAGCCAGGACTACACAGAGGAACCCTGTTTCGACAAACCAAAAACAAATAACAAAAACAGAAAACAAAACAAGATAACCTTGAACTCCCTGTAGAGTGGATCATGATCTAAAATTTCTGATCCTCCTGCCTCTCTCTACCTCCTAACTGCTGGTATTACAGGCTTGCACCACCATGCCAGGCTTATGTGGTGCTATAGATTAAACCCAGGGCTTCCTGCTTGCTAGGCAAGCACTCTACCAACCCTTTCTGTCCCTCCCAAAATCTGCTTAAGAAACCCCTAGGGCCTGAATGACACGGTAGGCAGAGCACCAGAATATGTGATGTGCGGTCCTGAGTTCATATCCTTTTCCAAGTGCACACGGAAGGCAGCTCTGAGTCCCATCCCCCCGCCACACACACACACACACACACACACACACACACACACACACACCGGCCTTCCCAACTTTATAACACTCCAGAAAGATCCCATGAAGGCAAGCGCCTCAACCTCTTAGAGAAGGCCTCTTCTCTCTACCAAAAGTTCCTGAGTGCCCAATAGGGCAGCATGAGACTGGTGAGGATAAGCGATGAAGGCTGGAAGGTGCTCTATACAGTACAATACCAGAAGCTAGCACACAAGCACACACAGGGATCCCAGAGAGGGCTCTAAAAAGTGGCAAGAGCCTTGGAGGATGTTGTTGACATGGGATGAAACATGTACAAGGGTATTGCTCTTCATGACCTGAATGACTGACTCCCAATGTGCGGCAGGGCTACAGATACAAAAAGAGACCCATCCCTGTGAACAAGAGGGGTACAGAGACTGCAGAAGGTACACAGTGACAACATTTAAGAAGCTAAAAGGTCAATCAAGCCATAGAGAGGAAGTGTGAAGGATGGAGGAATCGTGGAGAGAAAGTTACAGTGATGGAAGGCCAGGGTGCATCCCGAAGACAAGAGAAACCACAGCCAGGAGCCCCTGGTGCTACCTCCTCTCTCTCAACGCTATTCTCAGCCACAGCTGGTTCTCCTCCCTCCCGGCCACTCAGGCCCTCCAGAAGGACCGTGCAGGGTCCTGCCTCACTTCTCTACCTGAGAGGTTCCCCAGACTTTCCTTACTCAGTCCCGCTACACCATATCTCTCCTCTGACCTAAGCCATACCCTATCGCTTCCTAGCCAGAACCTAGGTCTTTTAAATAGTCCTCACTACACAATTCTCATACTTGGCACATTTGTCCTGTTGCTTTCCTTGTGTGCTGTCTGTCTCTCCCAGGATACATAAGGCATGTAGCAGCCCTCCAGTAAATACAATAAATGCAGTGACTAAATTAGCTGTTAAGGTCTCAACAGGTATGGATGAGAAGTCCCAGAAAGATGTGTCTGCAAAGACTGACTGGTTAGAGCCGGGCGTGGTGGCGCACGCCTTTAATCCCAGCACTCGGGAGGCAGAGGCAGGCAGATTTCTGAGTTCGAGGCCAGCCTGGTCTACAAAGTGAGTTCCAGGACAGCCAGGGCTACACAGAGAAACCCTGTCTCGAAAAACCAAAAAAAAAAAAAAAAAAAAAGACTGACTGGTTAGAGTGGCAGTGCCGGCGAGCAGTTGGAATGCTCTGCTCCAGAGCCTAATTACACCTTCTCCTGGAGTATCATTAGCCCCCTTAACACCCATTTCTTGCCCACTTCTGTGACTGGTAATAAAAACCTTTCGGAATACATCAATTTCGCCTATTAGCTTCCATCAATCCAAAAGCTAAGAATGGCATCAGATAGCATCTGAGGCATAAACAAGATTGCCCCACCTTATTGAAACCCTTCTCTCTGATGCCCCTGACAATGGATCTCTTGATTTGTAACTCTTTGTTCTGTTATTATAAAACTTTTCTATGTTAGAACAGTCTATTCGAGGAGACCAAAATCTATGTTCCTTTGCCATAACCAATCATAGTTGTTCTAGAATAAACCACTTGAGGTGAGAGCTGTTTTATATGACAACACAGGCTAGCCTATCACCAATTCGGTGATATCACATCCAGAAGGTGATCAATAAGAATACAGGACATGTCTACACCCACATTTAGGAAGTTCCCTTCAGAACTCCAACTCCCAAGGCAGGGTCTGTGGAGGACTCAGATACCCACCACTCTAGGGGTTGGGGAGACAGTGCTTGCAGTCCATGAACAAGGACCCAAAACTGGCCCTTAGAACTTGTAACAGGCCTGGCAGAGAGACAAAGACACTTTTATCAGTCAATATGATTATTAGATTACTCAAACAATGGACCCCAAAGAAAAAGGAATTTCCCAGGACTCTCATTCTGGAGAAGGAAAGGGGACCAGCCAGACTGTGAACTTGAGTCTAGATTTCATTCAATTCTAACATCTTGTCAGACCACCTTACAGGATGAGACAGAAGCCCAGACAGGGATGGATCTATGATAGGTGGGGCCTGTCTCCATCATCCTAACCTTGGGTGGGGCTGTACACACATACATACCTTTGGACCCTTATTTAGATTTTAAATCACATTTCAGTACTCAAAAAAGACAGATTTGGGAGCTCAGCTGGACCTTTGTCCCTCTTCACACCATGGCCACAAGGAATACATCATTTTCTGCCTCCCACTTTTCATTTGGATCTTTTAATTGGCTTATTGGTGATAAGGGGGCATGGGTTGTGACTCAAAGATGGTAACCCTCATGAAGTCGTGGGTGTGAATGGGGCATTGTGGTGTGCACTTTTAATCCCAGGACACAAGAGGCAGAGGCAGGTGAGTTGGAGGCCAGCCTGGTCTACATAGAGTTTCAGAACAGCCAGGAGTACATAGACCTAGTCTCAAAAAACAAACAAACAAACAAACAAAAACCTGGGGTATGGTGGCCAGCAACTATAAGCTCATGGGTAGGGGGATGGAGACCGATCCCTGTGCTCACAGCCCAGCCAGCCTCATCTGTTTTCCAGGCCAAGTGAGAGACTCTGTCTCAAAAGACGAGACACACCTGAAGAACAATACTCATGGCTGACCTCCGTCCGGCCTCTATACACATGAACATGCATACTCACATATGAACACACACACAAATTCATGTCTGGAGCTCAGCTGTTAAGAGCACTTAATTGGTCTTACAGACCAGGTTTAATTCTGAACAATCACATGGTTGCTCACAGCCATCTATAACTCTAGTTCCAGGGGAGCCAACGCTTTCTTCTGATTTCTATGGGCAGTAGCGCACACTATATACATTCAGGCAAAACACTCACACACACAAAAATAAAACCTGGAAAAGAAAAAAGAAAAAAGAATAAAAACAAAGGATAAAAACTGGATGTGTAACTGGGGCTCTTGGAACTGAGTAAAGTGGCTCAGTCCCTCTGTCCAGGTAAAATTAATCAGGGTCAGATTTTAACACAGCAGAATTTACCATCTGCCACCTGTCCCTGATCCTGCCCAAATTCCCACATAGCCTAGCTGATGAGCCAGACTGATGAAGACCCCAGTGGGCCTGTTAGCCTCTGTCAAGGGACAGCAATTAGAGGAGAAGGTCACCTCCTTGGGATATTATCAGTCCTTAACATTTCAAAATTATCCAGGAGCCAGCAGAGCCCCACCTGAGCAGCTTTGCAAAAAAGATGGGCTTGTGCCATGAGCAGAGGGCTGACCTGTGGGCGATGCTCAGAGCCATGAACTGACAGAAATGAGAGCAGAGCGGCAGGGTGCAAGTCCTCACACAGCTGAACTCTTCCTCAGTGCTGCCCAGACTCCTGGAACCTTCCTGATGCTACAACCCTTTAATCCAACACCACAGTTCCTCACCCTCACTTTGTGGTGACCCCAACCATACGCTTATTTTCATTGCTATTTCTTTTTCCTTTTTTTTTTTTTTTTTTTTTTCTCGAGACAGGGTTTCTCTGTATAGCCCTGGCTGTCCTGGAACTCACTTTGTAGACCAGGCTGGCCTCGAACTCAGAAATCAGCCTGCCTCTGCCTCCCGAGTGCTGGGATTAAAGGCGTGCGCCACCACCACCCAGCTTCATTACTATTTCTAACTGTAATTTTGCTGCTTTTATGAATTATAATGTAGGGGGCTGGGGGATAGCTCAGTGGTTAAGAGCACTGACTGCTCTTCCGAAGGTCCTGAGTTCAAATCCCCAGCAACCACATGGTGGCTCACAACCATCCATAATGAGATCTAATGCCCTCTTCTGAGGTGTCTAAAGACAGCTATAGTGTACTTACATATAATAAACAAATAAAATCTTTGAAAAAAAGAATTATAATGTAAATATATGATATGCAAGATATCTAATATGTGACCCCAGTGAAAGAATCTTTCAGCCTGGGCTGGGCAGTGCTGGTCCATGCCTTTAATCCCAGCACTTGGGAGGCAGAGGCAGGCGGATTTCTGAGTTCGAGGCCAGCCTGGTGTTCAAAGTGAGTTCCAGGACAGCCAGGGCTATACAGAGAAACGCTGTCTTGAGAAAAAAAAAAAATCTTTCAGCCCCCAGAATGGTCACGGCCACAGGTTGAAAACCGCTGGTTTAGGGGTTCTCCCTGGGGAAACAGGAAGTTCTCCTCTGCATGAACTCTGGTTCATGACAGTGAATCCTTTGAGGCCAGGCTATTCAACAAGACAAGATCCAAGTCAACTAAAACTACATAGTAAGACCTTGAGATAAAAAATCCTATGCAGGGCTGGCGAGATGGCTCAGTGGTTAAGAGCACTGACTGCTCTTCCGAAGGTCCTGAGTTCAAATCCCAGCAACCACATGGTGGCTTACAACCATCCTTAATGACATCTGACTCCCTCTCCTGGTGTCCTGGTGTGTCTGAAGACAGTTACAGTGTACTTACATATAAAATAAATAATAAATAAAATATTTTAAAAAATCCTATGCAAAAACAAAATCTTATATAAAATTCTCTCAATTCATAGTAGGGGGAACTAACTAAAAAAGCATGATTGAATGTATTAATATTTAATATATATTATTCACCTATGTCTCTAATATGTTGTACTTTGCCAATGTTTCCTTTAAGGAGGAAGAGTTCTTAGGAACTTTTTAAAATTGCACGAGAGAAACTCGAGGCTGCTTTTCAGAAACCTCTTTTACACACTGAGAATACAAGTGCCAATCTTTCTCAGATCTATAAGGAGATTCGAATCAGCTTCTCAGAGTGGAAAGCCTATCTGATTCACAGCAAAAGTGAGGGGGTGGGAGTGGGGGTGGGGGCTTGTTACCAAAAAACTTTATAAGGTTTAACAGAGGAGACAGAATTCTTAAATTTTTAATTTTTAAAGGGGTAGGTGACTGCGGCCATGAGTTTGGAGCCCCACAATGTACTTACAGCATGATGTAATACTGTAATACTGTATGCATCTGTATCCAATGGGCTACTTACTGTGGAACAGGAGGCTGTGACTGAGAGCTCTGGAGGCTCCAGGGCCCAGCACTAACAAGTCATGCTGCCTTAAATAAGGAAGAGGGCAGGGACTAACTCGCAACTGTGTCTGGGAATGGCATGTGAGCTCTAGTGCACTTATTTAGAAGAACAGACAGACACACACACACACAGAAGAATAAAGAAGGTAGAAACAAAAAGGAGGTGGCTTAGGAAGCCAAGCTGCCCTGCACAGCTGTGGGGATGGGGTGGATAGTCTAAAGTAAAGTAATACCTGGGACAGAGGCGCAGAAACCTTTGAAATTTCAAACTCAGAGCCTGGCACTTGTCTAGCACTTGCTTATACTTCCCTGCGTCCCCACTGCACTGTCCCATGCCTGTTGTAATAAATAGGAGCGATATCTAATAAAAGCACAGCCTGGGGTGTGGTTCAGGCCTTGAACTGGTGATCCTTGTGCCCCAGTCTTTGGAGCACTGAGATTACAGGCTGGGATCACCACACCCAGCTTATTAATGGCTAACAGGTGGGACTTGGTGGCTCCTGCAGCTGGATATCCTCTGGGGAGTGTCAGTAGCTCACCCAGTGGTGACTCTAGTCACAATGCAAATTGTCATTTCCTCAGATTCCAAGGAGCACAGACCAGATTCAGGGACACTGTGGTGAGCAGCCATCTTCAAGTTTCCCCTAAAAATTGAGCACTTTAGGGAAAGCCTTTTACTTTCTGATTAAATGATGGCAATGAGCCGGGCGTGGTGGCGCACGCCTTTAATCCCAGCACTCGGGAGGCAGAGGCAGGCGGATTTCTGAGTTCGAGGCCAGCCTGGTCTACAGAGTGAGTTCAGGACAGCCAGGGCTATACAGAGAAACCCTGTCTCGAAAAACCAAAAAAAAAAAAAAAAATGATGGCAATGGGGCTATCTTTTAATTTGGTTCCTTGTCATTTTTTTAGGCACAGTAATTTACTTTAGCAAACTTAAAGTCTAGGTGTCAAAAGTTAATCATCATCTACATGTCAAAAATGAATTATTATGGGCTGGCGAGATGGCAAAGCAGTTAAGAGCACTGACTGCTCTTCCAGAGGTCCTGAGTTCAATTCCCAGTAACCACATGGTGGCTCACAACCATCTATGATGAGTTCCGAAGCCCTCTTCTGGCATGCAAATGTACATGCAGATAGTGTACTTATATACATAAAATAAATAAATGTTTAAAATAATTAATCGTAGTTTATAGCACAATTGTGGGTTTACGTGGGGTGCTGAGGATTGAAACCAGGAACAGCTGGGCGGTGGTGGCGCACGCCTTTAATCCCAGCACTCGGGAGGCAGAGGCAGGCCGATTTCTGAGTTCGAGGCCAGCCTGGTCTACAAAGTGAGTTCCAGGACAGCCAGGGCTACACAGAGAAACCCTGTCTCGAAAAACCAAAAAAAAAAAAAATGAAACCAGGAACAACTGGTCTGTGGGGTATGATAATGTGTATTTGCATGTTGGTGTTATGCACGTGTATGTGGGTGCCAGGTGAAGCTTGTGTGCCTACCTCATTCTATCTTCCTTATTCTGCTGAAGGAGCTGTCTGAACCTGAAGCTTACCAACTTGTAGTACTGCTTGTAGTAAGCTTCAGGGGCCCTCTTGTCTTCCTTCCCTCCCCAGGGATGAGATTACAGGCACATAGCCCCCAAAATGGATGCTGAGACTCTGAATTCAGGTCTTCATGCCTGCGTAGCCAGCACTTTATCCACTGTGCCCCGTGTCTCTGGTCCTTGTTTTTGTTTTTAATGGTTTAAAAACAAAGGACAAATGGTTGTCCCCTCAGGAGTTTTATTTGGGGCAGCATCTAAAGATGAGACTCGCTTTACTATCATTAACTTCATTCAGTGAAAAAAGGGTTAAGAAGTGGAGTCAGTCCTGATTGAAACTAAGCTGCTTTGAAAGCACCCCTGCTGTTCATGAATATGGAGCGGGAGCCAAAGGAGACAGACAACATTTAAGTCTCACCTTAGCCGCACTACATTTTCAAGCTTCCTGGTAAAATTCATAGGGTGCTCAGGTTAAAAATGAGATTAGCAGCCTCCACACAACACAGAGCGGAGGGCCAGTGGGAACTGTACTTTCTCTTCAGTCCTGCACAGCTCCTGACAGACTGCCTTAACAAATGCCAGACAAATTGCTTGTCCTATCTTATCCCACTCCCAGCTTCCCAGCACCAGAGGTCACTGACCTAACGGGGAAAATTCCAGACCTCCATTAAATACAGACACTACACATCATCTGTCAGGAAAGAGGAGGGGGGGCTGGTGAGATGGCTCAGTGGGTAAGAGCACCCGACTGACTGCTCTTCCCAAAGGTCCAGAGTTCGAATCCCAGCAACCACATGGTGGCTCACAACCATCCGTAACGAGATCTGGCGCCCTCTTCTGGAGTGTCTGAAGACAGCTACAGTGTACTTACATATAATAAATAAATCTTTTTTTTTTTTTTTTTTTTTTTTTGGTTTTTCGAGACAGGGTTTCCCTGTGTAGCCCTGGCTGTCCTGGAACTCACTTTGTAGACCAGGCTGGCCTCGAACTCAGAAATCCGCCTGCCTCTGCCTCCCGAGTGCTGGGATTAAAGGCGTGCGCCACCACGCCCGGCAATAAATCTTTAAAAAAAAAAAAAAAAAAAAAGGAAAGAGGAGGGGAGAAAGAGCTCACCCATCTCCACCCTTTCTCAGATTAAAGTCCCTGTTTTTCACACTACATCTCTTAAACTTGAGAACAGATAAATGCATACTTTACCAAAATTTAAATAGGATTATGTACTACAGAAATGGATGGCTCGGCAGTTACAGCACTTGATGCTCTTCCTGAGCACCTACGCTGGATATCCATAAACTTCTCTAACTCCAGTTCCAGGAGATCTGACGCCCTCTTCTGGCTCTTCTGGGGAACCTACATCCGTGCAACAAGCACACCCTCACAGGAATGCACATAAATCTTAAAACCAGCTAGCCTTCAGAAGGACACAAAGCAGGAAGTCTAAATTCTTGGTTTCCCCCGTCCCAGTCCCAGCTCCCTGGGAATGGAGTCAGCAGATGGTTTCAGGAAGTGCTGGCCGTGGAAAGGCAGATTTTCTGATTGTTTCCGCTTCAAGGCCTAAGCTGGAGAACAGAGACCAAAAGGGAAAGTGTTCAAAAGATAAAAGATCAGAGAAACTAACAGACCACCTGTGCACCACAGAAAGCAGAGCAAAGCTAGGCTTCTGCAGTGTTTGCCAGAGCAGAAATTAACATGCAAGATCCCCACCGCATGACTACACTGTATCCTTTTATAGCAAGATTCCAAGATTCTGCCTGATTCGGGAACTCCCAATGGGGCTGGAGGGTGGGCGATTATTACCGAAGTCCTCAAAACATAGCTGCAGGCAGGTTTGCTTTTAGATTAACTGCACTGGGAGCCTCCCATTCTGGGCTCTGGAAAAGCCTTTGTTTCAGGAATTCTTCCCCTCAGGCAAGGGTTTACTTTCACTTCAAATCAAATTTCAAAAGAGCCCCTAGGCCCTCCAATAAAAAGACTACAGGAAAATAGGTTCTGCCCCTTCCCTGCAAACTCTCTGGCCCCCAGGACAGTATCAAATAACTGGCTTTCCCCTCTAGAATAGGGTCTTCTTTCTCTCTTTAAACTACCACAATAGGGAGCTACTGTGCACCTATCTTTGCAAATGCCTTGCCAATACATTCCCACTCAGCCTTTCTCTGGGAGGATCTAACAAAAGCTATTTAATAGTAAGGTATCTGAACAATTTATTTTTTTGGAAAAAAAAAGTGGCTGAACGATCGACCGTGGGAATAATTAAGGGGAGTGCGGATGAGTGGAGCGCAGAGGTGCACACACAAGTTTAAATAACGGGGAGCCAGCACTAGTCCTCTCTGGAGAAAAGCCAGGAAATGGGGCGACTTGAAAAGCTGTTTTTCATCTGCCAGACGCAAATCTTAGTTAACTGTATTCCCTTTCTGATTCACTGAAGTACCTGCCAGACGCAAAATCAAAACTGTCTTCTGAGAAAGGCTTTGTAGAGAGAATTTAAAGTTCCGTTCAATAGATTCTCAATAAAAGTTCTTAAAACTCCTGTCACGGGTACTTTCATTCCTCGGTTTCTTTAGTTTGAGACACTAAAGAGATTAATCCTTTCTCTGGGATATTTACAACTCGGAGAATGTTAACAGCCCCGTTCAATTGACCTTTTAAAGTGACCTTCCGCTTTTGTGGGGGAAAAAAAATTTTTTTTTAATTAAAGAAAACATTCTGGAATCCTAAACTCAACTTCTTTGTTGTGTCCCAGGAATGAAATGCAAGCAGCCCCCATCCGAAAGGCTAACTTCAGCTCCTTCGGCAACAACAAACAGTTGGCTTCAGGGGCCAAGGATTGCTCGCCCAGCGCCCACTCCCGGGTGCGACACGAGATGCATTCAGGGTGTCTGGAGACCGAGAACCCCGCGGTCTCCCGGGAAACGCGGATACCACCTGCAGCGCGGGCCCCGCCCCAGCGCCCGGGTCCCACGCCGCAGACCCTCCCGCGGCCACGTTGGGGAAGAATGACACGCGCAGCTGTGGGCGACCCAGCCGGCACGCTGCCGCCAGCTGCTTCTTTTAGCTCGACATCCGACCCTGCTCCCCGCCGCCCTCCCGCCGCCGTCTGCAGCCGGGCCGCTCCCCTCCCCCACCGCAGCTCCCCGGACCCGCGCGCCCCGCATCCCTCCCCCCTAACACACACACACGCATCGCTGCCCGGGCGGGGACCGCGAGCGCACGGCCGGCCTGCTCACCTCCCTCCTCCGGCCCGCTGTCCAGCTCGGCGTCCGAGGACTCGGGCCCATCCTCGTAGCCCGCCAGTCCCACCAGTTCATCCTCCTCCTCGTCGTCGCCGCCGTCCTCACCCTGCGGCTGCGGCTTGCCCAGCACCTGGCTCATCACGCCCACGCTTGCCTCCAAGGTCCCGCGTGGGCCGAGTGGCCCGCAGCGCTCTGGGGCCGCGCCTGGTGAGCAAGGGGGTGGCAGTGGAGCCCAGCCCCCTCCCTGCCGCTGCTGCCGGAGAAGCCAGCCGGAGCGCGGCAGTTCTCCCCGGGAGCGCGAGGGAGTGACTGCGTGACCCGAGTCACCTGACGCTTGTCACACACACACACACACACACACACACACACACACGCAGCACAACCGGGCGCGCGCTCGCCGGCCGCAGCCACCACTTGCTCGGCCACACACGTTCTCCCCCTAGAGAGAATTCGGGTCCAGAGCGCACGGGCCACCGCCCTCGGGGACTTCTGCTCGCTTTCTCTGCAAGCGTGGCCCGGAGGATGCCCCTGGCCCGGGGACCACCCGGACCCTGCCGCCTGCTTTCTGCAGTGCCCCTGGCTTGTGCTGCGGTCTTCAGGCTTTCTACTCCCACCCTACCCACCTCCACCCCACCCCAGTCTACCCCACCCCCAGTGGGCTGCCCCTCAACTGTGCGGTACTCAGGCCCCACCCCCACCGCCACTCCAGCCTGCGGGAGCTGGGAGAAGTGCACAGTGGTGGGGTAGTTTCCATAGCAGCTGCCTCCTAAAGTGCCTTTTAGTTCAAAGGATTTCCCAGCAAGAATACTCCAAACTGTGGTCTACGTAGACATGTTTCCGGAAAAGTCACATGTTTCGTGATTTATATATAAACATGCTATACTAAATGATTCCTTTGCAACCTTCGGGAAAACCTTAAGTGTATAACGCCCTCGGAGCTTCTTATGCCTCAACTGCTATTGTCTCATTGGTGTAGTCCCACGTGTTTTAGGGCTTTTGTGGGAGGTGAGGGGCAGCTCTCAGATTGGAATAGAAGCGATGTGGGATGAGGAGGTGCTCTCCTCCTTCGCCAGCTGCTCAGCACAGTGTGAGCACCCTTTTCTGGGAGGGGGGGGGAAGAAGAGGAGGGAGGGGGAGAGAGAGAGAGAGAGAGAGAGAGAGAGAGAGAGCTAGTCACGTGCATGAACTTCCTTCAGTTAAACAGCGGGCCAGCAAGGTGATCCTGATCCGGATCCTGCAGGTGCCAGCAGCTCAGCAGGTGGGGAGAAAGGCAGCTCAGCCTGGACTCTTGCGGCCCGGGACAGGGCTTCCTAGGGGTCCTCGGAAAAATCTGGGTAGGAATAGGGTTACTAATCCGTGACGCATGTCCTGGATTTCTTCTAACTGGGTGGCTGCTTTCAACAGGAAAGCTTCTCCAAGGAGAGGCAGTAGAACTCTGTCTGCATGGTCAAGGTCATTCCTATGCCACATACAAAGATGTGAACTGAAAAAGGCTTTTGAGCGAAGAAACAGTTTTGCAGATATATAAGCAGCAGAATGTAGGGAGTACAGTCAAAGATTATCAGGTGGGAAGCTCACACCACCTCCAAATTTAGTGGGAGGAAGTGAAGGGAGCCAGTTCTGTAGAGCAGCCAGGTAGCAGCACCCCCACATCACACCACACCCCCACCCTCCCCACCCTCTGGCCAAGCAGATAACAGAAGAGTGCCCTGGCTGCTTTCCTTCTTCCTATCTCTGTGTGGTCTCCTGGGGATGACTGCCATTGGTCCAACACACCCAGAAACCCGTGGGCAAAGGAAGACTGAAACCAAGTGGAGGCCAAAGGGTGGATGGAGAAAGCCGACTCTAGTTACTCTCCCCACCGGAAGCCTCATGAGAACACCTTTTACCACAGAGTTGGTAGAAATTTCAAATGAACAATGACTCTCAGGTGCTCTCAGAACTCATTTCTCACTGGCGATTTTACTTTCTATAGAGAAGAGAGTGGGTTTTGTGGCTCACCCAGTTGGTAGTTTTTGTCTTTCCAGCGCCTTGTCAAACCCCCAAACCCCGGGTGCTGGGCAGCAGCAACTTAATGAGATTGAGGGCAGCTTGAAATCCTTGAATCTCTGCAGGAAGCTGCCTGGGGAGGAAGGGACATTTCCCCAGAGTAGCTGTAAGGCTTTGCTGCTGTCCCAAAGCCAGTTTGCTAGTCTGTGGGGAGGTCTCTAAACTGGCCTATTTCAAGCATCAGAGAGGTCCTTGGGACACCAGGAGATGGCTGCCTAGCAACAGCTCAGATTCAAACATGACTACTGAGTAAAGATGTCTGGTGAACCCAGGGAGGGTCTTCCAGAGAGGACAGTTCACAACCCAACACCCTCACACACAGAAAAGACGAAAATGTCTGGTGATTCTCTAACGTCCTTAAGGAGAGAGTTACTATGTGTGCATGCATTCATGTATGTATATATGTATTGGATTCGTGTGGTTGTTTTTGCCTACATGTATGTGTCCCCCCGAATGCAGTTCCCACAGAGACCAGAAGAGAGTGTCGAATCCTCTGGAACTGGAGTCATAGATGATTGTTAGCTAACACCAGGTAGGCACTGGAAACTGAGCTAAGGTCCTGTGAAAGTGTAGTCAGTACTCTTAACGACCGAGCCATCTCTCCAGCACCAAGAAGAGAGTCTTCATGGGAATCCCAGCAACAGATCAAAACGTCATGATTTGTCCGAGAACCGGGTCATTCTTGAGAATAAAGAGGATCAACAACCATGTCTTAAGTTAGGGAGACAGGCAGATCTCAGCAATCTGGGGAGCGCCTCTAGGCTTTTAGGGACTTTGGCTCAGGTCAAACCATGGCCATGGCTTTAAAGCAGAAAAGAATTACAGGACTGTCAGATAGGAAGGAGAGTTAGGGGTTGCTTTTCATGACATTTCGGAAGGACAAGAAGCAGAGTCTCACCTATACAGCCCTAACTTGCTATCTAGACCAGGCTGTCCTCAAACCCAAGAGATCAGAGATCCGCCAGGACTAAACATGCACGCCACAACAACCAGCCTTTAGATACAGAATGTCTTTTTTGTAGCAGGGCCCCCCAGACTTTGTAGCGCTCAGCATGTAGACAACACCACCTGTCAAAACAAAACCAAAAAAGCCTAATCCATCAAATAGTTCTGGGAAAGTCTCTTAAGTGTTCTTGTTAGGTCTCAAACCCTGGACAAACAGCTAACCAAAGTGCTTATTAACATATCAAAGCACATCCTGGCTGCCAGGTTCTCCCTGCATCCCTCAGCCCGTACCTATTGTAAGGTATAGCTACCATGCCCTACCCCCTAGCCTAAAGGTCTCTAACCCAGGATCAGGCCTATGCTGCCCTTCCCCCAGTGGCTCTTTCCTAAACAATCCAGCCACTTTGGTTATGCTGACCGTTGTACCTTTTACCCTCCTGGCCTCTTAGCCTCCTGGCTTTTCCCTGCCCCTCCTACCTCTCTTTCAAGCATGGCCTGGCTCAGGATCATGCTTGCTCTGGACTCTCCCAGATGCCCCTGCCTCTGGCTGTGGTCTTCCTTTCATCTACAATAAACCTTCTCCTCCACCATACCGAGGAGCAGTCATGTCCTTCCTTTTAAATTTCTTCTTTTCACCCATCACTAATCTTGCTTTCTGGCTTCTGTAGCTCTTCTTCTGGCTAATTGTTCTTGTAAACTGAAGTATGTCAACCCAGGACATGTTTTTATGCTTAAAAGCTCCTCCTGAAAAAGGCTCAGAGCTAGCTAGAATGGAATCCTGAATACCCATTATAGTCACTGGCCAACTAATAAAGGCTTTGTGGTGGCTTAAACCCATACCTGAGCAGTCTTCCCTGGTGGCTAACCCCACAACATGTTTGTTTGTTTGTTGCTGTTGGGATTTTTTTGTTTTGTTTTGTTTTTTGAAACAGGGTCTGACTGTGTCGTCCTGGCTAGCCTGAAACTCTCTATGTAGAAGATGCTGGCCTACCTCTGTCTCTGAAGTGGTGAAATTAAAGTCATGCATCATCACCAAGCCTAGCCTGAACACCAATATTGACCATAAAGATTAAGAGAAAACTAGAGATTAGGCTTAGTAGCTCATACCTTTAGTCCCAGCACTTGGTAGGCAGAGGCAGATGGATCTCTGTGAGTTCAAGGCCAGCCTGATCTACATAGTGCATTCCAGGATATCCAGAGCCACAGAATAAGACTCTGGGGTCTACTTCCTTGTCCTAGCTTAATGACAAATTCTTGCCAAATTCCTAGAAACAGCTCCAAGAGCTCTCCACAGAAAGTTATCATCATTGTCCAATAAAAGGAATGAGCCCCACCCCACCCTCACCCCCACCAGCCCTCATACACATCCAAGCTTACCTAAGTCTTATTATTTTAACACAAAGGAACATTCTTTCTTCACCAGCAACCTTCATGGAAGACACTGTTGTAATTTTGGCTTCTTATTGAGGTTCATAAATCGCCACACAAACTACACAAACACCCGATCTCAGTTAAGCAAGAGTAGTTTATTGAACACACACCCTAATAGTGGGCAGACCAGGGATATAGCTCAGAATTATCTGAACTATGCCACCAAACATCTTTCTCTGCCTGCTTATAAAGAAAAAACAAAACAAAACAAAACCAAAACCAAAACAAAACAAAAAAAAACCACAATGAGTTCATATGCAAGTGCAGGAAGTGAGGAAGTGCAGCCCAGTGGTCAGCTCTGACATAACATATTTTAGACATAACAGTTCATATTGACCTTTGATTTGATGGGTCCTATGGAAAGCTTTGTGGAATTTCTTAAGATTTAACAAACCTCGGGACGTACAGAACAGAACAGAATGGGAGATATATATGGTCAGCATGACCCTGCTCTGAGTCAAGTTTGTGGAGAGCTTTTGGGACTGCTTCTAGAAACTTGGCAGGAATTTAACCTTGGGCCAGGACATGGAACTAAGCTCTGGCAGGAATCTAATTTTGGACTAGGATAGGGAAGTAGGCTCAGATATCTTGGTCATCCTGATAAGCCCTTAGAAACAGTGATCACAGGGACTTTGTTTATTGCCTTGTTTGTTCCTTGACTATTTGTGTTTGTTTTCCTTGTTCCTTAACTAGAACTGACCTTATTATATGTATGTAATTAAAATGGTATAAAAACAGACTGGGGGGAAAATAACCCTGCTTCAGCCTCAGAACAGTCTGGAGTCATGTTATAGTATTTTCTAATTGTCTTTTTTTCTTTTTACTCCTCCCCCCTCCCTCCCTGGAGAACCTGTGGACGGACTGAGCTAGCTTGGTTACAAGATATATGTATGATCAGATTCTGGGCTAAGGGTTTCCTCATCTCCCCATAATTTTCTCTTTCTGTTCTGTCTCAGTCACACAAAAGTCAAGGGAAATTAATCCTTAATAACTTAATAAAAAAATTAAGTGTTTAACTCAAGCTAATTGGAAGAGTTAAATGCAGGCCTGGGATGCTCTGCTTCAGCATCACTTCAAAGGGATCCTGCTGACAAAGGCTGAACAGGAAAGCTAGGGAAAATCTTGGTTGCTTTTCTTTGCCTGCTGATGTCATTTCAATGCTGCCGGCTTTCAATCAAGGGATAAAAACACAAAGTATAAAAAATAAAACATAAGGGCATAAAAACCCTAGAAATGGGCTATTCCAGCTGGAGAAGTCTGTGGGAATGGTCCAGAGTAAAGTCCATCTCTTGGTCAGTGTGTAATATTTAATAAGTGCTTTCTTTAAGTTAGCCCTCCCCCCCAAAAAAAAATCCTAGAAACAATACTAATATTTTTAAAAATTGTACATTTGGTATTTTCAGGTTTAAATATGAACTGACACATGTTAGAAGAACCCTGAAAGCTTTTCACCGCCCACACTTCTTTAGGCCCCGCCCACATACTTTATGCACCACCTACACTTCCCACAGGCCACAGGCCTTTAGGCCCCGCCTACAGACTTTAGGCATCACCCACAGACTTTAGGCACCACCCACACTTTAGGCCCCACCAATAGATGTTAGGCACCGCCCATATGCCTTTAGCCCCCCCGCCCCCCCCCTGTGCCTTTAGGCCCCGCCCACAGACTTTACTCACCACCTACACTTCTTTAGTGTAGTAAAGAAGTGTAGCTCAGTAAATGGAGACAGAGTTAGGAAAGAGCTGGGAGGGAGGATGCAGAGTGAGAGGAGAAAAATATCTATTGAGTTTTCTACATAGTCCTTGGATTTTTTTTTTTATAGACACTTCAAGAAGTGGCAAACACCAAAATTTCAACTCACTCTGAGTCTCTGAGTCTCAGGAAATGCCAGTGAGGTAAACTTGAGTTGCAAAACAGCAACTAGTTGCAAGGAGCTGACAAGCAAGAAAGGATAATGCACTGGGTGTGGAGAGCCATGGCTTAATGCCCCACACTCTAGACATGAAGGCAGGAGGAGTTTGAGTTCCAGGCCAGCCTTGGCTACAAACCACATGCTGTCTCAAACAGATAAAACACCTAACCACGGACCTAGCTCAGTGGTAGGGCACTTGTCTAGCATTCACAGGACCCTGGGCTCATTCTCCAGCATTTGGGGGAAAGAAACTGTTTTAATTAGGATTTTACTGCTATGAACAGACACCATGAGCAAGACAACTCTTTCTTTTTTCTTTGTTTTTTGAGACAGGATTTTTCTGCATAGCCCTGGCTGTCCTGGGACTCACTCTGTAGATCAGGCTGGCCTCCAACTCAGAAATCCACCTGCCTCTGCTTCCCAAGTGCTGGGACTAAAGGTAAAGGCATGCGCTACCACTGCCCAGCTTGCGTCTCAACTTTTGAGAGAAATTTTTGTGGTGTTGGGAAAGACAAGCACTATCTATTTCTAAAAATTGTATATGAATAATGACACTGTTCAACGATTATGTGAAGTTCAAAGTATTCAGCAAGTAATATCACCCCCTCCACTTTAAGGGCAAGAGACATGAAGTGAAACAGCTCATCTCTGGAGCACAGGGAATGCTGGCAGAGCCACTCTGGGAGAAGCACTTAAAAATTGGTTCCTGGGGCTGGTGAGATGGCTCAGTGGGTAAGAGCACCCGACTGCTCTTCCGAAGGTCCAGAGTTCAAATCCCAGCAACCACATGGTGGCTCACAACCATCCGTAACGAGATCTGGTGTCCTCTTCTGGAGTGTCTGAAGACAGCTACAGTGTACTTACATATAATAAATAAATAAATCTTTAAAAAAAAAATTGGTTCCTGGCCAGGCAGTAGTGGCGCTCGCCTTTAGTCCCAGCACTTGGGAGGCAGAGGCAGGCAGATTTCAGCCTGGTCTACAGACAGGTCTACAGGACAGCCAGGGCTACACAGAGAAACCCTGTCTCATTAAAAAAAAAAAAAAAAGGGTTCTTGGGCTGGTGAGATGGTTAAGAGTGAAAGACCCCCGGAGGGCAGACCCTCACTCAAGCCTCGGGACAGCCGTGTACCCAAGAAGACACTGAGACCGAACTTAAGATGTAGAGAGTAAGATTTAATAAAGCAACAACAAGAAAGCACATAAAAAGCACATAAACCAGAGCTCTGGGGTCGAAACTCATACACCAGGCATGGTGTAGAGGAGAATCGACGACCGACCCAAATTTTTCACAGGCTTATATAGGAAAAAGCCAAGGGGGGAGCAGGGTAGGAAAAGTACAAGTTTGCATAACTAAGGGGTTCTGCCAAGGGTTTTTCCAAGGGGCTTTCCGTAACCAAGGGGTCGTGTCCTATATTTGGCAATGTACCCGATCTATTGGAACATTCTGGGGTGGTTCTTTTATCTCAAAAATGTTCTGGGGGTTGTTCCAGGAAGCCCCTATCTCAAAAATGTTCTTGGAACAGTCCTCAGTTGGGAGGGGGTCGGACTCTGAGTTGAAGAGTTCAGGAATGTACTCTGGGGTGAAGAGTTCAGGAGTGTTCCGGGAACAATCTCCAGATGGGAGGGGTAGGACTCTGAGTTGAAGAGTTCAGGTGTCCAGTAATTTTCCTCCTTCAAGAGCACTGACCGCTCTTCTAAAGGTCCTGAGTTCAAATCCAATCCCAGCAACCACATGGTGGCTCACAACCATCCATAATGAGATCTGATGCTCTTGTCTGGTGTGTCTAAAAGACAGCTACAGTGTACTTCCATATAATAATAAATAAATCTTTTTTTAAAATGGTTCCTGTGTTGGGATGATCTTCTCTCGTGCACTGGGTAAAGGTTGTCTTTGCATCATTCAAATGTAGATTCCTGCACCAGCAGAGCTGAGCACTGTACTGACCTTGGCATCATTATTCTAATGGCTCAGCACCTGCATCATATTTCCTAAGCACACACTTCCTTCACCTGCTGATTGGTTTAATGAAGAGCTGACTGCCTATAGAAGGGCAGGAGAGAAAAGGCTGGACCTCTGGGCAGAGATAGGAATTGTGGGAAGAACTGAGAAGCCTGAGACTCACCAGCCAGACAGGGAGGAAGTTGGGTGTATGGGGACATAGTGAGAGGTAACAGGCCAAGTGGCAAACATGGACGAGTATAGACAGGGTTAATTATGCTCTATGGGTTAGTTGGAAGAAGCCTAAGCTATAAGGACTAAGCTTTCTTTTTTTTTTTTTTTTTTTTTTTTTTTTTGGTTTTTCGAGACAGGGTTTCTCTGTGTAGCCCTGGCTGTACTGGCACTCACTTTGTAGACCAGGCTGGCCTCGAACTCAGAAATCCGACTGCCTCTGCCTCCCGAGTGCTGGGATTAAAGGCGTGCGCCACCACGCCCGGCAGGACTAAGCTTTCTTAAGTGACGAAAAAGTCTCTGTGTCATTCTGTTTGGGTGCTGGTGGGTCAAGACAGTCTGGCAATGTTGGTTTTCTCAGACCATTTAATTTACAGGATTTACTGAACAGAAGGGATGGTGTGAACCACATGACAACTACTGCAGCTTGACAAAGTTCTAGCATATTCACACTGAGGATCACAATTCTCCAACATGTTTTGTCAAGGACCAGCCTCAAGGGGTGTTTGAAAGTGGTGAAAAAAAGAGCCGAGGTCCAATTGTGCTTCATGGTTCATGCTGACAGCCTATGTTTTGCTTGAGGCAGCTTTCCAGGGAGCCCTCTGCTCGAGACAGCTCTCTCTTGCTTGAAAAAGATTCTAAAAATTCTCTGGATAGCTCATTTCTTGCAGACCAAAACCCCAGTCTTTTATTTACGTATCAATTTAATTGTTCATCCCAGGTTCCCCTTTGATTATTCCATGGATCAGCACTCCCTGACCCCAGCCCCCTGATTCTTAGAAAAAGACAGCAAGTGCATTCTTTTTTTTTTCCCTTAATATTAAAAATGGATTCAGAGATCAGCCTGCCTTTGTAAACACTGACAATAAACTAGCTGGGTGGGATCCCATCCTGAGATTACCATCCCCACTACACCTGGGTGGAACTAAGATCTGTTTCAGGCTGACCTTGAAATCAGGAATCTGCCTGCATTTGTATCTGTCTCCATTTGTATCTGCCTGCTTTTGTATCTTTCTGACAAGCTGTCTTACAATGCAGCTGCCTCTGTTCTTTCAGGTCCATGAAGCCCTTCATTTAACTCATATTGCATCCATATATTTTGCATAGTTGAGAAATTATATATTTTGGGTTTTTGTTTTGTTTTGGTTTGGTTTGGTTGGTTGGTTGGTTGGTTGGTTTGGTTTGGTTTTTCAAGACAGGGTTTCTCTGTGCAGCCCTGGCTATCCTGGGGATCACTCTATACACCAGTCTAGCCTCAAACTCAGAAATTCACCTGCCTCTGCCTCCTAAGTGCTGAAATTAAAGGCATGTGCCACCACTGCCCAGCTTTTGAGAAGTCATATATTTTTGAACTCATGTTTTTCAGAGTTATTTCCCACAGCCTTGAGGGCTATCCTGAAGGTCACAGTGTTCTGCTATTTTGCTGAGACATTAGATACACTCTTGCCTCCTGGACTCTTGCTGTCTCTGATTATCATGGAGTCATTAACCTTGGCAGAGAGGACATTTCTGAATGAGGAAGATAAACAAAATATGAGCAAGCCTTATGCCTAGAAACCATCAATATTTGTGGAGGCCCATGCCCTACAGGCTCTGTTCCAGGGACAGGAAACCATGTCATACTGTTCCTTCCACGTGACCAAGTAGGACATTGCAATCTTTGATATTTTGAATATGTGTTATAAGAGTTTCCTTATTCCTTTTCCCTTTGGGAAATTTTGTATGGGCTTTGGTAGGGGCTATAAGTTTGTATAATGGTAGTCTCTCTAAACAAAATGATTCTTTGGAAAAAATCTTTACCACTGTGAAACTATATACCATGATAATTCTGCCTACTCTTACTTAAGAATCTCTACTGTGCCCCACTGTTTGCACCAAGAATAAAGAGTTAAAGATCAGCCGTGCAGTGGTGGCACACACCTTTAATCCAAGCACTTGGAAGGCAGAGGCAGGCAGATTTCTGAGTTCGAGGCTAGCCTGGTCTACAGAGTGAGTTTGAAAGAAAGATGAAATTTTAAGACCTGTAAGTCATATAAAGTACTCAGAAATTGCTAGTTGTTTGTGAGCCTAGAGGTTGCCTGGGACTGAGAACAAACAAACAAACAAACAAACAAAAAACTCGGGCATGCCCCATAGTTAAAACATTCCTGGGAACAGCTTGACCATAGAGATAAAGAGGAATGTGAGGACATAACAGGGCTATCTGAACTGAGCCAACAACTCACAGAACCCTGACACCCTGACCTGCACGTATTACATGTAATCTTTCTGCTAATGTTTGAATAAGCCAATAGTGTGTTTCTATGCTGAATTCCCCACCCCTAAGCCCTTTACCCCATAAAAACCCCTAGCTTTCGAGTCTTGGGGTCGAATCCACTGTCTCCTGTGTGAGATATGTCTCGTCCGTCATTAAACTACCTCGTGTGTTTACAGCAAGAAGGATTCTCGTGTTTCTTTGGGTGAGCTCTCTACCCCTCCCCCGAGACTAGAGTGGGGATCCCCGAAAAGGGGTCTTACAAGTTCCAGGACAGCCAGGCTACATAGAAAAACCTTGTCAAAAAAAACAAAAAACAAAAAACAAAAAACCAAAACAAAACAAAACAAAAGTTATAGATTTATGGTTCCAGAAACTCTTAGGCACTTACACCTGGTTCTAAGGATGAAAACACATACTCTAAAGAAACAATGGGCCAGACCGGAGTCTGAGGCCTTGGCAGTCAAGAATTCAGTTAATAAGTATAGAATAGTGCCCATAATGGATTCCCTGGGTACGTGGCTTACAGGATGAATGGCAAAACCTAGTATGCCCCACAAGAAGCATATTCTGCTAAGAAGTGAAACGGGGAAGGGGGGGCTGGAGAGATGGTTCAGTGGTTAAGAGCACTGACTGCTCTTCCAAAGGTCCTGAGTTCAAATCGCAGCAACCACATGGTGGCTCACAACCATCTGTGATGAGATCTGACACTCTTCTGGTGTGTCTGAAGACAGCTACAGTGTACTTACATATAATAATAAATTTTTTTAAAAAGTGAGACTGGCTTGATCTCTCTCTGCCATGTACAAAAGCATATTGAAGGACATATTGTATGACATATTGGAAAAAGAGAAAGATATCAGGACCTTTCCTTTGAGGAATGTATGAGGAGAACAGGCCCATATTGTAAGACTAAGGAACATAAGAACACAATTAGGAAACAGCTCAATGTTTATTATGCTACATGGTTTAAACATTGTATCACACCCCTTAAGGAATGAAACTTGCTTTTACAGGTTTGTTTCTCAGGACTGAATGTCTCGCACCTCCTAACCACAAAGGCTGAGAGCATGCGGGAGGACATGTAAAGGGACAGCTAGTGGGGTTGCTAAACCTTGGAAAACAACAGGGAGTTAGATGCTTTCTGAAGTTAATTACTTTTGCTTCAAAGAAAAATATTGTAATAAAGTTGATTTCATCTTTCATTCTAGATGTTGAAAAATAGGGCTAGAATATGCTAAAAGCCATCTGTGGAAAAGATCATGTATTTCGTGGAGTCATTAAGTCTGCTTTCAACTTTGCCTGTGATTTAGCTACTATACAAATATAGAGTACAAAAGGTTTAGTCTTTTTTCAATAAACATATGCACTATCCTCAGATTCACCCTCAGATGGTATCAGTCTCCTTCCCTCTCCAACTCCATTCCTCATCTTTGGGACCTGAACCCTGCTGGAGCTGGATTCTGGCAAAGAGAAGAGGGCTGCAAATTTTCTGTCTTAGCTACTATGTTGTTGCAATGAGAAGACACTGTGACCACAGCAACTCTTATAAGAGAAAGCATTTAATTGGGGTCCTGTTTACACTTGTAAAGGATTAGGCTGTGATCATCATGGAAGAAAGCAGACAGGTTTGGAATTGGAGCAGTAGCTGAGAGCTTTACATGCGGCTCCACACACAGGCAGCCAGCAGAGAAAGGGGCTGAAGTGAGATTTTAAATATGGGGCTGGAGAGATGGCTCAGCGGTTAAGAGCACTGACTGCTCTTCTAGAGGTCCTGAGTTCAATTCCCATCAATACATGGTGGCTCACAACCATCTGTAATGGGATCAGATGTCCTCTTTGGTATGGCTAAAGATAGTGACACTGTACTCATACACGTATAAATAAATAACTCTTTAAACGGAAACAGAAGGCATTGAGGAGGACTGTCTAATAACTTGCTCCTATGGCCTGCTCAGTTTGTACTACCCACAGTGTGCTGAGCTCTTCTACATCAGTCAGTAATCAAGAAAATGCCCCACAGACCTGACTCCAGGCCAATCGGATGGAGGCATCTTCTCAACTGAAAGGCAATTTCCTTTTCCCCAGATGACGTTAGCTTCTGTCAAGTTGACACAAGCCAACCAGCACATTTCCTACCACCATTCTACATGTTTGTACTCCATAAACGTCATGTATGGACAATTATTTATTTATTCATTTATTAGTTTTACTATTTTATGTCTATAAGTATCTTGCTGCATGTACGACTGTGTAACACATGCAGGCCTGGAAGAAGGTATCTTGTGAGCCACTGTTTAGGTGCTGGGAATTGAACTTGGATCCTTTGTTCATAACTACTAATTCCAGAATCTATCTATCTATCTATCTATCTATCTATCTATCTATCTATCTATCATCTATCTATCTATCTATCTATCTATCTATCTATCTATCTATCGACAGACTCTTGTTATATACTCCAGGCTGTCCTTGAACTCATGGCAATTCTAAAGCTTTAGCCTCCCAAGTGTTTAGGAATACAGGTGTGCCTACTATACCCAGGTGATGTTTTTGGGTTTTGTTAGATTGGTTTGTTTTTAATTTCAAGGAAGTTAATGGGATATTTGGGTCTGGCCCTTGAGAAAAACAGAGAGGTAAAGTGTGGGGAACAGATAAAGTCCT
>NW_028227261.1:122176741-122466741 GCF_978045245.1 Mus caroli
ACTTTTGAAAATTTCTTCTCCCTATTTCTAACTCTGGGCAAACAGATCCTTCTTCAAGGTACTGGTTAAACAACTCCATGCGCTCATTTCTCTATGATTTGTTGGACATTTTTATGCAGCCTTTTACTGAGAACAGTTTAAAGTAAATTACCTCCGAGAAGCCCGTGGGGTTCTCCAGTTCTCTGGTGCTCTTCCCAATCAGGATGATTTATTCCAAGACACTTTTAAGTGATGAAAGACTTGATCTCCAGACTTCTAATAAGCTTTGGCTGCTGTACAGCAAAGCCAGGCAGTGTGAGGGCCGTTGCAAGGGTGGGTCTAGGCTTAGATCACGGAGGAGTGGGGGGGGGTGTGTGTGACAAGAGGAAATGGCCTCAGCTCTTTGGGATCCCTTGTTTACAACTGTAAAATGTAAGGGTGGTGCTGGATGCTCAGGGTCTCCAGTGATAGGACGTCTCTGTTCACACAGAACTCGGATACGCATCAATGTCCTAGGTGTGCTTTCTCTTACCCAAAAGCTCAGTTTAGATTTAATCACAGAAGCAAATGGAAGGAGGAGGAACTGGACAGCGAGAGACAGTCCAAATCACCAGAGATGTGCAGACAGTAGGATGAAAAATACGAGCCAAATGCAAATCTCCTTGAAAAATTCTTGAACATTCTCTACCACTGCTTGGAGACATCCTGGCATTCACCACTGGGGTGGCTGCACTCAACATTCTAAAGAACACTCCCTAGGAAGACAGAGCAGATCCAACCGACAAGGCTCCCTATAGCCCCTGGTCCCCCACATTTACTTGTGTTGGGGTGGGGGAAGTTCCCCTCCAGGTATCAAGAGGCAAGGCACATACCTGCGCAGGGCACAGTAAGGACCATGTGTGTAACCGACTCCAGTGCCTGTATCAGCTCAGGGTCTAACAGCAAGAAGATAGACCTGGGAGATGAGAGATTCATCTGTAACCTCAAGGATGCTAAGCTAAAGAAGAACATTCTGGAAGGAATACCCTCCTTTCTGCTTCCTCCTCCCCATGCAAACATGTCAGCATGATGAGTGAACAGGATAAGCCCACTTTATTTCCTTGCTTCCTCGTAAGGTGACTTCACGGAGGTAGAGTTGTGGAGGCCTTACAGGGTACCAGATCAAAAGTGTCTGTTCACTGCGTGTCCCTCCTCATGTTCAGAAAGAGAGAGAAAAACTTAATGCATGGTCACTAAGAAAGAGCACTGCCACTGTTGCCTGCTGCTATCTATCACCATGGAGACAGAGTCCTCCAGGATCTTCAGGGCTACATGTGGGCCAGGCCTTAGGACTAAGGCTTCCTCACAGCTTAGGACCCAGTGCCCAAAATACTTGCCCACAGAATAGATATTTTTTTTTCAAATTAAGAACTATTGATCCCATCAACCACATGGTAGCTCACAACCATCTGTAATGGGATCCAATGCTCTCCTCTAGAGTGTCTGAGGACAGCTACAGTGTACTTACATACATTAAATAAATAAATAAATCTTTTAAAAAAAACAAATTATTGCTTTGAGTGACATTATATATATCAGCCACACTCTAAGGCAGGCTCTGTGCTTAGTTGTCCAATATAAATTTGATTCCATGGGTTTTGTTTTGTTTTGTTTTGTTTTGTGGGTGTGTTTGTTTTGTTGTTCTTGTTATTTTAATAGCAAAAAAGAACATGAAGTTAGATGTATATGGAGGTAGGAGAGGATCTGCGAGAAGTTGGGGAAGGAGAAAGGATATGACCATAATATATTATAAAAAAACACAAAATGGAATTACTGATTTACTTTTATGTTACTGTTGGAACTTATATAAAGACTGTAGATTCTGAGTACCAGTTGCCCCCTTCAATAATGTGTAAGCTATATCATCTTAAGTCACAGTTAGCATACCTGTGGCCTTAGCATGTTTATTACTCTGTTGTGGTGAAAACACTGTCCCTTGCTCTAAGTTCTGGAAGATATACCCTGCCTTATCAGTCCCCTGCACAGCCATTTGCAGTTCTCCAACCCCATTTACTGTGCTTGCTAGAAACAAGCAGGGTGAGGTGGGTATTCAGTGAAGCCATGCTACAGGGTAGGGGTGAGGTGCTCAGCCAGTGAAGCCCTCTCCTGGAATTTACACGTGAGCCTCGGAACTCTGAAGCCTGCCTTCCTCATCTTCTTTTTCAATACTGCCAGTGGTGTTTCCGTGAGTGGGGAGGGTAGCCTTTAACTCCGCCAAGAAGTCTCTTACAGCTAATGAGACTAGAGAAAGAAAATGAGCAGAGGAATGGAAGCTGGCAAGCAGGAGGCTACAACAGCGGTAAGATCGTGGTTGCAGACAGGAATAAGACAGGCCCCACTAAGAGAGAGCTGAGACATCAGCTGTGGGGACCAAATAACTACTGGATTCTTGGACTTTCTGTTGGTAACAGCCATTGTTAGATCAGCTGAGCCACAGCCTATGCATATGTATATGTATATCTATATGTATGTAGGTATTCATATTCTTTCTACCCATCCTGCCCCTCTAGAGCACTGACTAAGACAGTAAAGGAGAGCATAGCCCCTTCCTTTTAAGAGTTTCTAGAACTGCCACAGACACACCTCTGTACATCTCATCAGTCATCGCTCAGACAGACAGACAGACAGACAGACAGCAAATGTCTTAAAGTTAGCAACAATGTGGTTGTTTGGCCACCAACTCAGCCATGAGAAAAATTCTGTATGGAGAAGGTGCCTTGTAGGCAATCAGCAACCTCTTCCCCAATGAAGTCTTTACAAGTTTCCTCATTTGTCAGGTCATATTATGTGAAGATCAGTATGAAATTGATTTAAAGAAAAGGACACAGTTCCAGGCAGCTACAGTCCTGGGGTTCTTCTGAGTTCAAGGAAAATCATGGGTTCTCTATCTTAAAGGAACGTAGGGATGCTTTCTAAAGATTCAGTGTCACTCGCAGGAGATCCCAGCCTAACATGTCCATGCACCTTCATAGCGCCCTGGAACTTCAGTAGGGTAGACATTATATCTGCTGGCTTGCATTTCCTACAAATGGAGGGCATGAGGAAGGAGGTGAGGACAGGAGAGCAAGCAAACCCCCCAGAAGGCAATAAGATGATCGTGCTGAAGATGCCTCAGAATTAATTAAGACATGGCCACAAGAGGACGATAATTGAATAACTTCTCAACATGTAATGAAAAGTATTCCTGGCTGATGTGACCTGGCAATTTATAATAAAGACCTTAAAATTCGGCAAGCTCCTGATTCAGCAGTTCTATTTGTAGACATTTAACATAAGAAAAATGTTTTCTTTCCCTGACATTTTACTAATAAGTAAACAGAGACAATACAAATAATAATAAATACAAAAGCCAGGTGGTGGTGGTGCATGCTTTTAATCCCAGCTCTGGGGAGGCAGATGTATCCCTGTGAGTTCGAGGCCAGCCTGGTCTATAGAGCTATTTCCAGGATGGCCAGGGATATAGAGAAACCCTGTCTTAAAAAACAAAAAAAACCAAACCAAACCAAACAGAAAAAAGGAACACAAAACTTCAGCTGATTTAAATTTGTAAACTCTTAGGAATGTAATTAAATTATCATAGCTAATTCAATTTAGTCATATATATATGTGTATATTGAAATATATATATTGAAATATATATATTTATATATATATATTGAAAATTGCATTTTATTCAGAAGAATTGATTTGTAAATGCTTTTGGAATAGGGAAAGTTTGAGTGTTTTGTTTTCATCTTCAGATTCATCACCATGACAACACTCTCAATCACTTAACACTTCTTCTTGTCTGAGATGGAACCTGTGACTTAACATATGATGCTGTCACTGGACATCTGATCCTGTGGGAGACACATCTATGTACATACACACAAAAATCTGGTGCTATCCTTTGATCTACATGGGTCTCCACTTCTTAACCACCCACTGCCTTGCTCTGAAAAGCGCACTTAAAAAAATCGCTCCTCATGACTGCATCCAAGGCTTAGTGGCTACATTTCTGTTGAGTAATATCATGCATACTTTACAGTAATTTTGTCAAGAAACCTCTGCAAGCACCCAGATTCACTGACATCACTGGTTTCAGGAAAATAAGTCTTTGTCCAGATGGCACTAAGCTGTTTGAAAGCAATGGAGAGGGAGAGAGTGTGGAAGGTTGGAGACTTTCCTCGACCTAATTAGAGAATGGTATAAACACAAACACACACACACACACACACACACACACACACACACACACACACACACCCCACACACACCCATGGATGATAGCATTTGGTCAGGCAGACCTCCCTTCTTATATTCAGATGCATTTCCTGGAGACACAAGGGAAATAGGCTACTACGAAGTCTGTAAAGGAAACAGTAGTTACTGCTGGGTAAGAGATGTGCATTTTCATTCTCTTCTTTCTCTTTATTTTCTACAGTTTCAACAAACCAGGGTGGCCCTGACAATAAGGAAGAACACTACAAATAAAAGAACCACCAGGCTGGGCTGGCACGGCTCAACAGGTAAGAGCACTGACTGCTCTTCCAAAGGTCCTGAGTTCAAATCCCAGCAACCACATGGTGGCTCACAACCACCCCTAATGAGATCTGATGCCCTCTTCTGGTGCATCTGAAGTCAGTTACAGTGCACTTATGTATAATAATAAATAAATCTTTGGGTCGGAACGAGCAGAAACTGAGCGAGTGGGGTTGACCAGAGTGAGCAGAGGTCCTGAAAACTCACAACAGTGACACTGCACTCACACACATAAAATAAGTAAATAATTTCTTTTCTTTTCTTTTTTAAAAGAACCCTCAGGGTGAGGTACCTTGTCCCTGACACATGAAGTATAAGCCGAAGCCCACAGGGTGCAATTTAAGATATTTTGACTTAAAAAAGCTACCCATTGCTTTGAAATTTATCATCCCTCTGTCTGACAGCTAGTTGCTGGCTAGTTAAAAATGTAGATATGATTGCCCCCTCTTGTTGCAGCTTCAAGTATCCAGTTCATTACAGTGTCTGGCAGGGGCTGGAAGGAACAAGACAGTGATGGCGGACAGATCAGGAACACGGTGGCGGAACAATGAAGAAGTATCAACCCTTACTGAAAACATTAGATGCAGGATAGGACGCAGTTTAAGAAGGCACCTGGGAGCTTCCCGCACCCTGGGTTCAATTCCTCCCTTCCCACTGTGGGGAAGTTATTCACTGTAAATGCGCCTCAGTTTCTTTCTTTGGAATCTGGTCGATAACATTTTCTCCTCTGTAGGGTGGTAAAGATGTAAAGATTTGGTTCTGCTGTACTTCCAGGAGAATGCCAGGTGTTGCAACATGCCAAGGGCTTGACGACAATTATCTCCCATAATTCTTGGAAAAGACCTACCAGGTCAGCCCATCCGTGCCTGTATTACAGATGCACAGCCTGGGTACATACGGGGTTCTTGTTGAAGCTGGGGTAACTAGCAAAATGCTGAAGTTTGAGTCCTTTAGAATGAACCACCGTCAAGCTTGTCTCTCCCTGCCTGTCCTTTGATATGGATATATATGCCTCAGTGCTGTTTCTCTAACCTCTTCCCTCCTTTCATGGCCTCTGTCACAGATGCTGTGTCATGACTCTCCCTCAGGTTTCTTACCATTTCCCTGCTCCTAACAAGAGCTCTAGCAGGAAGGCAGAGGCCCTTATAGCTCCCTGCTCAGAAACAACCCAAGCCTCCCATCCTCTTGACCAAACAACAGGAAAAGGCCAAAGCCTTCATACCTTTCCCCTCCTTCCCCCTGGCAGCCTTTCTGGAAGGATATCTCTGAAATTTCCCTCTGAGTCTCCTGAGGCTGTTCTGAAGAACTGGACTTCCTCTGCTCTCCCCACTGTCTCATTCTCAGATAGCTTCTCCTCTGGGCCATTGCTTCCCTCAAGTCTTTGGGGATTTGAACAGGCCCCGCCCAAGGGTTGCATCCCAGGGACACTTACTAAGCACCTACCTCGAACCAAGCTTTCTCTTACTCAAGACTGCTACCCGCAGCGCTTATAATCTCCGATGTCTCAACCTCTGGTGGAGGCTGGCTTCGACATTGCTCCACACTTCACAGGGCTCTGCCCTGTCAGAAAGCCAAGGGACCCTGCCTTACCTGCTTTTCTATTTCTGGTTGCCAGCAAAGAGCTTGTCACACGAAGCGCTTAATAAAGAGTTGCTGGGTGAAATCTGTCTTAAAAAGTCTCCACGTCTTCACGGCAGACAGTCCTTCTTACTACTTTGTAGGCCATCTAGATACGAATATAGGGATGAGTCATCTGGAGCTAACCTTTCCCTTTGTGTGGAAAGGAAAAAAATACAGTGCACCTATGACTTGCCTTTAGGGAAAGCCACACCTGTCAGCTGTATATCACAGATAGGACCTACTTATGTAATTCCAACTCTGGGAATGTATAGAGCACCGGATATTTGGTGGGCACTCAACTAACGCCTGTGAAAGGAATGCAAGGAGAAAGAGGGGGCACTTGGGGTGCCAAGAAAAACCTGGAAAGTGAGAGGCAGAGCAGAGCAGCTACAGACAGAGATGTACTGGGAGGCAGGATGGGGCTAGCCTGCTCCTATGTAGATCAAGTTCTGCCTCTCTTGGACTGGGGAGCGCTTGTGGATCGCTGCTGTTCTGGAAACGCTGACTGGGCGAGCATGCCCCACTGAAGAGAGATAGAAAGTGCATTTCTTCCACACCCTCCAAGCGAGCGTAAATCGGCAATTCCCAAAACACCTCACTTGCTGAGCTGGGCACATCCTGTTCACTGAGGCTTCTGGGGCACTTGCATACATTTTTGACAAGAAACAGAGAGAAACTCATGTTGGAGGATCTCAGAAGATGGTCTTCTGGTTACAGAGGGGTTTCTTCCAGTGGCCAGACAGGACTTTTACCACACAAATACTGTAACCTTGTAGACTAAGTCACTGAAAAAAAAAAAAGAATATATCACAGAAATCACAACTTTCTTCCTCACAGCCTCATATGGCCCCTGCCCCAAAAAACCCCACACATATACCCTGGGGTTACAGGGTGACTCAAGGTGCAGACGCAGAAGAGATGAAAGCAGACACTGTACGTGGGGAAGATGAGAGTTCACTGCCTGACACACAGTGGGTCCTCTCTTAACGGTTTTTAGTTTTCAACCTAGGAAAGAACAGCTCATCTAATCTGTACTTGGAATTTCTCAAATTACTCATAAGAGCACTTTAAAAATTCCAGAAAGACAGAGAATTCAACCTCTGTCAAAATAGTATTAAGTGCTGAAACACAGAGAAAGATGGGTAATTAACTGCTGCTCGCTTAGATGAAAATGTCTGCAATCTCCTGTAAGTGCTTGGGTGATATAAAGCATTTGGAGACAAGCTTAGGCAGGTGTGGGGGCTGGGGAGTGGGGGGAGCGTGTTTGCAAAACCATGTACTGTTAGCATCTTACAAACTACTGCACACAAAGAACTTCTGAAGTACAGCTCTGACAGGAACAGTGCTTGTTCTCGGGCCAACTGAAGAAGGCCTGCTGAAGCGTCCTGACACTGCTCACACTCACACAATGGCCTCACACTGCTGGCCTCTTTTCGGAGACTTCAGCCTTAGGGCATGATGCCCAGCCTCAACGGCTCCGTGGCCTAAAAGTTCTATGACCTCTTGAAGCACCAACGGGGGACACAAGTCTATGGGAACACTTTCCATTCAAACCACTACCCTTGGCCCTGTGGCCTCCGCAGGCTCATGGTCCTATCATCATGAAAAATTCATCTACTCTATCTTCAAGCATCCCCATAGCGTTTAACATTCTCAATATTGTTTAAAAGTTCCAATTTAAGGCAATCTTTTAACTGGAACCAACTGTAAAATAATTTTTAAAAATTACGTACTTCCAACATACACTGGTTCAGAATATATATGCTGAATAGGACCTTCAGGCATGCCCAGTGACAAGGAATGGTGACTTCAAGAAAGGAAGATGGCATCCTACCAAAACACTTAAGTGGCTCTGCACAGAGACATACAGATTTGAGCAAGAAGTGACAGAGCGGCCATGCCCTTTGTCACTACCAGAGGCCATCGTGTGTGACCAAAGGAGACCCACAACAAGAGTCAATGCTGCAGCACTAGGGTCAGCTCTAGGCTACACATCTGTCCTCAGTATTAATTAGTTACACTGAGCTAAAGAGTGTTGCTGAGATGTAATGAAATGCTTCCATAATGAAATGCGAAGACAGAAGAGTTGAATGGCTTCAGCTGCTCCAGGGCTCAGAACTTGGGACTCATACTTTGTAGAAAGGTGATCACGTACACATAAGGACACTCACAGAGGCCGGTGATGTGGCTCAAGGGGGTTGCTTGCCCAGTACTCCAAAACAGTCTCTCCCCCTAGCCACACCCCACACAGACCTCTCCACCCCCACCGAATGGGTGCATGTGCGCATGTGCACATGCACATACACGCACACATGTGCACACACACACACATGGCAGGGGCAAGGGGTCATCCCAACACAGAAATAAATGAATAACTGAGAAGTGAATGATAAATTATTTCAAAAGGAATAATAAGCAAATATCTTAATAGTTCTACACAAATTGGAGATATTTTTAAGCACCTAGGAAAGATATTAAGGATAGGACTGCAAAATTCACCACCTGTTCAACAGTCTGAGAATGAACAGAATGGAAAATGTGTAAAACTAATTCCAAAGCTAGCTTGAAAATGGAAACAGCTGTCCACTCTAGGACAGAGCCAATAACAACAGAAGAATGCTTTTTTAAGAAGTACTTCTAACAGCCGTGATAGGTAAGTAAGTCATAGGTCACACCCTTGCCTCTTTTCTATTGCTGGGGAGGGGGTTGGGGGGGGTTAGGGGGGAGGAGGAAGAGGCTTTCCCGAAAGGGTAGAATATAGCAGAAATAGTAAATACCAAACCCAGAGAAAAGAGGAAGTTAGTTTCTCACATAGAAATGAGTGATTTGTCTCTGTGATATTTAAAAAATGCCGTAAGAAGAACAGGGCCCTAATAAAAATAAATGATTTCCCTTTTTGTAAAGCATGTAGGGGGAGGAAATTGGCTTCAACTGCCAGAGAAATGGGGAAGCGTGCTTCTGACACTGTCCCCAGAATGCCACCTCATGATGCATCCCTGCTTAGATGCCTTTCCCTGCCACCCGCCCCCCCCCCCAACTCAGCTGTCCTCTCTCCAAGCTCCTCAATTAAATTATCTCACATTCCTTGCTGATCCGCTGTTCGCAGCTTGTCACATCACGACACCATAAGCCTTCCCACATGCTGCACGCTGCAACTGCCGCTCCTTCCATGCTTGGTGCCCAGATCCCAGGCAAGGTGGAGAGGCTGCAACAGGAATGCCCCTTCATGGCCAGAGGTGCCAGGGAAACATGCACTCCTCCTGTAAGTCAGTGGCTCTCAACCTTCCTGATGCTGCCACCCTTTCATTCAGTTCCTCGTGTTGTGGTGACCCCCCAACCAGAAAGTTATTTCACTGCTACTTCATAACTGTAACATTGCTACTGTTATGAATTGTAATTCGGTTATCTGATGTGTAATCCCAAAGGGGTCGGAACCCATAGGTTTAGAACCGCCGCTGTAAGGGGTATATCTCTCTCTCCATCCATGGAAACAGTGGCAAACGGCTGGATCAACCTGCATCAGCGACAATCCATGGCTCAGACAGTTGCCTTGAAAAAAAGACAGGCAATTTTCTCCTCAGCACCTGCAGCTGGAGGAATCAGGCTCTGAGCCTGTCACAGTGCCACAGCTTTGTATCCAGGTTTCATTGCTGCAAAATTTGAAATCTATAAGACATCTTTCACAAAATGATGCCTCAAATAAAAAAAACGTAGAGGCTACCTCAATTAGACCCAGCATGGATTTTTACCTGCAACAGTATTACCACCTGTGTGCCAAGTTAACATATTAAATCAGTAACAGAGGTGACAGAAAAATCTTGTTGCAAAATCAGATGAGAGGAGATGTAATGAGCCCAGGAGATTGGCCAGACGAAGTGGCACCCGCTCAGACAGGCTACTTCCAAGGGGCCCACACTTAAAGGAACATCTCCGACATTCAAAGGTGGCAGTTTCCAGGGAGCAGAGTATCCAGTGGCTAAGAATTAAGAGGCGCCATGCTCTGCCAGGGAGATGCTGGTGTATTCTAGGAAAGCCTTAAGGCCAGAGTCACCTGACTGAGGGAAGAACTGTTCACCTTCTAATTCCATTCCATTTGTCCCCCAGGAAGGAGGCAAGCGGCCAAAGCCTCACAGAGAGCTCTGAGAGGAGGAGACACACAGATCCAGCTGGGATGTCTGACAGACAGTACCAAATGCCTTAACAACCAGCATGCCTTTTGGCCCGGAAGGTCCATCTGAAGGATATGTGCAGCATATGTAGCATGTGCTACATGGAGATGCTGTCCACTGCTGCTTCATGACATCTGCTGTTCATAGTAGAGGAACAAGGCAGAAACACTCGGATGCCCCAGATGGTCATGATGCAGTCTCACACACGGTGTTTCAGACAGGTTCCTCACACAATGCTGTGGGAATACAGCGAGTGACATGGCAAACAGTCACAGAAGATATCAGCAGAAAACGGGAGTTCAGTAGTTCAGTCTTTGTTCCAGGATCTGTCTGGATTGGGAGATTCATTTAGGATGTATACAGTAGTTAACGGTGATGGAGAGATGGGAGTGTTTTCAAGCCCAAGCACAGATGCACAGAGCTGTCATCTCAGCATACAAGAGGCTGAAGCAAAGGGACTGCCACAAGTCTGAGGCCAGCCCCCGTGCTACAGGGAGAATACCATATCTCTATGGGATACAGAATGAGACCTTGTCTCAAAACACACAAAAATAGCTTTAGTTTTTCATCACCTGGTTCTTTAAATTATTTAATAAGCATGCTGTGGGGTTTTTTTTTTTGATAAAGGGAAGAAAATAATTTGTTTAAAAGAACACAATAACATTATAGTTTGTGTACTGAAATCTGTGAATCTTTGTGGGCCATCCAGATGTCTGAGTCATTCTCCCCATTTAACACACAAACACAAAGCGCTCACAATGAGTGTGTTCTCTCAGTGCTTCTCACAGAGATGCTCAGCAGGAGGGCTCTGGACTGAAGGTGTCTCAACAGGGCTGGATAAAGGCAAGGGAGACAATGCAGGCGTATGATTTGGACAAGTGGGTTCAACTAAGCTGCCAGTCCAAAGTGAGGCTGGAATACAGATCTGCAATAAGGGCAAGCTTACAAAAACCTTGATTATAAGGGGCAGGCAGCTAGCATGTCTCCATAAACTCCCAGTAAGTGGCTCATGCTAACTCTTGCTATGCTAGGACTCAGAAGACAGCAGAACTCTCATTTCTTAAGAAACAGTGCACTGGAGTCTGGTCACAGGCTGGCTCTTAGAACAGACTCTGCTGCACAGCCTGTTACTTCCTTTGCACGCTGACCTTGGGGGCACCCTGATTCATTCATACAGGCTATGTATCATCAGTGACATCTTGAGTTTCAACTGTATGAAATACTGTTACTGGTGGAGAATATCCACCGTATGACCTGGCATAAACCAAGGATTCAAAGGAGACATGTCCATGGAGCTAACGGAAAGTCTAGCTAACTCCCCATCCTGTCCCAGCCTGTACTTTGAAGCTGCATCATACTCTGTCAGGCGCCCCTGCTTTTGAACACACATCCCCCAGCATTCAGTAGGCTTTCAGCCCTGCCCTGGAAACACTGTGCTTAGGAAGAGCGTTGAGCTCTGTGCCTGCCTCTCTTCTGGTATGGAATTAGACAAAAATAGGTCCAGAGCATCCTCACCACCTACGAGCAACTTGCAGACAGACACCAGGACATGGTCGCTGTCTGTCAGTCAATAAAATACTTTGCCCATTGCAATGGCTTCCTCTCTCACTGCTTGGGCCATCTATCTCAAGAGTCAGCGGCGGAGCCTTTCCCAAAGTTTGCCCTCCCCACAGTGACCCACACCTTCCTTGGCAGTCTCTTACACACACACCAGTGCTGGCAAGCACACACAGCTCTAATTTACACTTAAACTGGACAGATGCGCCTTCCTACCTGGTCTCCTTGCTTTGATGGTGCTAATCCGCTACCAGAAAAAAACCAAACACTAAATAGTTGCCTTAAAGGAGACAGGCCCAGGCCCCCTCTTCCCACCCCCATACGCCTCCAACGGAGCCTCCCGTATTCAAGGCCAAATTCCTTGATGCAGTTTTCAGGGTTGTCTGCAATATACCCCCAATTTTCCCTCTAGACTTTGCATCCAGTGTGGGACACTTATCTGTCATTAGGATGTCTGCACTAGTTCAGATCTGCTGCAGAAGCGGAGTAACATGGAGGCCCTCTTGGGAAGAGAGTGGGAGGGACAGCAAAAGGCTTTATTTTAAGATGTGGGTCTGGACATTGCAAAGGAGGAGGCATAAGACATGATGAGCCATAAAGCCCCCCACAGTGCCACGAAGAGTTGTTCTTGGGGAACAGTGGAGAGTACTGGAGTCCACAAGTCTCAGTAGGGAAGTCTGCATGCCCCGGCTTGGGACACTTCTAAGCATCTCTGTCGTGCACAGCCACTGGTGGGGTCAGAAGTCAGAAACCAGGGCCTAAGTGCTAAAGCAGTGGGGGCTGGTATGGCAGTAGCTGGGGTGTCAATCATTTTCCCTAAAGCAGGCAAGGGTTCCCACAAGTCAATCTATAATTTACCATTTAACTGTGATACTTTTAACAGTAGGAGGGCACTGGGTATGATGTCACACACCTGTAATGCCATCACTCGAGAGTTATCACACAAGAAGATAGCACATGAGACCAACCTGAGCTATGCAGCAAGGCATAAGGAAGGCAAACCGAGCAGCAGAATGTTCTTTAATAACTACCCCAGAAAAACAAGGCAAGCAGTTCAGATTCCCTTCAAAGAAGCAGATCCATCAAAGGGTCTGCCCAATGCCCTGTGCAAGAACAGGCCTTCCCATCTTTTGGCACTCCTTGGAACTGCTTTATCATTTTAACTGCAGCCACAGGAATCTCAGAAATCTGTTGCATTTTGTTTTGTTTGAGACAGGGTCTTGCTCTTTAGTCCAGGCTGTGAACTTGCAATCCCCCTATCTCAACATCCCAAGTGCTGGTGTTACAGGTCCATACCAGTTCTCTTGACTCTAGGTATCTTGGAAAACTGACAAACAGCATGTTCTAAAGCCACCTTTTTCTCCTTCAGGGGTCCTTTCTTGAGATCTAGGTCCTAGCCTGCTAGTTCATTATTTTTGCTCTGTCTTATTTCTGCACTGTGTGGTGAGACTCTTGCAATAAGGGACTAATTTCTGTTGTTCCCCACCCCCTCACCCCCACCCCTGTAATCAGTGCCATACCCTACTCACAGACACACAGGCAGGACACGTGTTCTTAATTCTTCTCGTTCTTGTCCAGTTACTATTCTAAGGAAAGACCTGTGTCCTCTTGTGTTTCTTCTTCATCTTTTTAGTTCTGAGAAATCAAATAATCAGCCAATCCTGTCAAATGAATTTCATATTTTTTTCTGGCTACTTTGTTCCTTTTTTTTCTTCTAAATCTCTACTGGGCGACTTCAACTTCTCAACCGAATTGCAGAATATAATTTGCACTTTAAACAGTAAAGCCACTAATAGCATTTTTAAAAGCAAGAACACTATTGTATTCTTTTTTTTTTCTGCGGTGATAAATCAGCATTCCATCTATTATAAATCGCTTGGTCAGCTTCAAATGGCTTCAGAATAAATCTCGTCTTCTTTTCTGTCTCTGCTACCCAGGATAAAGAAAAGAAGCAGAGGATGCCTGGCAGATCACTATCACTCCGCAAGGCACTGTAATTTATTTCCCGTGATAAGCCTCTCACAGTCCTGCACTGAGCGCATCCTTGCTCACAACTAATATACCCAGAAAGAACAGGTAATGCCGTATGGTGCTGACACAGGGCTCAGTCTCAGGGGTGGCTGGGCTTTCTTGTCAACCACAGAGGTTACTAAGGGGATGGCTGAAGACTTATCCTACTATCCTCAAGTGTTTTCAGCCTCAGCTCCAGAGATGGGAAGTATTGCAGGCTCATCAGAAGATCAGAATCCTGCCTTCACATGCCTGATGGAGGGACCCAAGGCTCTGTCTTCGGAGTTCTTTGCCTGGGAATGAATGGACTCCAGGACTTACGCATCTGTATCTCTGAACATAGCCCAGGGGCACAAAATGGACACCTGATAAATGCTGACTGAGGTAACACGTGAGTGTTTTCTATTTAGTCCAACCAAATCCCATCAGTGCTATTCATTCATCAAGCGATGGGCCACCAAGCCATTTCTAGTCACCACAGGCTTCTCACAGTAAAATTCGCTGGTATTTGGAAACATGGTTGCTGTCGATCATAATGCTAACATTTCAAAAATACATGGAGAACTTTGCGACGATCGTCATGATTAATGACAGTTGCTGCCTATAATATTCTATAGAAAGTGGAAGAAATTGGACAAGCTACAGCATGTGAGATTTAAATTAGATAAGTGAGGTTTTGCACATCAACTCTAATTAAACACTAAAGTACATTAATAAGGGAAGTTAGAAAATACTCTTTCTTGGAAGACTTTAAGAATAAATGAAATCTCCTGAGTATACATATATCATTGAAAATGCCACCAAGGAAGACAAAGGAGAAATAGCTTTCATATTCTATTTACTAAGAGTATATTCATATTTACCAAGATTATGTCTAAATAATTTAGTTTTCAGATTATGGGCATTTCATATAAAATACAGGCGTCAATCACAGTTACAGGCATGACTCACACACATTTAGCCAGTGTTTCACTTATTATGACTTTGGGCAAAGCGATGAAAAAGATTTTACACTCAAGAGCCTTTTCTTCCCAGTAGGAATAGTCCTACTTCTAAGTACCCGTTCTTCAGAATTCATAAGACCATATTGGCTACATTTTACTCTCTATCAACAAGAGACACCGTGCCTGATTCTCTCAGTTTCAAGTTATCCCAATACCGTACCCCATTTGCTGTCATAACTAAGTTACACTGTACAGAAAGTAATGTTCTTTACACCCCAGGGGTAGTAGCTATGATAACTTCAGGACTGAAATCCATAGCTTTCTTGTGTGGCCTCCATACTAACCAGGCTGACATTACAGACTGGGTCTTGGTCAGTACACCATGGTTGTCAAGAATTCCCAGGCACTGGGCAGATGCCACTGTCCCCCTGAGCTATGTAAAACCCAGAGGAAACAATGCATTGTTGCCCAAGTTCCACTCGACAACTTTTAAGAAAAATCATAGTGTAGACTGCAATTTATGCTAGAAGTTAAGTGGCTTCATTTGAGTGAAGACGTGTGTCCGAGAAAACCTCCATACACTTCCTCTTGGATGTATGGATTCAGAGCTAATTCAGTTATGGTCCCTAGAGCCTGCACAGCCGACTAGGAATATATCATTCTTTATTTCCTTCAAGAATAGCATTCAGAAACACACTGTGTTTTTTCCTACTCCCTAGATAGATTTCAAGGGTGGAAACAGCTTGGCTTTGGCAGAGTGGAGTCATAGACTCCATTGGTAGGATGATCCTCAATAGGCAGATGAGGCCTGCAAAATATGCAAGCAAGGTTAATAGTAAAATGAACAGAACTAATTCATGAAGAGAGTTAGAAAGGAAGAAAACCCATGTGGAAGGGGTCACTCGTGCCGAACGAGATAGAAAAGGAAGCCTAAAGCGTGTAGGCCACATTTTTAGTCACTGCTACAATGTGGATCCCAAGTGTTTCTCAGAGTTCTTGTGATAACCTCTACCTCCCAGGGAGCCATTACTGGGACAGCAGCAGACCTGCAAGAGGTGGAATGTGATGGGAAGGTTTTAGGTTCCTGGGATGCTCCTTTGAAGGGTACTGGTGGGGCCCTGGCCTCTCCCTTCTCTTTGCCTGTAGCAGTGTTTTCCCCTGCCATTTGCACACACCATCAGGTCCACACTGACAAGAGACTAAGCTGTGTAAGCTGGTGAGTCAGAGCCAATGTCTTCTCTTCATAAGCTGATCATCCCATGTATTTGTTGTAGCAGCTGGCTAACATGATCTTATGCCAGAATGTGACAGAAGTATATTGTGCAATTTAGAATAATGAGGGGCAGGCTCAGATCTGAAGTGCTTGCAGTGAGCCGGGGTAGACACCTATTCTTTCTGGGGATGCTCTTCCTGAACACTGTAATCTCTCCACCTTCCGTAGCTATTGAGTGGTGAGGACAACAGGCCAATTCTAGAGGGGCATCTGTCCTTCTGATGGCCTTCTTCTTGCCCTATCTTCTGAATGGCACTTTATCCATGAGTAATGCACAAGACAGGGTCTAGGCAGGGTCTTAACAATGGAAAGAGGCCTACAGTCCAAGCTACAGACTCAGCTGGGTGGAGAAGTCACACTACAGAATATCCAGGAAAAAAAAACAAACAAACAATGTAGAGTGCAGAGAAGAAGAGGGTGGACAAGCTGCCAGGGAGAAGACACAAATCCATAGAATTCCACAGTGCGGGAGAGGATGGCTCACACACCCAACCACATGGCAAACACAAAGGAAGGGGAGCCGCACGAGAAAGCTGGTCTCACAGACACAGTGCTACTCAAAGCACACTGTCAGTGATCTGCAATTTATATGGACATAATAAGCTCCGTGCCTAAGACACAGCAGCCTAAACCACCACCACCAAGACACAGCGCATGTTAAAAGGGGAAGAGTACCCGCTGCGTGAGGCTCTTCCATGTGGCTGGCCCAGCAGCAGGACTACAAAATCCATCCCTGATGTGGGCCAGACGCCCCAATGAAGGGAGCCTTCTTAGGACTTTAAAAAAGAAACATGCTGGATGAATCTCTTGGTCTCTTAAGAAAGGAAGCTGGTTGTGTTTAACTGTGAACATTTGTCAGGAGGTGTCAGAGACATGCTCCTCTGTTATTCGATAAACATGCCTTTCAGAAAAGGAAACTGAACGGACAGATAACCTGAGACTGTCAGACAAAGTCTAGGTCATCTTTGCATCGCTCTGCAAGCCCCCAGTCACTGGGGGTCAGTCTCTGGCAGAACTTCCTTCATTTCATCAGACTCACAGCTGTAATACAGAAGCTGCCATGGCATGCTGTAAAACTGACAGCGATGAGCCAGGAAACCCAAGAGGGCTGCACTGGCTGCCTCTGTGCAAACCGACCCTCTGCTCATCCCCGCCCTCTGCTCACACACTGGATTTCCTCCCTTTTCTTCAGAGCCATGGTCAGATTCTAACACAGCACCATCCGTTTACTTCTTGCTTATCTTTTTTCCTCCCTGGCTGCGTATAAGCTTCATGAGGTAGAACTTTTGTCTGTTCGTTCTCAGACATATTTGATCTATAGATTCATGTGCTTCTAATACAATATTGTGCACAAGTGCTGGCTAACAAAATAAGAACAAGAGGTGGATGAGATTTTAGTACTGTGTAAAGCCCTTTACCCAGACTATAACACAGTTCCCGCAATAGAAAAGACCACAGTATTTTTTTTTCTTGACAATTTAGAGGTCAGGGAAGGAAACAGTTCTATTAAAAGTATTAAGGTACAGAGGAATACATCCAGGTATATGTAGGGCCAAGCCAATAACCATTCTCTGTATTTTGGGAGATGCGGGGGGATCAAGGAGGGCTCTGGGTAGCATGAAAGGGTAGTTGTTTAGTGTCTTTGAACACCAACACTCTTGTCTGGCTCTTCCTGGGTGTACAAATCACTTTTGCTGCATCTGTGCTATGTCCTTCTAACCTTTTGAGGTATCAAGGATTGAATCCTGATCTCAGAGAGAACCTGTTAATGGTGTAAGATGGTGATGAGCAAAAAGCACTATTCCTATTTTGGTTTAAGAACACTAATTTTTACATTACAAATTCAGTGTTTGTTCCCCGTGGCATGGGCAACACTCTCACAGATGGGTTACCTACCTGCTTGCCTCCACGGTTTATCACCAAGGGACCATTTTACAAAAGCAGGTGACTGTCTCTCCCCGTTATTGCCCAAGGGCTGGGAAATCAGCTAAGCAGAGAGAGAAGAGTGGTGTCTTTGTGTTTCAAGTAGCATTTACGAAAAGTCCTGCATTTCACAGGTAATGTTGTGCTACACTGAGGTGTGTTTTGTGTGTGGTGGGTGGGCCTACTGGAGCCAGTAGATCACTGAAGTCCTTCCCATAGAAAATGCTCAGAAACAAATTAAGTCTCCTATACTGTGGCTGTTCCACACTAATGGGGGGAGGGGAGGAAGGCACCAATAAACATCCCACCTGAACCCTAGAAAAGCAGGTGGGGCATGAAGGGGCGGGCTGTGAGCAGCTCATCCCCTCACACGGAAAGGTGGCACAGCGTCTTCTCATCCCGAGGAGGAGAGAAGGGATGGTGGCTGGGGAGATGAAGAGCTCTGGGGAATTATCGAGCAGAGGGGGTGAATCAGCCACATCTGGCAACACCTACAGACCTGTCAGAGCTGCCTGCGCTTGTCACCAGCTCAGAGGCTCGCAAACAGGAAACTGCCGGCATGACTTCATCTGACTCTCAAACTCCTAACAGAGGAACCTGCCCCCAAGAAGTTACGAACTAAGTGCAGAGCCAAAGGGTGAGAGGTGGGGGGTCGGAGTTCAAGTTCAGGTTACAGGGCATCGAGTGAAGGCAGCAGCTCTCAAAAGCAATCTGGGTTCAGTGCTGAGTGTCATTGTCACCAAGGCCCGACTTCACAGGAAGGAAGCGAAAACTCAATTACACAGGGACACGAGGAATCTGGAAACCGGCCAAGGGAGATAAAGTTACTCACTCATTTGTCAGTCACTTGTGACATTCTGTGTCAGAGACTGACCTCATGAGAGAAAACTGTAAACCTAACGTGACCAAGCCAGAGGCTTTATTTCCCTGAGTGGAAGTGCCAGGGGGCAGAACAGCCCCATGACTGGCTTATTCAGCAGCTCGACAGCACTGGCAAAGCCTGGTTTTACATCTGGTTCTCTGCAAATTCACCTGCAGGGATCAATGGCCAGAGCGAGGTACCCTGGAGCAGAGACACTTGGAGGACATCCTCTACCTAGAAAGCACTACCCTAGTAAGAAAGGATCACCGGCCATCCTGTGGCCCCAGCCGTATCTGGAGAAGACCACTTGACAGCTATGCATTGAGCAGTTCCTACACAGCCGATCCTGTACTGGTCACTGGAAAAATAGACAAGGATCTGCTGGTCTACAGAACACAGAGATTAACTGTGGGATGGATGGTAATGACTGATCTGAATAATTGAAACGCCACTGTAACAAGCACCGGGCTGCAGAGGTGAGGTCATGAAAGCAAACAGGGGACTTAAGCTAGATGAGGTGTCTTAGGGTTTTACTGCTGTGAACAGACACCATGACCGAGAAAACTCTTATAAGGACAACATTTAACTGGGGTTGGCTTACAGGCTCAGAGGTTCAGTCCATTATCATCAAGGCAGGAACATGGCAGCATCCAGGCAGGCATGGTGCAGGAGAAGCTGAGAGTTTTGCATCTTCATCTGAAGGCAGCTAGCAGAATATTGGCTTCCAGGCAGCTAGGATGAGGGTCTTAAAGCCCACACCCAGTGACACACCTACTCCAACAAGGCCACACCTACTCCAACAGGGCCACACCTTCTAATAGTACCACTCCCTGGGCTGAGCATAGACAAACCATCACATGAGGGGAGGGGAGGCCTTCTGAAGGAATCCTGTAGTTTCTGAGAAAGGGGCGAGGGCAGAAAGAGAATACATACTGGACAAGCTGGTGGGCCCATTCAATAGCTACTCTAATGGAGTAGAGACAAGAGTTGAACTTGGAGCAATATGAAGCTAAGAAACTAATCAGGAGTCAAACCAAATTAGCAACACCTCTCGCCACCTCTTCTTTCCTCCCTCTCTTGCTCCCCCCTCACCTCTTTTTATCCAGAACTGGGCGAATCCTGCCGGAAGTAATTAACAATTAGCTTTATCTTTCCACCTTTCCCTTTTTTCCCCAACATAATATTTTCATTAATTATTTAAAAACATCATACAACACAACCTGATCATACTGGCTTCCCATTCCTCCCAGGTCCACCCTCACACCCTTGCCCCACCCCAACCCCTGATGAAAGCAATGACGACAACAATAGCAAAATCCCACCAAGTTCAAGTTGTATTTACCACATTGGAGCATGGTCAAACTCCCAGTGGCCAGTCCCTTAAATAAAATGAGTCCATTTCCACCTCCATTCCTATCAGAAGCCATCAACTGTGAAGAGCTATCTTTATCACATTTTAAAGGACTCACTTCAATAGCTCCTGTCTGGATTGCTTTTGTTGTCTTTGTTGTTGTTTTTTTTTGGGGGGGGGTAGTCAGGGAGCTTGTCACGGAAGCCTGCAGAGTCTGCCCTTCTTAGTAATTAGTCTGCAGTCATTGATACCACTGCAAAAACAGCAACACAGATCGTGGATATAAACATAGGCAGTTTGGTCCTGTAGGGGTGGTCCTGATGCTAAAGTCCTGCTCTCCACTTAGTTCATGGTCTGTCAGTAAAGAAGCCATGGGCCAATTGCTGGGTGGAAGGGATAGGTGGGACTTCCGGGTCCCTGGAGGCAAGAGACAGACACAAGGAAAGGAGAGGAGAATTTGCCACGCTTCTGATGGTGAAAAAGTGACCAGCTGTGTGAGATCTCGAAACGGAGTGGCCACGCAGCTCACTCCTACAGGCAGGTGATCAGGGGAGTTAGCAGAGACTAGATGCAACAGAGCAACTAAAGTTTAGGGAGGTATGGAACTAAGAGTATGGATAAGGGTACACTGGCCTCGGGAGTTTAATAATGCCCAGCAATGGTGCCAAGAAAGCAAGTTGAAAATGAACAACGTGTGCGTCTGTGTCTTTTATCTGTGGATTCAAGGGAAGGTGGGTGGGGCCTGGTATCGCTGCCTGTTCCATTCCTGGAGCTTAGGCGGGGTAGCAGAGCTACATGCAACATGGTCCACGAACATCAGCATCATCACTGGCGGCTGCACGGATCACTGACATCATCATGGCTTCTGGTGGTAGCATGGACCATGGACACCAACACAGCCTCCAGTGCCAGCATGGACCATGGAAGTCTTTCAAGGAGGCTTAGTCCTAAAAATGAACCATCCTTCATATTGGACATCTCTGTGGGCACCACTGGCCTCGCTGGTGGTGGCAGGGTGATGAGAGCCGATGGTGGCTTCTCAGTGGCCCGAGGACCAGCCCTATTTGGCAATGTTGTGCTCCTTTGTCCTCCACTGTGGTCCCCCATTACATCTCCAGTTCTGCTTCTCTCTGCCTCAAGTGCCTCTCCTGCCACTGTTCCCACCTCTCTACCACAATTCATTTATTAATCTGGCATTGCAATCTGCTGTGTGCCACACACTATACCATGTGCCCAAACATCATTACAGGCAAATACTTACTGCAACCAGTCACTGATCTGGTTCAAGGTTTCTATAGTGTCACGAATACTGGAATATCTCAGAGACTCATCTCGGGGATATCCTGTTCCTGCCCAGAGTCAGGGAGATGGTGTGGCTAGGCAGTGTGTCCAGGGGCAGGACTTGTGAGAGCTCCAGGCTACTTCACACCACCCTTCCGTTGGTGCTGGCTTCCCTGCAGGTACTCTGGGCACGACCATTGTGCTTGCTGCAGCTGCAGCAGTGGCTCCATGCCTCAGGCTGGCCCTGCTGAGCAATGACATGGTCCTCTGTCCAACACAGTCACATCTCTGATGCTGCTTCTCTCTGTTCTGGACACTGCTCTACTTGGGTCATTTTCCCCCCCAATTCCAAGAAATAAAAATTGTAAAGCACCTTCCCATGAGTCCCCTACCCCCTTTCTTTAGTTGTTCTGGTGTACCATCATATTGCTTAGATGGGAATATTTGCCCTCTCTCCCTTTTTAATTCAGTACTAGGGACTGAACCTAAGGCCTCATGCATGCTGGCTAAGTGATCTACCCCTGAGCTACCTCTCCAGACTTCTTTTCATCTTTTGAGACAGAGTCTGACAAGATGATCAGACTGGCCTTGAACTCGCTCTGTAGACCTGACAGGCTTTGGGCCTGCAGTCTTCCTGGGCCTTACTATCAGCCCTAGAATATGTATTTCTATCAATTTTAAAATGCTAGACTCTTGGTCCACTTAAAGTTTTAGACATAGACGTGTTATAAAGCACCTTTGTACAAATGTACATTATGGATACTTAAAGGGCTATTACATTTCTTTTGAAAGTATACTTGTGTGGTGACAGCACTGAATTTATCCCACAGAGAAGAAGGCTTAGGGAGAAGGTGGGAAGAAGGGACCCTCGCAGCTTTAGGAGCTAGCAGCAAAAGGAAGTCATTTAAGAGGCTAAGGGAGAAAAAGGATGCGGAGGAGGTGTGGCTCTGACCAGGCTGAGTGGGATCATGCACGGGCCTGGGTAACAGCAACAAGATGTGAAGGGCGGTGCCCAGTGTGTGTGTGTGTGTGTGTGTGTGTGTGTGTGTGTGTGTGATGCCAGCCCCCACCCCTGGCTCAGAGGGGAGTCTGGCATCTGCCCTTCTCTATTCTGGGGCTCTAACAATAGCAAGACTATAGAACTCAGTCTCTGCTCTCTGTGGATGGAGGACCCTGCTCACTTAGCAAGGGGATTGGCTAAGAATTCTTCAAAGGAAAGTGCCACGGAGGCCCTGGAAACACATGAAAATGTGCATCAAGAACAGAGAACACCACTACCTTCTCATGGAGCCAAACACGATCATGTCTTACTCTAGCTTTTTATCACTAATAAAGCTAACCCACAATCTCTCGGCGGCTGAGTATAAGTGGTCAAATTAGCCATGTTCCGCCCTTCAAATACTTAAAACCTTCCATCGTGACTAACCATGCATATAACACAGGGATAAACAAGTAACTAAGCGGGGTTTCATCCTCCAAAGCAGACATGTGCATGTGACAAAGTCATCTTAGAAACTTCCCTTTTGAAATGAGATAACTAATTACTCAGAGGAAAGGCAGAGCTTTTGCCCTCCTGGGAAATCAAGAACGCAGTCAGGCAGAGTGCAGGCATGGACCATGGCAAATCAGGTCTGCAACACAGTCAACAAAACAAGCCTCGGGGGCAGCTAACACACTCGAAAGAGCAGACAGGGCTGCACACAGCTGATCGGCTCCTAAGATCCTCGAATCTGGGTTTCAGAAAGAATCAGGATTCAAACGTCTTTAAGGATATTAACAAAGAGGAAAAAAAGGCATGGCAGGATAAAACAGCCAACCGTAGCAAGGCAAGACCCATGACGTACACAGACTTCATAGACTACACAGATTTAGCTTGAGTTACCCTAGAGAATTGGGAAGTGGCCATTGTCTTTATCACTCAGGAAGGAAGTCCATGTCTCTTCCCAGATCCCAACTGTTAAAAAGCCAGAGCGCTGAGTGCAGAGGCAGTCCTCCCTTCAAAATAGGAGCACAACCCCTCTCTCTACTGCAGTATGCGGCTAAAGGAGAGCCATGGATCTCATATTCATTTGGAGAAAAAAAAGGAAGTGAAAAATGAAAGTAAATGTAACTGGGTGAGCCAGCAGTGTTGCACTGCGCAGATCTGACACTCAGGCGTCACTACAGGGACAGGCACGGACAACACACCCATCATTTACAGCTTTGTAAAAGTGTGTACAGATTTGTGTCTTCTATCCTAAGCAGCAGAAAAACAAAGACAATAAAAGGTGAGCTGAATGTAACGCTGGTCTTTGGTGTCAGGCACTGAAGAAATCACCATTGTTTTTCAAAGTACGGTGGTTCTTAGCATCTGCTGGTCAGCTCCTGCTTCCTCAAAACTTAAAGATTCTCTAAATTAAACATAAGCTTGTCTCTAGTCTCTGAAATATATACGTGAATAATATTCAAAGTTTGAGAAAGGGGGTTGCCATGGAAACACAACTCCCTAAAAGAACAGTCCATTGTCTCTTAAGAGGACCCTTGATACAGACACTTATGCAGTGTCTATGTGTGCACATGAGGCCACAATGCACAAAGGACAATCAGTGCACACACTGGAGACATGCACAGATTAAAGAAGTCAAGGGCTTACTGTACGCAAGCAAGAGGGGATGAGCCCCTTTGTGTACGAGCGTGCGTGCTGGGGGCAAGAATCATGTGAGCCTGACCCTGTGACGGAGCTGAAACTCAACCATCTTGGAAAGCTTTGTTTAAAGCACAGTCCCGCAATGATCTGGGCACTTCACGCAGTTACCACTGGGAACGGTGTTCCATGAATCCTTCTCCCCTGTGGCTGGAAGTACTGGAAGCGGCATTATAAAAATAGGGTTTTTTTTTTCTTTTTTTTTTTTCCTAGTGGAGCAGACTCAAGCCAAAAATAAACTAAATGGGAATTTTGTAGTGCAGACTTCTCAAAAACAAGAGTCTCAGTATACCTAAGAGAAACACAGCCCTTTTATTAGAAACTTCTGTGTGGCATTTAGAAGCCATACAGTTTTGGTCAGATTCAGTCAATGCTGGTCTTTCCCTTTCCAGACAAACCAACCCTATACAGACGGCAGGGGAGCTGCCATCTTGACACTCTTGTTGGCTGTTAGAAGAGGTTTTCCTCTCCCAACTATCATGTAGCTCTTTCACAATAGACCAAAAGCTGGAAGGGCAGAGTGGGTATTTTCTGAGGTACTACAACCGCAAAACCATTGCAGTAAAAGTTTGGGTTCAGAGAGCCAAAGCCACCTAAAGTGTCACTGCTATGAAAATTTTAGCCTTTTGCAGATACAATGCCTGTGAGCAGTAACGATGATTCCCAAATCCTATCAACAACTCTAACAGTGTTACTACTTCTACGAAGACACACGCACTTCACAACATTATGTAACCCATTAGGTAAATGAGATCTATTTTTAACCACATCTTGCAAATGAGAAAACTGGTATCACTATTCATGATTTTCCAAGAATCAAGTATAATTAATGTATGAATTTTAAGTAAATATAAACAATAATGTTCCCATGTGTCTGTCTGTATATGGAACATGTCAGGAATGGGCATAGCTAAAGAACTGAGAAACGGCATCCAAATGCTGGCTCAAACACATACACGCACCCACATATGCACATGCACGCACCCACCCTCGCACCCACACACCACCCACACAAATGCACATGCACAAGCATACTCACACACAGGCACATACACACACACAGGCACATACACACACAGAGGCACATACACACACACAGGCACACACACACAGAGGCACATACACACACAGAGGCACACACACACACACAGGCACACACACACAGGCACATACATACACACAGGCACATACACACACACACAGGCACATACACACACACAGGCACATACACACATGGGCACATACACACACACGGGCACACATGTACACACAGAGGCACATACACACACAGAGGCACACACACACACACACAGGCACACACACACAGGCACATACATACACACAGGCACATACACACACACACAGGCACATACACACACACACAGGCACACACACACAGACATGGAGTAGTAAAGTAAGGGGAGGACTTGCCCCAGAAAGAAGGGATGAAGGATGAGAGATAGGAAATTGTTAAACGGTAAGAAAAATTTAAATTAAAAGAAGGCCAGGGAAGGCAGACTGGGGACTGTGGACCATCAGTTGTCAATGTGTTGGGGGAGTGATTAGGACGTCTAGCATCTCACCTCCCCAACACTGCCCAGAGCAGACAGCAGGCAGTGGGCCATGGTTCCAAGCACAGGCATGATGCAGCACCCTGGAGACCTATCAAAGTACCACAGACTCAGCAAGGAGACCAACCACACTGGGGTGGCAGTTACAGGTTGGAAAGGACACGTCGGAATAGTTGGAACACCTGGCCAAAGGCTTGCATTCGATGTGGACCTCCAGGCTAGCAGTCCTCCAATGTTTACTGCCCTTTTGAGACCTAGACCCAGCAGCTCTTCAGGAAGTTCTTTTGAGCCCCAGGCTGGAGGCTGCTCCCAGGCAACTGCTCACAGTCCACTAGAGCACTTGGCTGATTTTCAGACCTGGGTTTTCTTGCTGGCTTCTAAAGTTCTTATAGGCAGTGACTACGCGTTTCGTTCATCTCTGAAGCCTTGTAAATGTTTATAAGCTGGCAGAGCTCTTTAAATGCTGGGCTGATTGAGTAAGCATTAGCACTGGATTTACTTAAGTTACAGTGTTCTTATAGATCAGATAGTGTGTTAATTGGATGAAGGTCTGAGAATAAAAGTGAAGGTTGAAAGAAAACAAGTTCCTATTTATGCCAAAAAAACAGAGACCAGAACTTGTAGCATTCACATGGGTTTTATTTCCGAAGGAAGAGAGTCAAGAACCACCATGGTTTTCTGTGCTTAGAACACCAGTCAAGGGAACTACCTATTCAAGATGGTCCCCCATTCCTGTGCCTTTAAGGAGTCTTGTTCTAACCATGCCACATTAAATTTCTGTAATTGCAGCCAATCATTGATACACCTCAGGAATCTAAATACATCTAGTGTTCTGGTAGGAGACCTGGATTTTTTTAAAATGACAAAGAAAATGATGATAGTCACATAACAAAAACTGATGTAACGTTCATATTCTCCTAAGCCCCTGAGAAATTGTGTTGCTTCTCCTGAGTACAAGTCACAAGGCAGGAGACACTCTCCTCTGTCCCTACAGTCACCTAAGACGATGCTGATAAGCCCAGACTTCAGCAGGATTCTCCAATGTGGATCCCCAGGGAACCATCTCGGAGCAAGAGGGGCACAGGAAGACTTTCTCAGCGCCAAAATTCTCCTCTTCACAAAGGGTTGAGGCCTTTTTGTGGCAGATCGTGGATGGACAGATGGACAGACCACAGCAGCCCTCTGTTTCCCTTCTGAGAAGGGTGGGACCAGTGCATGGGTCTGCATAGAGAGAACCAGATAAGGGTGAGGAAGTGAAGTGTATACCCGAATTCCTTAAGTCAGCCTGCTTTGAAGTCTATTCCACTAGCTTCAATTTCAATTTAGAGTCAACTGGGCCTCTGAAGGAGTCCACTCATCTTTTCATGATCAACTGGGCATTTGGTTTTAGAGATTTTGGAGCACAATTTTAAAAGGAAAACATAAAATGTTAAATATCTTTTTGTTGTCTGTGTGTGCACATTTGCGTGCATGGGTGCATGTGCAGGCGAGCTTGGATGCATGCAAGCACACACATGCTGAATCCAGAAGCTGATATTAGCTGTCCTGTCTATTAATCTGCATCCCTAATAATGAAGCAGGGCCTCTCACTTGAACTTGGAGCTTGAGGACTGGGCTACCCAAGCAAGCCTGGTCACTCCAGGGATCCCTGTCTCTAGGATTAGAGCTGGGTTGCCATGACTGTTGGGTCTGCATGCAGCTGGGGCGCCACATCCAGCCTTACACCCTCCCGCCAAGTGCCTTTCCCACTGAGACATCTTGCCAGCTCTGTGCATAAACTGAGAAAAGGTGGATATTCATCTTCTTAAAAAAAAAAAGAGGGGCAGTGCATATACCATCCTGTGAAATGTCCACGCCCACAAAAGCTTATGTGTCAGGACATTCCAGAGACGAAGCCATACAAGATGGCTCATCTCCCAAAGGGCTGAAAGGCTTCAGAGTTTTCTTAAAACGGAAACATTTCCAAGATATACACATAGCTTCCATGTTCTAAGCCTAAAACACATAACGCATTTCCTTCTTGAGACAGAACTGAAAATATCAGCTTAGGAGTCAATTAAATATTTAAAGAGATGCATATTTGGTCAGAGATGGAAACACAGATGCTGGGGACTACAGAGGAAAAGATCTTGCTTGATCTTTATCCTGAAGTTTGTCCTTCCAAAAGCAGCCCCAACGTCAACTCCTGTCTTGGGTCATTTGTCTCATCTTATGGAGGTAGAATGGAATTGCAGTACAAGGTGAAGTGTGTGTGTGTGTGTGTGTGTGTGTGTGTGTGTGTGTGTGTATGTGTGTGTGTGATGGGGCAGGGTCTCAGGTAGCCAAGGTTGGCCTTGAAAATGACCGTGGATAACTTTGTCTTTGTGTGTATCTGTCTGTCTCTTTCTGTACGTGTGTGTGTGTCTATCTCTCTGTATGTCTCTATGTGTATGCATGTGGTGCATATGTGTGTGTGTGTGTGGTGAGGTAAAGTGTCAGGAAGTCAAGGTTGGCCATAAAAATGACCTTGGATAAGCCCCTTTCTGTCTTTGTGTGTGTCTGTCTCTCTGTAGATATGTGTGTGTCTGTGTTTGTCTCTCTATCTGTATGCATATGTCTGTGTATGTCTCAGTGTGTGCTCTGTGTGCATGCACATGAGGTGCATCTGTGTGTGTGCTTGTATGTTTGTGTGTGTGTGTCTCTGTACATGTGTGTGTGTGTCTGTGTGTGTGTGTTTGTCTATCTGTATGTATATGTCTGTCTGTGTCTCAGTGTGTGCTCTCTCTGTATGCATGCACATGAGGTGCATCTGTGTGTATGTGTGTGTCTCTCTGTACATATGTGTATGTGTGTGTCTGTGTTTGTCTATCTGTTTGTATATGTCTGTGTGTGTCTCAGTGTGTGCTCTCTCTGTGTGCATGCATATGAGGTGCATCTGTGTGTGTCTCTGTGCGTGTGTGTGTGTGTGTGCGCGTGCGAGTGTGTAGGCCAGAGTTTAATAGTGTCAAGTGTCTTCTTCATTGCTTGCCCTCTTTAATTTTCTCTTTAGAGACATGGTTGCTCACTGAGTTAGCCAGACTGACTGGGCAGCAGGCCCCAGGGATCTCTCCCTTTCTCTGACCCTGACACAGGGGTTATAGACTCATGTTACCATGCTTAGCTTTTAACGATCCTGGAGACTTGAACTCAGCTCTTACGCTTACACGGACAGCTAGCAACATGTAATTAAGCTACCTCCGTGGACCCAGACCTTGGCTCTCTGCCTCTCATTACAGGCATGTTCCACTCACACTGAGTTTGTTTGGTAATGGGATCAAATGATGAGCTTTGTCATGCTCAGGCAGCACTGTACTGCTGAGCTATATCCTTGTTCTCCAGTACAACCTGTGGAGGAGGGTCCTGTTTAGATAAGCCTGGAATGAGCCAAAAGCAGAAGTTTCCTAGCAACGGCTTTCCTCTTTCCCGTGTGGCCACTCTCAAATGCTGCTCTGAGCAACTGCTAGCTCCTGCTGCAGTTCCTGCACTGGAGGCTCTGTGGCACTTCTAGCCAGCAGAGACTCAGCCAGCTTTCTCACTGGCCTTGCACTTACTCCATGGTTGGGAAGGAGGGACATCTTTGGCCGGTTCACAACCCTGAGTGCCAATGACTGAATTCCCCAATGTAGTCCTTGGTTTGGCTGAGGTAATCTCAAACACTCTCAAGGGAAAGGAATCAATATAATGTCTTGTAAGGGGCAGCTTGGCATGCACACCCTCCATCTGGATAATACAGGCATTAGAAAGTCCCTGTTCTTTGATCCTGGGGATCGTTTTCCAGGCGTGAAGCCCATGGAACTGCTGGATACTGGTTATCTAAACAAGCAGGCTGTGCGAGGAGTCTGACCAGACCTCCGACGAAAGGGGAAGAGCGACAAGTCCTTAGAGGGCTGGCTTAAAATTATGGAAGTTCAAGTAAGAGCAAATAGTTTATTATGAAATTTAAATAATACTCTATACGACTTCCATAATATGTGAAGCAAACGGCAAATAATAAATTCAAAGCTGTGTGTGGGTGTTCACGGGATGGAACACACATTACAGGTTCCCAAATAAGGTGTAAATCTCTTAGAGTCCCAGTAAGTATTTAACAGTGCCTGTGGAACAATACAAGTGCTCAGTGGTGCTATTTGTTTGTTAGGTCATTTGAACCCAGACAATGTAACTATTTATGGACTAATGACTTAGTCACTGTTGGACAAACACTTACACAGTAAAAAACACTACTTTTATTTCCTTCTTAAATAACTTTGTAAAAACTTATTAATGGAACAGCTCTGCATCTCTTAGTATTGCGCAACTTCAGGCTGTGGCGTCAGCATAGACCCTACCACCCTCCCTTCCTGTTCTCACTTTAGCAGCGAGATGAGGTCATCAAGAGGAACGTGGTGCAGTTTAATGCTGACGTAGTAGGACCTGCTTCCAGCTAATACTGGCACAGGGCTCCACAGGCGTGTCCCCACGATGGACAGTGTATGCCGCCAACTCTGGAGCTGCCCTCGGACTTAACACGCTGTCCCAGAGCCCCTCGGCACACGGGTTGGGAAACACAGATAAATAACAAAACAAGTTAACAGTTGCTTTCTCGCAGACTATTGGTTAACTTAAAAGCAACAACAGAAAAGGTTTAGGGAATCCTTTCCGAAGATGCATCTGTTGGTTTTTACAGTTAAAACCCACTACAGTGACTGGCAGCTTCCCAGAAACCCTTTGTCCTTACAGGAAGGTGGGTATTTTGCTCCCCCATCAAGTTCGCTCCCTGAAATAAAAATCTCAGGATAGACATCAAGCAAGGAAACATCTTGGGTAATGCTTTCATTACTAAAAAAGCAAAAGCCATAAAAAGCACAGTTCTCATGAATAAAACCTCCTATAACTCCTCCTATTCAGAGTCCTCTCTGATCCTTACCCAGGTCAGGTCAATGAAGTCACCAGTGCCACTAACCCAGACATTCACCCTACTTCCTGCCGGTAGCCACGGCCATTGTTCAACAATAAACTCTCTGTCCCCCTCCGATGTGCTGTACAGAGCACAGTTGTGCCCTCGTGGGAACTGAGCTATAAATGGCCCTTCGCTATTGGTCTGCAGAGCTGTGGTCTCCAGGTTAACGGTGCTCCTTTAGAAACGGTGCCTGCTGCTTGTCACCCCAGGACTCGCTGCTCCCTTTGTTCTCTGTTGCTTCCTTCTGACCTGTTTGTCAGTTTTTGTACTAAAGGAATGAATAGCCTATTATATCTTCACCAGTTGGGACTTTCAGAACCAATACAGTGAGTTGAGTATAACAGACAATTAGTCCCTTAGGGTATTTAGTGGCTGGTGAATATTTTGTTTGTCTCTGGGTTTATGGAGGTTGAGGGGTAGAAATGAGTATTTTCCTATTTAATGCTAGCTTTTTAAACTCAAGGAATCTTTAATTTTGTTGCCATAGAGTTGGTGTTTTACTGAAATTGATACTTTATTCAACTGGTGTGTGTGTGTGTGTGTGTGTTTGTGGGGTGTGTGTGGGGGTGTGTAGTGTATGTACCTAAAGTCAATATCAGGTATCTTTTCTCAATCTCTTTACACCTTATTTCTGAGACAGGGTCTCTCACTGAACCTGAAGCGTTATCAATCTGGGCAGACTGGCCTGTTAATGAACTTCAAGGACCTGCCTGTTTCTGCACCCTCAGGGGTAGGTTAGACACATACCCACCACTTTTACATGAGTTCTATGTCTTCATGCTTGTGTGGCAAACATTTTACCCTCTGAGCCATCTTCTCAGTGTCTTGTTGTGTTTTCAGTAGAGATGCCCAGAGATCTATAAAAACACTCACTGTTTCAATCTATTAACTTCTACAAACGGACATATTAATCTCTACTTTAAGTTAGAATTAATTATGGTGTAGTGATACAATGTTTACTTAACAATTTGAATGCATCTTAATATAAGCGGAGCTCCAATCAGTCTTAGAGCTGTTCTTTAAAATATGAAAAAATAACTCCCATCTTCCTGCGAGTGTTCGACTGCTCCCAGTTACATTCATCACACTTGCCAGAATTTTTATCTTGTTATCCGTCTATCTCCTTAACTGGGATTAAGCTCAACAAGGGTAGGCATCTGTAATTCATGATTTATCTGTTCTCCAAACCCTAAAGATAAAGAACTCCGTCAGCATTTCTTGAAAAGCAAGTGAATGGGGAGTTTATTCTTAACGATTTTAGTTATATGCTTCTTTTCTTTTAACTTTTGTATTTGGGTGTTTTGCCTGGCTGTACATCTGTATGACTAGAGGTCAGAAGAAGGCATCAGATCCCCCTGGGGTTAGAGTTATAAATACTTGTGGGTTGCCATGCGGGTGCTGGGAATCAAGTTCTGGTCCTCTGCAAGAACAAGTGTCCCTAACTCCTAGGCCAGCTCTCCAGCCCTTATAGATTTTTTTTTTATAACACTGCTTCAGTGGATCAAAAGAGAAGACAAAGTCCTCTAAAAGTAAATATTAATAGTTATGAAAACCACTTTAAATGCCAGAGAATACAGAGATAAAGTTTGGAGCTATGAAGAAAGGATGGACCATCTAAAGACTGCAATATCCAGGGATCCATCCCATAATCAGCTTCCAAACGCTGACACCATTGCATACACTAGCAAGATTTTGCTGAAAGGACCCAGATATAGCTGTCTCTTGTGAGACAATGCCGGGGCCTAGCAAACACAGAAGTGGATGCTCACAGTCAGCTATTGGATGGATCACAGGGCCCCCAATGGAGGAGCTAGAGAAAATACCCAAGGAGCTAAAGGGAACTGCAACCCCATAGGCGGATCATTATTATGAACTAACCAGTACCCCAGAGCTCTTGACTCTAGCTGCATTTGTATCAAAAGGCCTACTAGGCCATCACTGGAAAGAGAGGCCCATTGGACTTGCCAACTTTATATGCCCCAGTACAGGGGAATGCCAGGGCCAAGGGGTGGGGGTGGGTGGGTGGGGGACTGGGGGGGAGGGAGTGTATTGGGGACTTTTTGGATAGCATTGGAAATGTAATTGAGGAAATTACCTAATTTAAAAAAAAAAAGGAAGTGAAGGAACTAACAGGAGGTGGAGCCCGGATGGAGAGAGTAGCCCATGAGGCCTTGCCTTGGAAGGTTATGTCCTACCCTTTGCTTCTCTGAGTGAGAAGAGAAGCTCTGAGCTCCTTGGCCTTCACCATCAGGGTACTCTGCCTTTTCACACATGCACAGCAATGGCACCAGATAACCGTCAGGTGAGACCTCCAGAAGCAGGAACTGAAATAAATCTTTACTTTTTGAAAAAAAAAATGCCAGAGAATACAATATGATACAATACTGTATCATATTTTAGAACTTTTCAGACTTTGGGGGCATCTGTGTGAACTTGAACATTTAACCATCCCTAATTGTAGAAATCCCAGACCCAAAATTCTCTAAAACTCGAAAATTTCTTAGTGGCCATACTGAAGCATCTCAGAATTTTGATTTCTAGTCAGGGATGTGCTAGCTTTCCTTAAGTGAGAATCAGTCTCCTGTGCCATTAAGGCAATGTCACGGAAGTAAAAAATAACCAGGAAAAAGATCTTAGTCAGCCATTATCATTTCCCATTTGGATAGTTCAGCTCTGAAGTCAGGAGGACTTCTACTGTCAGGATGTGGTATACACACAAAGGGCACCGAAAGACACCAGTGTGAGCTCGGGGCAAGGGATGGCTAAAGTCTTAAGATAATAACAACTGTCAGAAAGGACAAGAAAGCTAGAACACAGGGTTCAGTTAACCCTGAAGCAGGAGGTAGGAGCTAATGGCTACTGGGGGTGTGTTAGATAATCAACAAGGAGGTTGTGCTTTCAAAGAATGCTTAATGTCGACACGCAGGATACAAGTGCCAAAGCCAATAACTCTGAAGAGGAATCTACAGCGGGTAAGAAAAAAATTCCCCTGGACCATAAGCAAAGGCAAGTGATGGAAGGGGGAGGGGAGGGGGAAGTTACCCTTAGAAAATTCCAGCTCATACTCACTCTACTTGAAATAAAAAATTATATATATAACTATGTATGTATAACTATATAACTATATGTATGTATATACATGTGTGTGTATATATGTATATATATATGTATATATATAAAAACAATAGGAAGCTGAGGAGCATCTGGAAGAAGCAAATGGAATACATCTTCAGAATAATGAATTTTATCCAAGTTTCAAAGTGTTTTCATTCACAGAGATCCCAGAAATTCAGTTCACAATTTAAAAAAGAACAACAACAAAACAAAGCAAAGCAGAATTCACACACCATACAAGAATCTAGGTCTACCCTGAATTAGAATGAGGCAGAACAAACTGTAGACTCGGCCTCTCAGAGGCTGCAGATATCAGACAGACTCAATGCAAAGTGAAAAACACACAGGTTCAGAGAAAGAAAAGACTTCAAAAAAATTTTAAAAAACTACCAGATTATTAATAGCCATATTTTTAAAAAGCAAAACAAATCAAGGGAAAAATAGCAATTAATAAGAGGCTCAATGAGTGAGTTTGATACCAGATCAGATCAGTTGAAATGGAGCTGGTGGTATAGAAATTATACACAAACCTGCAAGCAAACAGAGAAGAGATATACCATGAGAAAGAGAGGGAGGCTGGAGACAGAGAGCCAGCATGAGAGGTGATCTCTCCTCTAAGTTTCCAGAATCTCTAAATCTGGGAAGCCAAGTGGATACTAAATAAAAGAGGTCCTCAGCAGACTACATAGCTGGCTAGCACTTAAGACGTCACTAGCCAGGGAAAAAGGCAGAATAGCTACCAGTTATGGATGATGGGCTAATGGCTGATTTCCTGGAAGGTGAGAAATCCTGGGGAAATGTCTTTTAAAAACTGGGAGCAAATTATACTTTCTGCCTGTATGGCTGGCAAAGCTAGCTTTCATAACCAGAAGCAAATAGAAATGTATTTGGGAGCAAACAAAGATAAATTAAGGAAATCTAAATCAAAAAGCATTGTTATCCAAGAAACTTCTACAGGATGCACAGCCAAGAGCAACGAACTGTAATAAGGCAGAAACGGTGAGCCAACGTATGTCTAACCCCAAGCAGCCACAAACTGTGAAGAGGAGTGATGAGCAATGCCTAAAGATAAGACAAATTAAAAATGGTATAACCGTGGCAATGGTTGTAAGCAATTATATACCATTAGAGCAAAAGCAAGTGACCACAATTAAGAAAGTTTAAGATCCCTGAACTGTTGTGGAGAAAAAGTGGAGCTGATCCACTTAGTATGAGAATGTAGGTGAGACAGGATGCCAGCAGACCTAGGGCAAGTACTATAAGACGGTTTCACGAAAAAAACCCACAGACTTATGAAAATAAAACCAAGTAAAACCCCATCCAACCTAAACGAAGCAGGAAAGAAACAGAGAACCCAAAGGAAATCAAGACAGAAGGCAAAAGGAAGGGAGAGCCAGTGGGGAGGCTCAAGTGTTGCCAAGGAGGGCAACCCAGCAACAGAAACAAAGTATACATTTGGTTAAATTTTAAAAAGGAACTATCTGTTCACACAAAGAGTCACAGGTCAGTATTCGCAGCAGCTTGATTTACAATTCTGCAGGGAAATAATTCAAATGTGCAGCTACTGCTGGATGAGGCAAGCCAGGTAGGTCCACACCAGGGAAGCCTATTCACACGTGAAAAGATGAAATACTGAGACTCTCACAACACGGACAGCAGCAGCAAGCTGCTAAGGGCAAGGCAGACGTCACAGTCTACACACTGTGTGAATCCATTTATGTGACATTCAAGAAAAGAGGAAACTACGGAGATAAAAACAGATTGGAGGTGGAAGGCAGGAAGCAGAGGGTTAAAGGGCTGGGAGGGAAATTATGTTTATCCTTATTGTGGTCATGGCTGCACGATGCTACACACTACTGGAAAACCATCAGAATGTACGCTTAGAATGTGCGACTTTCATCTATGAAGTCAAGCTGTAACAAAGTCACCAAGAAACACAAAATTCAGTCACACAACTTACACAAGGGAAAAGTCAAATAACAAACATTAGCCTGTAAATCTAAATTAGCTAAATCAGGCGAATACAAAATTAATTTTGAGATAGATTTTTAAAATATCACAGTATACTAATAAAAAACATTTAATCAATATTGATTACTATATCAATAATATGCTCCTAATAACATCTTCAAAATGTATAAAACCCAAAGTTCACAGGGCCTTAGGGAAAACTGAGCACACGGCAGACTTAGGTGAACATGAACAAAAAAATCCCAGACAAAATATTAACAACTCAAATCTAACGATGTGCAAAGAAAGAAAAAACACACCCAAGATCAAACTATTTCCATAGTTAAAATACCAATCAATGTTATTCATCAGATTTAGATGACGTACCCAACACAATACTTGCTTGTAAATAAAATTCTCAATAAACAAAAAGTAGGAGGAAACATATTCAACTGGCTAAAAGGGTCATGAAACGCTCCTATCAGAAGCATCCTTCTCCAGGGTAAGACTTAGATCACTGCCTCTAAGGCCAACGAGAAGCTGCTAAACTCTAGACTCTCCAGCAAGCTAGATAAGACAACAAACAGGAACTAAAATCACAGGAGTTAGAAAGCCAAGTCTACCCAAACTTGTAAATAATATGATTTAAACAGAAAACCCCCAAATAAACTGTAATTCCTTTTTATTATAAAGAGGCCAGTAGGTTTATCATATACATGATAAGATGTACAGCTATTCAACTGTAAGATAGCTATATAAATTACAGTATAATAAATAAAACCATACAGAAATGGATGAAGTATATGGTATGTAGATCGAACTAAAATCATACAGGTCAATATGATGAAAATCAGAATAAAACATTTTGCAGTGACCAAGCCACAACATAATTAGCAGGACCCTACCCATACAAGTGTCAAACTAATAGAGTATCATTTAAGGGTGTACATATATGCATATATATATATACATATATATATGCACAAGATGATGACAAAGATGATGAAGACACAGAATATTTTAAGTGCAGAAAACTTGTAGTGGAAGGTTTCACAGTAAGAGAAAGGCATTCAGGTATCATAACACTGATGATGGTCGTCCAAAGACATGCCAGGGAGCCAAGAGCATCTTCTACTTAATGCCCGCTTTATAGTCCTCTTAAAGCATATTACAGCACCACAACATTGTTTCATACCGGACAACAGGCATCTTGGAAGTTCTATCCCTGAATATAAATTTTGAAATGAATATTTGCTTTAACTTATTCCTTATTCTAGGAAAGTTGAAAGTTCTCATTCGTACAGTGATTTTCCTTACACACTAAGATAATAAACTGTCAGTAGGATGTAAAAGCAGATAGCAAAATTATTGCACATTTGTAACTATCTGCACATGAAAAAGCCAAAAGAACAGTTGAATAATGCAGAAGATGCCCCTAACAAACATTTAAACAACTTGAATTCTTACATTAAAAAACACTTAACTGAGAAAAAATTAATGTCTTCTTTTGAAAAAAAAAGTTTAGTTTTGAACTAAATAAATGGGCTACCCACTGTTGGAAGGTGTGAAACTCTCTCTTGCCTTATCAGATACATTCAAACTGCCAATATATGAAAACTGTATGAATTACCCAAACTCCTCCTCAAGAATTTGGTTCTTAAACTGAGCAACTTGCCTGTTGTCCAGGGATTGAGGAGGCTGGCTCGGGAGTGAGCTGTAAACAGCCTGAGGTACAGGGTAAGTTCCAGAGATGTGTGGAGTTGCTAGGAGATAGTGCCTTAAACAACACACACACACACACACACACACACACACACACACACACACACACACACACACACTGGGATGGGGGGGGGGGGAGAGAGAGAAGAGAGAGAATGAGAATTTGTTCCTGACAGTCCAAAGATTTAAAATATCTACACAAGGAGTCAAAATCCACTTGGTTGTGACAGTGACCAGTGAGTGCCCTGTCCTCAAAGGGCTTCCATGTAGCCACAGACTCTCCATCAAATGGGTGTTGATGACATAGCTGCCCTGCGGTGGACTTGGGTTGTGCCATTGTATTGAGAGGAGAATTCTTTTCTTTTTCTTTTCTTTGAGATTTAGAACTGAAAAACCCATAGACCAGCCACACAAACTAGAAATTTCTTCATTTACTTAAATGGTAGATGGGGGTTATTGGGTCATTTAAATGATCTATTTGATCATCGACTCCTGTGCCAATGTCCTCCTCGCCTCTAACAACCTTCATCCACTCTGGAACTTCAACTTCTCCTTGTCCAAGATGTAATTTCCATGGAACACATAAACGTTGCTACATTACGTCCAGTATCTTCAGTTCTGACCCATGGCTACACGGATGGCCTCCACCCATGTATATGATAGGTTTATAGCATCCTTTCTGCCTGGCCACAGTGTTCTGAGCGGATTGAAGCTCTACATTAGCCTGCTAACATTTCAGCATTGAAATATTTAATGGGTCTCCGCGACTGCATATTTTATGCTTCCTCTCTCCTTGAAAATAAAGCTTTGCCTACCTAAAAATTATTTTTTATTCAAAAATCTGCCAACCTCAAGGCATTTCAGACTAACCTGCACTCCGCACATATATCCACTGCTGTTGTTATATTTTATACACACGGTTATCTTATGTATGTATATCTTCTCGCCCACATGGCAGACAACCTGAGTGCAGAGTGTCTTTGTGTCTGTGCCATGCGGCTCAGCTATCATTCATGAGCACCTCTTGCAGACCTGTGTGGTGCTTCCACACCACCGAGTGCGAACTCCACAACTCAGGGAACGTCGTCATTCCTTTTTTACATAGACAAGAAAACAAGATTCAGAGGAGTCACACCAGCAGATGCGCAGCCAGGAAGTGTTGAGACTCTCACTAGGGGTGGGGGCAATCCGACTATACCTCAGGGTAGCTCCTGATGCCTCTGGGGGCACACAGACCCAAACTGGAATTAGATCATCAGAGGCCCAGCCATCCAATAAAGATACAGAGTATTGTGACGATGCTGTACGGAGTACAGAGGAGGGAGCTCTCAGCTGTCCCAGGCTCCTTCTGCCCCCACTTTTCAGCACCATGAGGGTTCATATTTATCGTTCTATGCTACACCCTGATTCTTTTGACCCTGTAAAGTCTTGTGAACCATAAATTTTGTAATCATTTTACTTAGTTGCCTTAAGTCATCCCCTCCTTTTCTGAAAGGCTGAAGGAAGGCCAAAGGTCTTGGGGGTGGGAGTGGAGAGTGTCAGGAAACGACCGCTTTGGTTCCTGGGTGTTCCTCTTCACCGCATGCTTGTGGGCCAGAAGGGTAGTGGATGATGTCAATCAAAGTCGACCTGCTGTCACCGCTCTTCACAGAAGGGAAGACGCACAACCCCTGTTTACATTATGAGCTGGGTGTGTCACCAAACCCCAACCCCGCTCCCCCTTCTTCCTGGGGAAATTCAAAGCTAGCTGTGGCCTTGGTACAAACTCCAGGAGGAGCGAAGTGCCATCTGGCTTGAACCTTGAATCTCATGTGGCTCCTTACTCGCATCTAAAAGGGCATGGTAGACATTCTCACAACCACAGCCAAACATCAGCCCGCGCTCAGTGCTGGGATACAAGCAGAAAGCTCAATTCTACAGCTGCTGCTGCTGCTGCTACAAAAGGATAAGGAAGGGTTTGAAGGGAAGATGTGTTAGCTCACAGTTGTTTCCTCAGCCCCTTTGACCAGGATGGGTCTTAGCGACAGTAATTAAACGCTGATGCGTTGTCATCCCTTAGACCATTGGTTTCAAGTGGCTACTTGGTCCTACCTCCTAAACAGACAGCTAAGAAAACAATGCTGGGCTGGAGGAAGAGAAACTAAAACCCTTTTCACTGTTCCTCTCAAGCAAACCCTTGTAGGAGCCAAAGAATTCACTGTGGTTTAAACCCCTGTCAGTCAAGAACTGCCCAGAACTGGTGTGAGCGTTTGTCCCGCCTCACTATTGAAGGAGTCACCCTCTACTGACACTTTCTTTGGGTGTAAAATGCAGTGCATCCCAGTGGCATTCTGTCAGTGGCACAGATGAAAACATTTCTTCTTTAAAAGTACGCATTGCCAGTCAGTTCCACTGGACTCTGGCACGTTCTGTATAAGAAACAAATTTTGCTGGGAGATGCACGCCAGGCTAATTGGTTTAAATTATAACTGCTTACGGGAGTCTCCATAGTAAACATACGGGTGAGGAAACCCAAGGGTAGAAGAATGACTCTAACTCAAATACAGGAGAAAGGCAACTGGACCTGGAACATGTGAAGTTCTTTGATGGAGCTGAAGCAGTACTGTGTACTCTTGCCTAGTCCTAGAACTCAGTCTCTGTCTCTCTCTCTCTCACACACACAACTCTGCCATTGAAATGTGTATATAAATCTTAGTAAATATTTCAATATCAAACACACAAACAAACAGAACTACAATTTGAGTACCAGAAATGAAAGGAACACAGGCCTGCCACTTAGAAGAGGCTGGAACGTGTGTGTGTGTGTGTGTGTGTGTGTGTGTGTGTGTGTGTGTGTGTATGTGTGTGTGTGTGTGTGTGTGTGTGTGTGTGATGATACTTAAAACAACAGATGTATTTCGAATATTGTGTGTATATGTGTGTGTGCGTGCTCGAGTATGTGTACGTGTATGTGTTGATATTTAAAACAACAAATGCATTTTAACCACTCTGTGTGTGTGTGTGTGTGTGTGTGTGTGTGTGTGTGTGTGTGTGTGTTGATAATTAAAACAGACGCATTTCGACTACTGCCCCCTCCTGGTGGCAGAACTAAAGACACGTGTTCTTTTCTTAATGGGTTCTACAGGCCTTCCCCTAAACAATCTAACAAAACAAGCGCACAGGCAGAGAGCGACCACAGGGGTGGCTTCCTGAGGACCTTGCCTCAGGGCTGAGTCAAGCACTGCGGAGCCAGTATCTGTAAGACCCTGCAGCATCCTATGCTCCCATTTTCTCCTCACTAAAATGGGGACAGTAGCATCTACCCTATCTACCTCAAAAATCAAACAAACAATGCATGTGAATGGTCTCCAAATTCTCTAAAATCTAAGATACTTTTACTCATCAGGCCCATCTGTCTGTAACATCTGTTAAGATTAAAATCACATTAATTTTTCCAATCCTGCAATCCTACTCCTAGCGACTTAGGACATACAAACAATAATGCTATGTGTAAAGACAGGGACCCAGACACATATGATCTCCATGGTGACAATGGCTGAAATAACGGGACCAAGGTACATATCCACCGGTAGGATAATGTTAGCAGACTTTACATTACAGAATATTATGTTGTCATCAAAAAGGATGTCCTCAAGCTTTACCAGCTGAACAAATGTCACTGCTCTCCAGTGCTGTAGGGTCTTAAGAAGATTAGGTTAGGGTTCCACACTGAGATCCATCCTCCACCCTCAGACGTGTGCACACACACACACACACACATTGGAAAACATTTTAAAGATTGTAATGACTCTCATTTTAAAATTTAATAATTCCAGAGGCCCGGAAGCTACATAGTTACTGAAGCAACCTCAGAGATGCTGAGCTCCTAGCGTTTGAGGACACTGATGCTGCTTGTTAAAATTTACAATAGAAAGAATCACACAATAAAACAGAATCACACATAAAAATAAAAGAGCAAGACAAGTATAAAATATAAATATTTGCATGCATCTTTTGTACACTTACAGTAATTGCACTTCCCTCTAGTTATGAACTTAAAGCTATACTTTAAGAACATCTTAGATAATAAACTTTCTTCTTAGTAAAAATAAAAAGCATCGGTGGCCTTACTCTGGCTACGTGCGGGGACATCAGTAAGAGTGTGGCATGAGCTGACACCCTGCGACCACAGGGTTAATTCTGATTGTCAGCTTTGATCAGGGAAGGGCTGAGAGGATTAGAGAAGCCCACCTCTGGGTCAGCCTGAATGGAAGTGGTTCATTCCTGCAGGCTAGGGACCTGCAGGGAATAAAGGGGGGAAGCTGAGTGAGCCGGCCAGTGCAAGCATCCTCCCAAAATGCTTTCTGGCTGCCACACTCTCCCCACCGCCATGGCCTTCCAGCGAAAGGGATTTTTTCTTCCTGTAGTTGCTTCCCGTCAAGTATTTTGTTGCACTCATGAAATGTCTTAACTAACACAACAACTCATTGTGTGGATACAAGAAAAATGCAGAAGGCTGTACAGGCAGTTAAAGTGGGAGAAGGAGGGACGAGGAAGACAGTGGTCGAGAGAAGGGTGTGTGTGCTTTTGCTGTTGCCCTTGTTATTCATTTCAGATGGAGTGCAGCTGATTCTTCAAGCTGACCTCCATCTTTTAGGCTCAAGTAACCCTCTTGCCTTTGCGTCCCAAATGGCAGGACTCAAGGTACCAGCCCCGAGTCCAGCTTACACTGTTTTTGTTTTGTTTTGTTTTATTAGAATTTAAACATGAGTGCAATAGTATATCATAAGTATGCAAAATGATTTCATGTAATTTAATTTAAATATAATTTAAAAACCCTTCCCTGAAGTCCTTAGTAAGTAAATAACAGAACGACACACTGCCCACAGTCTCTCAGCTCTTGCTGTCTTCAGTGGCGGAAGACCTAACTACTATCAGATCTGCCTCTCCTGAAATCGGCATCCCCGGGATGGAGCTGTGGGACAGCACTCATGAACCTTCTGAGCTCTCTTTAGATCAACAAGTCATCCTTAGAAGAACTTTCTTGAGATGGGAATATGATGGTTGGCAATGTGATCCTGGGGCAAGCTTACCTAAAGAGCGTTTTGGGCAAACACTGAGAGCATTCCTTCCTGTGTTCTATCGCGGAAGTGTTTGCATCATCTCACTGAGCTGCTCAGCTCTGGACCAAACACCTTTTTTTTTTCTATCTTAAGTCAAGTAGAACGGTGAATGTCAGGTGGACCCCTGCACACACAGCTTGCTTTCTTCTCTCTAACATGCACCTCTCTCATCTCTGCTTGGGAAGACCCTCTATATTCTTGAAGACGAAGCTCAACGACAGCTTCTCTGTCAAGGCTTCCTCGCTTCTCCAAGTCCACCTGCCTCACCTTCAGTTTGACCACTCGGTATTCTTTCTCTCATCATGTCTTATCTTGTCTTTGGTTGGGGCTAAGATACTGACCACCCTCAGGGCTCCTGGTTCCACGCACAAATGAGACTGAAATCATGAAAGTGGTTTAATGCACAGGGTAAATTAAACTGTAGTTTTAAGATTCAGACAGACACACAATCTTAGAAGCCACTGCCTGAGAAGCCCCCGCCACTATATAACATGTACCTAACCCCCGACCAGGAAAGATGATACACATCACACGGGTGTCTTGTCTTCCCCATAGCAGTAATCACACCCAAAGTACACATTCAGATGAACCTTCATCTCCTGTTGCATTGTTCCATTATGTTTTATTAAGGTGGGGTCTTGCTATGCAGCCCAAGCTGGCCTTGAACTTACGAGCTTCCTAACCCTCTCAGTGCTAGCATCCGATGTTCAAGCCCAAACGTTTACGTGAGATTATTCATAGAAAAATCAAATGGCTTAGGTTGACATTTATGTTTATAGTTATACAATTCTGTAATGTCACTCAGTGAACTTTGTGCCTTAACTCTGCGATCCCCAAAGTGGTTGACTATGATCCTAATAGGTTAAGCATGATCTGTGAAGTTTCTGATATTCCTAATAACATACAGATCCCTTATCATCAAGCATACACTCAACAGAAGAAGTTTTAACAAAAATCGACTACTCTTGACAGAAACAGTGGACTCCAGGCGAGGAAATGCCCATTGCCCATCCTTACTGCCTGCAGGGAAAGCCTCAATGCATGCGGAAGGTGAGTCCAGACAGGGGCTGGTATGATGGGCAAGTCGGACAGACCACCCGATTACTGCTGGAGACCTGCTCTAGGGCTCTGGGAGCTGTCTGCAATCAAGGATGTTTGAATGAGTTCTGTTAACTGTCAAGATTTAATAGGCAGAGCTAGTTAATAAGGCTGGCTGGATCTCTCACCAACCTTTGCATCATGCACGCAGCCAGCAGGCACATGCTTCATGGCGTCTCATGGGAGTTACAATGGTGCTCATGAGAGACTAAACTCAGGGTGGTTTGAAGAGGAATGAATAAGCATCCTTAGCCATCCATACAGGGTAGCAAAAGCGTTCTCTGTGCTTCTCAGACCCACGGTGAAGGCTGTCAATTTATTCTTCACCAGCATAGGCCGAACCAATATCTCTTCTCTTTTTTTTGTTTTGTTTTTCAAGACAGGGTTTTTCTGTGTAACCCTGGCTGTCCTGGCACTCACTTTGTAGACCAGGGTGGCCTCGAACTCAGAAATCCTCCTGCCTCTGCCTTCCAAGTGCTGGGATTAAAGGCGTGCGCCACCACGCCCGGCTCAATATCTCTTCTCTTAAGTTCTAAGCAGCTCTCACCATGTGTTACATGAAGCTGAGTGCCGTGACTCACAGACACAGTATTCACAGTGAACAAGGTAATAGTTTAGAAAGTGCTGGCAGGATAGCCATATTAACTCCTGCTTGGAGGGAACTCTTTAAATAGAAGAGATGTGCAAAACATTCTACCTTCCTTGATGCTCCTCTGTCCTAGTGTACTATGGCCTTGCATGTGCAAATTCCCTCTTTAGATTCCCAGGTAAAGGGGCTGTTGTTTGTGCTTTGAAGAAAACAAGGCAGACTTTGGCAAGGAAACAGAATTCCAGAAAGGATGCTCAACCTCACCTATACAACCTGATTCTGCCATCCCACCCTGTACCGCCCTTCACCCTCCCCATCACTCAAGACAGGTCCAAGGACAGACACAGCAGTAAGAGGAGCGTGTACCCGGGGGGGCACATGAACAGGAGAAGCTTTGTAAAGTGGAGGCTTTCTTTCTAACTGACCTCTGTTCAAGTCCTAGCCAAGGCACACCCACCCTTCAGGAGACCAGGGATGGTCTCTGTCATTCCGTGGAAGGAAGGCTGCTGAGGGTCTGCGAGATACAGAGCTGAACCTTGAAACAAGGTAAGACTAAGGGGGTGGAGAGGATGGCAGCCTCTCTAAGCTGCTTTTGTATACTGCAGTTACTGGTTAGCCACTCATTTGTGTGTATGAACATAAACAGGCAGGTAATTAGCCAGTGGCCATCTGTGGTTAGGGCCCTATACAATGATTCCTGTGGAGACTGAAGGGGTTAAGCACCTGAGTAGTCACCAGAAGCTCAAAGTCCGGGTATGAATGGTATGCAGCTGGGCAGTTGTCCAAAGGCTTCGTATCAGGAAGATGGCGATAAACAAGTGTGTGTGTGCTCGGGGCCTGATAAGTCAATGGGGGCAGAGAAAGCGGTGCAGCCACCCAGTCTGAGGAAATATGCAGCGGACTGGGCTTCCACTTTAGGTGAACAATAGCTCTGTATCGGAAGCAGGTCTGAGGGATTCGCACACCCTCAGGATGGTCTTTGACGTCCTGTACAGTAAATAACTGATGCAGGGGACTGAAAGCTGGCCATCAACTCCAGCATATAAAACCATGAGAATGGGACTCTAAAAATTCTCAACACAAAAACAGGCTATGAAGAAAGCACATGGGAAAATTACACATATAGATCTCAACTGCATAAAATATATGAGTATATCTAAAAGGACACATTAAATGAGCTGAAAATTTTAACACCATAGAATTTTCTCTGATGGTGAAATTATGTGATTTTTTTTCTTTTATTACATTTATTTCACTTTCCTGTTTTTTTTTAAAGTAAATGCATACTACTTTGATGGCAAAGAAAAGAAGGAAGTTGTTTAAATAAATTAAAACAAAATCCCTGAATGAAGGGTTATCTGCTGATGGATTACCTGGCATGAAGTAGGACCATTCATGTTTATAAACTATTACAATGCACTGTCTGCAAGCTTTAGTATCTTCTGCCTTGCACTATAAACTTCCTGAAAGCAAAGACTGAAGATTCTGTGTACTGTTGGGCTCAATTTAAAAACTGCAGACAGGACATTACATTATGACAACTTCATCAATACACTCGGTTCTTTGTCACTCCGGTAACCATCTTTGAAAATTCCTGTGTGACGCACAGCTTTCCCTCCACCCTTAAAATAACACTATAGTAATGGCTTTTCTTTTTTTTTTTCTTTTTGGCAAAAAATATCCTGAGAGATTGCTCCTCTGCTGTATTTAAAGCAGAAAGGAAGAGGGCTACCCCACCCACCTCAGTGCTGAAACATTAGCTAACAGCTTTATTTATCACTGGACTCCTGGCTGCCCCAGCCGCTAGAATAGAAAGTAAAGTACACACAAACTGAGCTCATCTCAGCTCTACTCCAGCATACATGTAGCTCTGGAGCTATAACCATCCAGGGCTTCCGTCCGCAGCCTTCTCCAGGTGCTCCAAGACTTAGTGGTCCTCCGAGAGAACACCTACTCTAACTTCTGAACTCACTCTCAAATATACTTTGTAGCTTCTGCTTGATTTTACCGTAATGCCTATAAAAGGTTAGAAATTACTATTTAGAGGCAGTATTCTTACTAGAAACTTAAGAGATAGCAAGAATGATAGAAATTAATAGTCCCTTGTAAGGTGGTCACAAAACAGGCAAGAGGGCAAGTATGCAGTCCCAGTTTGCTCATTATGAAACATAGAAGCTAGATTTTCAGAGTTGTGACCTAGCCAAGTTCTCCGTCCACTCCTACGGCAGTGGCTAACACCTGCTGCAGTGACGACCTTAGTAAGTGCTCCCTTACAAGGTGCTCAGGGTTAAGTGCTCAATGTACACGGTGTCTCTATTAGTATTTTAGGGAGGCTGGGTTAAGGGGACGTCTAGGGACTTTGGTGTTAGAGCTGGGATGGAATTCTCAGATACACACTGTCCCCGTTAAGGACCAGCTGACTGAAGAGGCATGGGGTGGGCGTGGTTACTAAGTGTGAAATCAAGCAATAGGTACAATTACATTGCTTTTAACTTGAGTCTGTTTCATACATATACCTGGCCTTCCTCTACATTAAGAACATGGTCCTGTAAACAAACAAACAAACAAACAAACAAAAATCATTAATCCTTCTGGAGGGAAAAATCACAATTGGAGGAGAGCTAAGATCCCCTTAAATAACAGCTCAAGTCTGTGGTGAGCACCGCAGCTGAAGGCTTGGGTGTGGCCACCTGAGAGACACAGAGAAACTTAAGAGGCAAATGTACCGAATTTTTGATTGCACAATAGAGTCTGTCTGTGGAAAGCACCTTCTAACAGGAAGAATCTGTCACAGTAAAAATAGACCGGGTCAACAGCATCTGAGGAATACATGAGTGGGGTTTCTGTCTATCTTGTTTGCCATGGTGCTGTGGCACATGCATGAACCTGCACACACATGCGCACACACCCCTGTTCTCTGTTATTTGGTCCAAAAAGGATATAAAACATTTTCACCCAAAGTATAACAAGGACTGGGAGCAGCTGGAAGAAAACAGCAAAACTGGCCGAGGGCTGTTCTGGGGGAGGCAGGACAACCCCAACCTGAGAGTTCAGCCTCGCACACACGGAGACAATCATATGAGTTCATATAGATAGGGGTCATTTTGACCAAACTCATAGGTGCCAGACTGACAGGTAAAGTTAAAATGTTGCTGACCAATTTGTACGAAGAAATATGCTCTCCCAGAGGGACAGAATGCTGCACGCAATTGTTTTCCGTAAATTAAGCCATTCACTGAACACCTACTTACTACAGTTGGCTCGGGGTCTATCTGGGCAACATCACACAATTCTGTGACAATTCTGGCAACAAACTTTGGGGTGCTGTTTGCGCATGCTGTAAACTGGGGTGGAGGTAGAGGATTTGCTGGGAGGTGCAAGGAGGCTCCTGGCTGATGTCAGTGGTCTAGACAACATCAGCTCAGAAGATGCTGACCATGAAGGCCAGAGGTCATAGGTTATCATCATTAAGCCTAATGATGCACAACTAATGATATATTGGCAACGCATATGACAGTCGGTCTGCAATCATCAGGGACAACCTAAACATTTACAGTACCTGCCCCCAGCTCCTTTTGAGGGCTATCACACACAGCAGAAGCCAACTGATTGTATCTGACATTATCAACATCTAAAATGTCATGTTATCTACCTGTGCTTTTATTTTTCTACACATGGGTTTATCTAAGAATGGGTCCCTAACTTCTGGGATTTTTATACATAGCTATTTCAGCCATTTTTTGTTAACATGATAGTTTCAGTTTCAGATGGCATTTTCTGTACATTTCCCTGTGATTCAAATTTTGAGGGTGTTAAGGAATTGGTACCTAGGCATTGATTCATTTGTGTCTATTACAAGTGCATATGTAAATACACATGGTAAAAAAAAAAAGACTCGCCATATTGTATACTTAAGTACAATCAAAACAGACCCCGGTGATTTATAAACTTATTCTAATAAGCAGAACCTAAGAATATTGTTAGTAATATTTTATGGGTTGGGTTTTGTTTTTTTTTTTTAACTCTAAAAAGTTAGTAATGAGCAGGCATGGTGGGGCAGACCTTTAATCCCAACACTCAGGAGGCAGAGGCAGGCTTATCTCTGCGCATTCAAGGCCAGCCTGGTCTACAGAAACTCTCGAAAAACAAACAAACAATCAAACCAAACCAAACCAAACCAAAGCTAGTAATGATCATGAGCTCATATTAAATAGCTATAAAGTCTGGTACTCCTGAAAGTGAGGTGAGGGGCGATCTCTCTCTCTCTCTCTCTCTCTCTCTCTCTCTCTCTCTCTCTCTGTGTTTTCAGCAGAAATAAATAATAAATAAGAAACACTGACTCAAGGTCAATAATAAGCATTTCACTTGTGTGCCTCTGAACTGTGGGTTTGGCTTCACCTCAAGAGTGACTTTGATGGTGACTGTTTGCAGAGATTCCAGGCACAGATGATGTCACTGTGGTCTACTTGGTTTTCCTTTCATTCTTTCCTGGGGAAACTAAGCCAAGATGCTAAAATTCTTAGCAGAAGTTGGAAAGATAAACAGCTATGAAACACACAGGTACAATTTATATAAAGAAGATGAAAAGCGAAAATTTAAAACAGTGCCAACAGGACAAAACCCAACACAATCTTTAGAGATATAAATATAGTCCAATTCTAGTTTTCTTTTTTTTTAATTACATATTTTCTTCATTTACATTTCCAATGCTATCCCAAAATTCCCCCCATACCCTTCCCCCTTTCCCTACCCACCCACTCCTACTTCTTGGCCCTGGCGTTCCCCTGTACTGAGGCATATAAAGTTTGCAAGACCAAGGGGCCTCTCTTTCCAATGATGGCTGACTAGGCCATCTTCTGATACATATGCAGCTAGAGACAAGAGCTCCGGGGGTATTGGTTAGTTCATATTGTTGTTCCACCTATAGGGTTGCAGACCCCTTTAGCTCCTTGGGTGCCTTCTCTAGCTCCTCCATTGGGGGCCCTGTGATCCATCCAATAGCTAACTGTGAGCATCCACTTCTGTGTTTGCTAGGCCCCAGCATAGCCTCACAAGATACAGCTATATCAGGGTCCTTTCAGCAAAATCTTGCTAGTGTATGCAATGGTGTCAGCGTTTGGGGGCTGATTATGGGATGGATCCCCGGGTCTGGCAGTCTCTAGATGGTCCATCCTTTCGTCTCAGCTCCAAACTTTGTCTCTGTAACTCCTTCCATGGGTGTTTTGTTCCCAATTCTAAGAAGGGGCAAAGTGTCCACACTTTGGTCTTCGTTCTTCTTGAGTTTCATGTGTTTTGCAGATTGTATCTTGCATCTTGGGTATTCTAAGTTTCTGGGCTAATATCCACTTATCAGTGAGTACATATCATGTGAGTTCTTTTGTGATTGGGTTACCTCACTCAGGATGATGCCCTCCAGGTCCATCCATTTGCCTAGGAACCAAAGACACTGAAACTTATAGAGGAGAAAGTGGAGAAAAGCCTCGAAGATATGGGCACAGGGGAAAAATTCCTGAATAGAACAGCAATGGCTTGTGTTGTAAGATCGAGAATCGACAAATGGGACCTCATAAAATTGCAAAGCTTCTGTAAGACAAAAGACACCGTCAATAAGACAAAAAGGCCACCAACAGTTTGGGAGAGGATCTTTACCTATCCTAAATCAGATAGGGGACTAATTTCCAATATATATAAAGAACTCAAGAAGGTGGACTCCAGAAAATCAAGTAACCCCATTATAAAATGGGGCTCAGAGCTAAACAAAGAATTCTCACCTGAGGAATACCAAATGGCCGAGAAGCAACTGAAAAAATGTTCAGCTTCCTTAATCATCAGGGAAATGCAAATCAAAACAACCCTGAGATTCCACCTCACACCAGCCAGAATGGCTAAGATCAAAAATTCAGGTGACAGCAGATGCTGGCGAGGATGTGGAGAAAGAGGAACACTCCTCCATTGTTGGTGGGATTGCAAGCTTGTACAAACACTCCGGAAGTCAGTCTGGCAGTTCCTCAGAAAATTGGACATAGTACTACTGGAGGATCCCGTAATACCTCTCCTGAGCATATATCCAGAAGATGTTCCAACTGGTAAGAAGGACACATGCTCCACTATGTTCCTAGCAGCCTTATTTATAATAGCCAGAAGCTGGAAAGAACCCAGATGTCCCTCAACAGAGGAATAGATACAGAAAATGTGGTACATTTACACAATGGAGTACTACTCAGCTATTAAAAAGAATGAATTTATGAAATTCCTAGGCAATTCTATTTTTCTTAATCTAAGCAGGCAAAGGATTCTGTCTCTGTTTGAGTTGGGACTGTGACTTTCTAGAGAACAGTAGGCCATCTCAGAAAAGTGAATGCACGAGTGGGCTCCTTAGCGTCATGCTGGACACTGGAAATGGGTGCTACTTCATCCTTTCTGTTCCCTAGCAACGGGGGAAGGGGCACACCACAGTGCCCTTCTTCATCTTCCAATGTGTTCATCTGCTGAGCGGCTGAGCACTTGCTTCAGGTTGGCTGGACTGCTGAGGTGTGACTTGAGAGAAGGCTCTTGAGCTGGACAGCGTGCATGCCACACTGTAGGAAAGACAGGGACTCCAACTAAGGCATCTCACCTCACACAGAGACCTTGACTACTGCAGAGTAGGAAATGCTGTTAACAGGAAGCACTAATCTTCCAGTAGCCGAGAGCCCTAAGTAATTGCTTTCTTTCTTTAAATGAGCCTTTCCTACCACTGCACATAGCTACAAAAAGCCTTCAGGTCTGAAAACTCGTCCATACACCACCCAAATGTAACTGCCTTCTAATTGACTTACTATTCTCCACAAACATTCATTACACATCAACTATGGGGAACACTCATTTTAGGGAAGAAAGAAGCAGAGATCTACACTACAAACACTCTACACATCAGTTACATGTCACTGCAGAGAGAGGACTACTCTTTCCTCATATATTGAGTAGGAAACTCTGTGCTCATTACAGTATACGTAGTGAGCTAAATGAGGATAGCTCCCATTTGCTCGCATATTTGAATGCCTTTGCTCTCCCCTGCCCACCCCATTGGTGGAACTCTTTGGAAAGGATTAGGGGTGTGGCCTTTGAAGAGGTGTATAACTAGGGGCAGATTCTGAATCAGTTTCAAAAGCCCTCAACTTTCCCATGTTCTCTTCTTCTCTCTGCTGTGTGCTTGTGGATGAGACCTGAGGTCTTGGTTGCTGCTCCAGCACTATGCCTCCCTGCTGCCATGCTCCCAAGTGTGAGGGTCACAGACTCACCCTCTGAAACTGTAAGCTCCCTCCAATGTCTCTTTTCTGTAAGTTGCCCAGTGTACAGACAGGCAGAACGCTGGAGTCCTACAGACTTCAGGGATGACCTGCCTTGCTGAATTCTTTGTGTGTAGAAGTTATATGGATAATCTGATATGATCTCTGAACCCTTCTCTATCCAAACACCGACTATCAGCAAATGCTTCTTTGCATCTTGGCATTTTAAACACTGGGTGAAGGACTCTGATCTAATGCCATGGCTTCATTTTCCATTTGGAGACATCACATTTCCAACACAGGATATGACTTGCCCACAGCCACTCAGCAGAAACCATGAGCAGAGTAACCTGGTTGAAACCTAAATGCAGCAACACCCAGCAATGGGCTGGCAATCAGAAGCCAGGCTTATCATGCTGTAGGGAGGGTGAAAGGTGACTATCTAGGGAGGAATGCACTGTACTCTCTATGCTCTGGTTCTAGCTGAGTCCCTCACTGGAAACACAGTGGGTTTTCTTTATCTTGCCCTCAGTCCAGGACCCACTCATGGCTCAGGCTGCCTTGCCCAGTGTTTGTCTCAGAAAATGTGTAAAGATCTATTTAACCTGGGCACTTCCAGGAAAGGAACAAGTGTCTCCCTGCTTTAGAGAACTCCACCCAGAGTTCTAAAGAGCTGTGACTGAGTTATGTCCGAGACACTTAATAGGTATTCCGAATCAGTGACTGTCCATGCACTTAGTAACAATCCACTGAAGGCTTGGCAAGCAGCCACCCTAGAGACCTGCCCCATGACTAAAGGAAACTTTCCCAACTAGTCTATCAATTGGCTCACATGTAGGTGGATTAGTCTCTAAAGAACAGAAATGTCCTGAAACCTTACACTAGCAAATATATTTTTAAATTCAATCAGACAGACATTTATTCTTTGGAGTTGTCATGGCAGAAAAGAATAAGGGTGAATGGTTTGGGGGTTAATAAGACCTGGATTCAAATACTGAATTTACTTTATATAGACTTGGGATATTAAGCTTGTTACATAAGAGACCCCTCCTCTGAAAAGCAAGAGTAACCACCCACTTTGCAAGTCTTAAAATGCTGTTATCAATTATCAACAAAGGCCAAGTTCTAGACTTTTCTCCATAATTGAGAATTTTTTCTTTTGACCAAAAGATGGGTTAGAAGTCCCATTGAATTAAAGTTGTGTTTTGATAGGACAACAAAACACCAAGAGAGTAGTTTTTTGACATGAAAGATCACGACTAGAATCTTAAACGGCATGGGTTAGCGTTAGTGTCAACACACTGCCTACTGTGTGTCCAGACCTCACCTGCTCATTGTCTCAAATCGCTCTTGCTCTTTCTTCATGGGAAATATTTCATAAGTAAATTACTTTGAGAAATCAAAATTTGCAGTAAAATTTTTCCTGTCTTTACTTTTTTTTTTAAAGAATAACTCCTATTCAATAGGCAAATCTAAATAATAGTTAGTGATTCTAGGTGTAGAGAATTCATGACTTGTTATTGCAATTGAAAAGAAAGACACAAAGCAATTACTTAGTCAAGGATAAAACCCACATTCCACTTCCGAAACAATGACTAAGCTGGTGGGAGAGACAAGACTCTGGTAATTAAATACTCACGTCTAGCCATTCAAGAGAAGCACAGCACATTACATAATTTTACTCTGTAGTCACACTATCCTTCTTTCCCTCTTGGACATATATCAGTTTTCAGTGATAACTGAATGTGAAATTAAAAAGTTACTGGGCTGTAAGAAATCAGTTTACAAGCTGAAATTTAGGAAAGAATAGAGCTTCCTTAATTTGAATTTTACAAGTTTTATAAGGAGAGAAAACATCCACTAGTAGTGCAGATGAAATTCCCTCGAGAACACGTTAGACTCTAAAGGAGCAAAACCATAAACAAATGTACATACTCCTTTGCATACTGATGCCTGGAGTCATCACTGGGTCTACACCTAATGGAATTCCCAAGCTTGGAAATGTTCATACCCTTACAGCACTGTAAACTATGAGGGCATGCTCAGGAGCAAAGAAAGCACGGACATATTTTCCTAGAAAGATGGGGGCAGCTTGATTGCATGGGTATGCAACTGCAGTCATCTAGTAAAACCGCCACTCAGCCAGGGAATCTACTACATTTCCCAGGCTGCCTTGCGTTTGGGTAGATCTGAGTGATCAGCTCTGACCAAGGAATGAGAAGAAAAGATTTGCTGTGCTTTGATCTCTCAGGATTAAGAATCAAAGGTTCTTTCTTCCTGCTCTTTTCTGTCCGTCATCCAGATGAAAATAATTACAGTGTCAACTGGTGAAGGTGTCATGGGTTAAATTTATTCCCCCTTTCTCCTCCAAATTCATATATCAAATAGGAAGGCACAGTGAGACCTCTTTGAAAATGGGACTGTCATCAGATAAATTAGTTAAGAGTAACTCATACTGCAATAGAGAAGGCTATATCCAGTATAACCATTATTTTCATAGAAGAGAAATTTGGGGTCTGGTGTGTTGGTACGCTCTGTAACTTCAGCATTCAGGGGATCAAGGCAGGGAGATCTTTATGAATTCAAGGCCTATACAATACACTATGATCTATACAGTAAGTTCCAGGCCAGCTAGAGCTACACAGTGAGAGCCATGGACCTAGGCACAAACACGGAAAAGAAGAATTGCAGATCAAATCAAAGACAGCAGAGAAAGAAGTTCAGACTATACCCCAGGCTCTCGACCCACAAAAGTAAATAGCCCTGTTCACAACTCAGCCTTGATGTCAGCCCTGCGTGACATGGTTCTGTTCAAGTCACCCAGCCTGGGGTGCTCTGCGACCAACGCAGATGGTAAAAGAGAAGACGGAAAGAACATGGCACAGAATTCCATCACTTCAGAATAAAAGCACACTGCTGATCAAGTTCCTTCATGGTACTGAGCCAAAAAGGAAGCTATTATTGTGTCAGGTCGTCCAAACTTAGAGCTATTTGTTATCGCAGCAAACATTACCCTATATATGATTTAAAGTCCTTTAACTGCAAGTAAATGGAGCCCATCAGAGAGCATGGCAAATGCCGTCAGGGGACACCTCGGAGCAAAATATACGCCAAAGAAGATTGAACTTTACAGGAAAGATATTTTAGAATAATTTCCCCAAATTCTCACTAGGCCACAAATTCATTCTCTTCTGCTTGTAGAACTATAGTGATTTCCACTAAGAACTATAAACAAACCTTTTCAATTCCATATTAGGGAGTATTTCTTCAAAGTGGCCCCCATACGAGAGGCTTTGACTGGGTGCTAAGGACAAGAATGTGGTTGCTGTAATATTACTTTGAAACAACCTGAAAAGAGCTCACTGTCCTATACTTATATAGACGAACATGCACATTCTTTATAACAAGGTAACTATGTGGAGATGTATATGCTTTCCATTACTATTCTCTCTTGCATAAAGAACAGAGCAAAGGGTAGACACCCCAGTTAAGAGTTATTGGTTCAAAAATCCCTCAAAAGCTGTGTTGGCAGCTGGATTCTCTGTTTATAGAAAAGCAGGGCTGCTTCTGCCTGAGCTCAGAGCTCAATTTAGATCACAGCATCTGGATTAAACACTCACAGCAGCAGGCTTCCAGGTCATGACTGCTGCAGAGCAAAGATGGGAGCCCCTTTACCAGCAGGATTCCAAACACAGAGATGCTTGAGGGCAGAGAAGCCCACTCCCAGCTGCCAGGGAGCAGCCTCAGCAGCTCTTGCTTACTGACATCAGCAAGCACCAGGAGACCCCTGACACTGATGGTCCCCATTCAGCTTTGCCAGAGTCAGAAAACACCCCTCAGCAGAGACTTCTCTCCTGAGGAGACTGTCGTCCAGATTAAACCACAGAACCTGGTAAGAACATGGAAAATCCCAGAGAGCGTACACGTCCTGATAGAAGAAGCCTCCTCTAACTCTGCTACACCACAGACAAAAACTGGGTAAAGACTGGGAAAGAAACGTAAAGGCTTCCTTTTTTTTTTTAATTGAAGGGAAGAAAATCATAGCCATGGTCATTATAATACAGACTATGAACTGAAATCTGAAGGACAGAAAATAGTAACTCAAAACCTGTGTGGCCCGATACACATCTCCATGAGCATTCACCTCGTGCCGGCCTTGATTTCCTTTGCATATGTTCCGTCCAGAATGTTCGTGATTCTGCAGCTGTGGGTTTTATGTGTTAAAAAAAAAATCCCCCTGCTGTTTTCTCTCCCTTCCCCCTCACAATCTCTCTTCTCTCTCCCTCCCTTCTGTCTTTGTTGTGAATGTCAGGCCTGTCAAGTGTCACAGTCTGACATGATTAGTGTTTCTGACATTGCACCAGAAGCAGACAGAGAGCCAGGAGTGTGGATGGAGGGTGGGGGAGTTAGGATGCACAGCCATTTCAAGGAGTGAAAGGAAAAAAGAGAAGGCCTCGCTCCTTTCTGAGAAACCCCCTGACTATCGAGTGGGCAGCTTATATAGCACGCTGGATTTCTCCTCATTAACCAACCAGTCCCTCTCCCTGATTCTGTGGGGATCCCGAAGGTGTGCATCTATTCTGAGAGGCCAAGGCCAGTGTCCCTGATATCAGATAAGACAGAACTGGTGATCCAGTGGATGCCAGGCTTCAGAGGAACAATCGTGAGCCATTAACAGGTAGTGCCAGTCCATTTCATGTATTGACTCTTTGCACAGACTTTTTGCACGTTGACATTCTAACAATGTTAGCTCATTAAGAGAGATAGATGGCCACTCTTCTCTGAGCACCTGCTCCGAGCTCTTCTCGCTCCTCGGTAGCAAGACTCTCAGCTGCTGTGCTTTAAAATCGCCCTAAAATCCAACACAAGGCTTGCCTTGGTGCTGTGTGTGCATCAAGACCTTTCAATTGTGCTCTCTTCTCTTCCTGCTTCCCCACGACAGCCAGGCACAGACACCAGAAGTACAAAAAGAAACAGTTGCTCAAGGTTGTCAGCACGCGTGGCCTCAGCATGCCAATGTATTTCTTACCCCCACAACCTGTGAGACAGACACTCGGTCCATGGAGCTTCATGCTCAATAACTGCCATAAGTTGCTTAGGCAATGACAGGTGGAGCCATGATCTGAGCAAGGGTTTATCCGAAATAAGAAGGTCTTAAAGAGCCCTGCTTTCATCCTTGAAACAGGTAAGTAAAGATCTTCCTCACTTGCCTGCCACCCAGGAAACGTAGGTGGCAGCCACTCTCCAGCACCCTCCTGCCCAGAAGCCCGGTGCTACGGCAGCCCGGCAGTTCTGTTTCGGAGGCTTCTCATTAAATAAAAAGGTAGCAATTTTCCATAATGAATGTTTTATACATTATCCCGTTGTGTATCAGGCCTCTAAAATACACATTATTAAAGCCTATTAAAGTCTGTAGTTAGCAGCATCACTAATGTGCCTTTAGGGGAATCACTACAATGAAACAGCATCAGTCTCTCATAGAATTTCAAATGTTAAATATTCCTTTTTTCTTCAATACACGTGCCTATTTTTAGCCATCGTCAGACCTCATCCAAAACGCCATCATCTCAGCCCAGAGCTGTCACAACCAATTGTTTATGGGTTAGGCTTAAGAATAACGGAGGCACACACCATGAGTTCTGCCCCACACTTCTTTTTCTCCATAATTTACCACGATTTCCCCCTGTTCTAATTAACCAGTGTTCCTGACCACTATGACATGTGTTGACACCTTCCCTCCCTGGCTAGGTTGGATCTTTTAATTAATTGCTTAGATTTCTGCCTAATTGAACCTAGACGCTCAAGATAATGCTCCTGTATTTAAGTAGGAAGAAGTTACAAAGCTGGTGCATTTGAAAAAAAAAAAAGAAAAGAAAAGAAACCCAGACAGACAAACCAGAGGGTACACAGCCATGACTAATCACGTCTAAATGTACTCCTTGATGGGTTGACATTGTGAAGTATGCTTGTTTAGAAATGTCTTCTAAACACTGAAGGATTTTTATATCATATGCAGTTTATGTATTCTAGCTAGGCATCTTTCTATCTAGTACACTCCACACATTAATCTTGTCACATAGGATGAGGTTTTTAAAAAAACAAAGTCAATGATACATACATGCCTCAAACAGAGTTTTGGGAGAACATCTAACTGAAATAAGCAACCTTAAGACAACAGATACAGGAAGAGATGGCTAATGGCCACACACATGGACTGTGAGGCCCCACTGTCCAGTAACTGAGAGGAAAGAGCAGGTGCAAAGCACTGGGTACTGGGATTGAAACGCGGCATTGGAAGCAAGCTCTCTGTCAGGCACTTCCTTTTGTATGAACTATCCCACTGTTAGAGATGATGCTGTTGGCAGTCAGACAAATGAGTCAATATTCTAAAGACGGACAACTACATTATAACCACGCAACTAACAATCATGTTCCTGACCACCTAGGAACTAAAGAGGACCTACCCTAATTCTATTTGTTACCACTTAGTAACTGAGAAGAAAGTGGCATGACAGACGCCTGGAGATGGGAGACCAAGATCACTGGCCTCTGCTACAAATTCAGTAGCCACCAACCTGACAAAAGAGGCCATAGCACACAGCAAGCTCCCAAAGGGCCTCTGCACACAGTTTGGGGGTATGCAGATTCAGTTAACTATGGGGTACAGAGGAGAAGCTACCCAGTCAGCATTCACGTACCATGTGAGACTGGCACAGAACAGCCAGTCAGTACTGGAGTGGCAAAGCCCGTTTCTAATGAGAACTCTAGGCACTCTTCTTTAAATCCTCAAGACATATGGACAAACAAGAGTCTCAAATGAGCCGTGACGATGCGTCTGAAAGCAGCACTTACCAGAATAAAGCAGTGGTGGAGCCCTCTTGCCTTCAAGTGAGACCTGAAGACATGGATCAAAGATCTACCCCAATTCACTATGAGCCCTCTCATTCCTATCAGGGCAATCAATACATTGCCCTTCTTCCCTCCAGCTGCTCTTCTACTCTGAGACTATACTGTGCCTCCTGCCTATCAGGATTGGTTTTCATCTTCTCTGGCAGGTTCGGGCACTATTAAGTCAGGCACAGGGAAGCCCCCATTAAGATTTTCTTGGGTCCATGCGACACTGCAGGTAATGCACGCTGCCTCAGGGTTGGAGGTGTCCTTGGGCCACACCATCACAGTCACTCACATGAGGTTCAGCTAGTTCAGGCTTTCAGTACCTACCCCAAGCCCTACAGACTGCCTCTCAGTCTGCTCTGAGATTCAGAGACTCACATAGCCAAGGAACACAAGTATTACACACCTCTAGCTCCACAGAAAAGAGGGAAGGACCAAACCTGGAGAACCAATCCTACAAAAATAGGAAACAATTCTCTAAAATTGTACATATTCTAGAGTCACCTGCACGGCGACTTAAAGCCAAATATTATCGAAGCACAATTAATGTTTTACAACATGGCTTTTCTCAGACGTTCACAACTTTCACAGCTTATGCCACCAAGTAAATCCTCTGGTGCCAGAAATGAGTTTCAGCTTCCCAAGGCAATGGCTAAAGGAGTCCAGCAGAACCCCCGCTCCTACTCCTGCCCCCATCCCAAACATCACAGGCCAATGCCAAGGCTAATGGTTACTTTCCACACCCTGATGATAAGGTCCCATCTCTAAGGATAACACTTCTTATGTCATCAAACATGGAAACGGCGGGCCGGTGCCTACCTAGAGGCTTCACCGCCACTGACCAGTGTTCACAGTACTCTGCACACTACCAAAAGAGAAAGTTAGTCATCAAAATATCTCAGCAACAAACCCTGTGACCTATAACAACGACCTGGCTACAAAATACACTAGTGTAATACTGGCACAAATGCTATGGAAGTAACCAACCACTTTGAAAATTGGATTTAAGGCCCACTCAATGAGATGGGACCCATTTCCAACACAGCTAAAGTGGTCAAGGACCTAAGACTAGATAGGTCATAGGAATAGGGAATGTTTAATACTCTTATTCTGCTAAAGTAACACGGCAATAAAATGACTTCTAATGACGTTCTGTTATAGTAATAGATCATTGCCTTGCTCAACCATTATCAGAGAATCCTCTTCTTGCAGTGATTAGAATTAGCTCAGAGACCTAGAACTGTACAATAGGCAGAGAATCAGAGACTTTGGAATACTAGTCCCAAATACTATGTCTTCATCAATCCTTCAGGAATCTCTGTGGATAAGGAAGGAGAAAAACTGTAAGAGCCAGAGGTGATAACTCTAAGGAAAGACTGTCTTCCAGATGTGAAAGGACTAAAGCACATATGAACTTACAGAGACTGAGGCAGAACACATCAAGACCTGGTTCAACCTATGCAAGGGTCCTGGCACCGAGAGGGGGCGTGGGCACAGGGCCCCACAGCTAATAAAGAAGATATTTGCAGCTGACGCCCTTTTTATGGGTTCTCCAAACATCTCTATCCCACTGCATCTCAAACACAATACAATTAAACTAGTGTTTATTTTTAAACATTTGCCTTTTTCTGGCCATTAATGAAATGTACAAATACTTTTCAGGGAGGTTGAAAATCTGGAATATTCTGGAAAAGGAATAAATGAGAAAGAAACAGATGTACGCCACATACTTGACTCTGTTAGGATTTTGAGTAGCATCGTCTTGTCTTTTATCACATATATTTTTTAAAACGTGAAATTCATCTTAAACACAATTTAGTATCTTTTTTAAAAGTGTTACTTTAGCATGAGGAAACCCACATTGCTAAAGAAAAATTGAAAATATGCATGTGAAAAGATACTGAAAGCACTCTGTTATGCACCTGTGGCCTTTCTTGTAGTCATGTACGCACCTTTCTAAAAAGTGAAATAATGATCAAATCCACATAGTGTTATGGTACTTGCCTCCTTCTTAAGTTATCTTTTTAGGTCATTAAATACCCCTCCATGCCTCCTTGGCAGCTTTATTGTATGGCTGCATCATATTTACTACGTTAGAAAATGTTAATGTTTTTTTGAATACCTTAGCAAAAGTTTTACACATGTTCTAGGCAGTTTTCTTTGAGTTAATATTGTATAAACAGAATTTCCGAGCCAGAAGGTATGTAATTTAGGCTTTGGCATACAATAATACCTCTGGAGAAAATAAGATCTCTCAGAGTTTATCCTCAAATCCTTAGCTATAATGAATAAAACTTCGAATTCTTATCAATTGTAATTTAATTGCATTTCTTCCTTTGATTACTATTAAGTTTAAACTTTTCACATTATTTATTTTTATTTCACGGGTTTTATATTTCCGCTCATTTTTTGCTAGCTTTCAATTAAATCAACCATTCCATCTTATCCTTTGTTCTTCTGATTTGTAAACACTCTTAACTAATTAGCTACCTGGCACACACACACAAACACTCATCTGTGTACACACACACACCTCAGCATATCTTTTAGACTAGTTCAGAATGTCTTTTGATGAACAGAAAATACAAGGCTTTACATAGACAAGCATTTCTGTTTTTAATTTCTGCACCAGGAATTAAGAATGGCCTCCTATTTCAAGATCACTTAATGTTTACTGAGCTTTTCTTTTGTGTCACTAGCTTTTTAAAAGCCATCAGTCCTTCAATCTCTGACCCAAGCAGGTTAGCCACTGCCTTCAGAAAAATGACAGTGGGCCCGTGCTGAATGAACACAGGTTGGACATTTGGTGGCTGGCACTGGGCTTGTCCTGAATGGGGAAGGAAGACAGCCGCCAGCTTTATTATTGCCCCACCCCTTGCGCTGCACCCAGCAGCTGTTAACTCGCTCCTTTACTGGAAGAAGTGAAGCTGGAGAAGCAGTTAACATCAGCCTCATGTTTAAGGCCCTGGGTGGCCTGGCTCTTTTCGCTATTGGCAGACTGAAGTTCACATACCCTGTTCTTATTCTTTTTTTTTTTTTTTTTTGTGATTGATTTACTGCAAGCACAGCACACAGTGCTCAGCATGTGTGTGAGGATCTGATGTTTGCTGGGGGAACTGATGGTCAATAAGACACTACAATTGATACATTGGGGCCATGTCTACAGCAAAGGCTGGCTGGGTAAACCAGCGGAAGGCATTCTGGACTTCACTGCTTCACCGTATGTGCAAAGTAATAAGGACTGTAAATGAAGGCAGAAATGAGGTTGATTCTGTTTACTTTTTAGTTGACTATAGAGATACTGGCCTGAGTGTCAATGTGAAACTGCCTCTATTGCTGGTACAAAGGAGTGGGAAGCTAAGAACATTCAGAGAAGAACTTGGGGAGGGAGGAGTTAATTTGTCCAGCAACAGCATCTGTCTACAACTGAGATCAGAGGCACCCCTAAACCCCTCTGCATGTCGTGGCTCTCTGCACTCTTACAAAGCCATCAAAGCAAATCTGGCCTTACTGGGACATGACAAGGGTCTGGAAGAAAGCTGTATCACTGGTGGAGTGGAAAAAGGGAGAGGGTCATTTTGTGTGACATCCAAAAAGCAGTGGTTTTCCCATCAGATGGAACATACTCATAAAGCCAAAGGAGCCACGCGGCACGTCTTCATCAAAGTGACAACTATGTGTGAGAGGACAGGCCATCACCCCAGGCTTGCCACAGAAGGAACTCTCAGGAGCAGATCCCAACTGAGGGTGTGATTTGTGACCCCCCCCCCAAGGCCTGGAGTGACAGGCATCCCCCTGCACCACTTTCCTCCGAGAACCTCAATTTTCCCAGCATTTTCTCTGACTGTTTTTGCTTGTCTGTTTGTTTGTTTTGTTGCAAACTAAAGTCCTTTCTTCATGGCATAACAGCACATACAGAATATAAATACACTCTAAACATTCACTCTTGCGACGCACGTAAGTGTACAATGTTAGATGCAGTATATATTTATAAATACCAATAAGAACAATTACAAAAAGTAGAGACTTTTTACAAAATTAAAAAGCTGAGTTCCAATTGTGAAATTTGTCAACCATCGTAAGTATGAAAAGTCAGTTTTGCAAAAGTGTATAAGACAGTGGGGAACACAGCCTTCCAGTCTAAGCGGTTGGGTGTGGAAAATGTGCACCTCACAATTTATTTAATGCATAAGATTCAGATTGCACAGCCACTAAGCCTGCTCACAATGCTAAGGAGGTGAGTCGGGATGAGGTAAACCTTCTAGAATACACATCTGATGGACATAAACCATGCACACCAGCCTCAGGAAATGACAGTCCATTCACAGTGAGCCTGGTACCTAGGAATACCTTGTTCATTCCCTTCTGCCTTCACTAACACACGGCCACAGCTATGACCTCATATTCAGCCACAAGTAAGAAGGGTAACCCATGATTAAATTACTAAAATAAGCTAGCAATCCTTTTGTGCCATGGAGCCATTCCAGTTTTCTAGAGGAATTAGCTCTGATAGGCCACAGAGAAACCCATCACCAGCATTGCCCTGATGCCTCAAAGGAATAAGAACCCTTAAACACCATGGCTACCTTCTGTTCTGACCTCTCAGGATCCTAGAACACTGTGGTCACCTTCTGTCCTGAGCTCTGGCTAACTGAAATGGCCCCAGCGATATTTAGGAAGAAGGAGAGTACTGGGGAGTGTGTTTAATGAAACACAGGTATAGTTGAAATGTCTTCCAGCTTTCTAGGAACAAATCTACTTAGAACACCAGCCACACCCATGACCACACTTCCAACATTCGGTTACACACCTCACTGATGAAATGACTCTAGTTTTACTGTATTGAGAACGGTTGTTTTCTCTTCCAGAGAAAGGCCTATTCTTTGTCTTATGCCAAGAGAGCCATAAAAAAATGCTGACCAATGGAGATGACACACCCAGCTTAATCACGACTTTCAATTAAAATGATATAAAATAAAGCACTCTCTGGGCCATGAGAGCAGAACATAACTTCCCAAGCACAGGCACACCTACTGGTTCCCAAGAGTCTGCTTCTTAAGTATGTACTAAGAGCAAGACCATGACATCAGTTCTGAGATGCCCTGGAGGCAACTTGGAGCTGGCTGATGGTACAAACTGTGCATGGAAGTTTCCCAAGCCCTGCCTTGACTTTCCAGTATACCAACCTTAAAATAAGAGAAGCCAAGGTTTGTGATGAGAGACTTCTGTCTCCAGCCATGACTGAGGGGCAGGACCTCTGTCTACCCCAAAGTGACTTCTTAGACTGTTAAAAGGTAAGAATTTCAGCTTGGATGGGGACCTGATTTGGGGTGGGTGGGATGGGAGGAAGGTTGCAGTGGGGCATCCAACAGAAGGTTTCCTCTTTCTTTGGCTCAGCTCAGCCAAATGTAAAATTCTTCAACATAACTGCTTGGTTCTGTTGTGTTGTTTTATTCTTTTTTTCTGGTCCCTCCCTCCAGATAGGTGCAAACCCTGAAGTACCTTAGCTCCTTCTACCCTTAAGAAGGCCAAAAGAATGACCTGAGATAAATCATTAGAGGGTGTCTTCAGATTGGGAACTCAGCACGTTAAATGGCCTTTCTGTCATCAAGACTAAAACACATCTAAGAACTGTACATCTCTATCACAACCCATAGATTATGTCATGATGTGTCTGTTTTTCTTTAAACATTTCTTTTGCTTCACATTGGTTTGTGGCCCCAAAAGCTGGCCTTCCCTCCACCACTGAGCTCATACATGGCCACTGGCCCACCACTGCTGTAACTGTCAACCAGAGATGACATGTGCCAAGGGACATTGGGAAATAAACACCAGGAAATAAACACCAGGGGACAATTTTTATTGCCATGCCTAGAATGGAAGAAGGGGATGCCACTAAAAATCCTAAAATGCAGAAGACAGTCACTTAATACAGAGTTCCCCTGTCATGGTGCCAAGGGTCACAGAGAGATGACAAACATCTTCTGTTGTGAGCATTCCAGACCTTCTCATATGGCTTTGTGCTCAAACACAGGTTTCTTTTCTTTTACCTGTAGAGCTACACTCTCTGACCAGGAAATTATCATTTGCGATCCAGGTTCCAACTCAGAATTTCACCTCTACTGTACTCTCATTCCTAGGTCACTACTCTGGTTTGCTTTGGTTTGGTTTTATCAAGTTACTTGACACAAGCTAGAGTTGCCTGAGAAGAACCACAGTTGAGAAAATGCCTCCATCAGATTGCCTATCGGCTAATTTGTAGGGCATTTTCCTGATTAATGGTTGATGTGGGAGTGCCCAGCCCATTGCAGTCAGTGCCTGAGCAGGTGGTTCTGGGTTGTATAAGTTAGCAAGCGAAGCCAGCCATGAAAGCAAGCCAATAAACATGATTCCTCTATAGTCTTTGATTCAATTCCTGCCTTGGTTTTCCCTGATGATGGACCATAGCCTATAAACCAAGTAAACATTCTTCTCTCCAAGTTGCTTTTGGTCACAGTGTTTTGTCACAGCAATAGAAAACTAAGAGAGTCACAGATCTGGATGTTTCTTCTGTGCCTCCAGAGTGTCTGGTACACACTTCCTTTGAATACTCAAAAATAAATAAATAAATAAATAAATAAATAAATAAATAAATAAATAAATACCTGAAATAGCCACTGCTAGCAGCTCAATCCAAATCTTATCCATCACTTATTAGTAACATGTCCATCTGGTAATCAATCATTCATTGCTCCACAAATCAATCAGAGAACACACAGAAATGTTGCACATACTTGCCAGACTCTCTTGCAGCTATGTCTACGGGCTAATACTGTCCCACATCAAAATAGCAGCAAATGTCTCTAAGAGGCCTGTAGTGTGGGCAGGCACTATACAAGGCAAGTGGCATGAATTAGCACATTTCATCCACTATTATTAATATTTTAACAGTGGGAGAAAAAAAGGTATCAAGAAGTTAGGTCACTTGCCTGAGGTCTGGCAGAACTGATAATCATCTCAGGAAGTCTGGCCCCATAGTCTAATTCTTCAATATTCATGTCAACACAGTCACATGTACATTCAACCTTTCATCTATCAAACACCTCTGGGAGATGCAAGGGATGCTCTAGAAACCATAAACCATGGATTGGCCAATGGCTCCTGCACCCTGCCTATTAGATGGCTTGTGGGCATCAAACAACTACCCAACTCTGAAACTTTAACGGCAGGAAAACAATCTCTTTGGGCCATGAAAAGTCATATGTGCTCAAGAAAATCATGATACAAGAAAATCCAAAAGCATATTCAAAGCATCCTTTACCTTGTTCATGATGCAGGGACGGGCACAAGGGATCAGACATGTCACAGTGTGGAGCAGCTCCTGAAGGTCCTTCTTGTTTCAGAACCCTCACTTCTCGAAGCAGACAGCTGCATTGTAAACACAAGCAAGAACCCCATTAGGGCCTGGAAGCTCAGTGAAGTTCCATGTCCAGTAGAACGCCCCCTCCATGGCTGCTGCCACTCATGCTACTCAACAGGGCAGGCACATGTGCCTATTGAGCCCTCAGTGCTTGGGGCAGCAGGGAAGGCACTGAGGATGAGGACAGAAAACACTGCTACTCACATTCTAGCTCTTAGCATTCCTGGAATGGTAAAAGCCTAAACCAAGAAATAACTAGTGAAAGCAAGGGCTGTTTTAAAAATTGTGTGCAATTTAAATTAAATTTAAATAGCTCATATGGTTAGCGGCTATTATTTTGGACAAGGTAGATCTAGGCACTGACAGCTGGAGTCTTGAGGCCTGCTCCGGGGCCTTGGGGACAAGGATGGTCTTTGAAATAACTAATTTTGAGCATCTACTAAGGTCTAGGACCTGAGGCACTGGTGAGCAAAGCCAGCAATTTAGGAATATCTAGTTGGTACTTGGATATAACTGGTGAGTGACAACAGTGCTATGTACCAGGCCTTAGTGACTTTCCCTATGGCCCCTCAAGAAACAGAGAAACCAGTGGGCAGAGGTCTGAGCCTGGCTGTATCATCTTCAAGATTGTGATGTAGAACCTCCTGGGCTACAAGGATTCTGAGAATCAGCTGACCATAAGCCAAACAAACAAAGCAATTTAGTACTCCCATCCCCAAACACCCCCCATCCTGTATAAGGATCTGTGTTTTGGATTGTGGTATTGGTTTTTTATGGAGGTTTTTTTTAATTATTCTAATTAAAATTTGGAATAAAACCATGGTACAGTTCCAGGGCATCTGATTTGTCAAATAGTAAACAAACTCAAGAGTAAAATGTTTCTGACCACTTAAGTAGACATGCCGCTTTTACCTTTGAAAGATGCTCACAAGAGGTTAGGGGTATACTAGTGAAGTAATTTTAATGGGGGCAGGTTCTGCCCAACTCTAACTGGTACAGCTCCTGAATAAAAGATACAGAAACATGGTATTTTTATTAACAAGCTATTAAGTCTAAACTGGGACGGCACTGAGCTGTTTTAACCTACATCCCAGCCGTAGGCTCCACATATGTCCTCGGGTGGTTTTTCTCTTGGCCACGTGCTCATGATCCACCTTACCTCACAGCAACCTCTTTCTTCCCCTACCTTTCTTCTCTCCTTGTGGTCCCTACCTGAGACCCATACTTGATCTCAAGTCCTGCCTTCCTCTCTCTCCTGCCCTGTCACAGGTTCTAGCCTTTTATTATCCAATCAGAGATTCCTTGGGAGCATTCTTTACAGGACATTGGTCAATACAATGCCCATGTCCAGGCTGCAACCTAATCTTGGGGTACAGAACTCAGCATCTGAATACACCGCATAGAAGACCAAGCCGCAGCAGTATGCCATAAGGCTCCTTACACTCACCTACCGTGTATCTAGTGAGGTTTGATGAAGTCCTCAAACTCTCAATGGCCCACCAGAGCCCCCTTCAGCTCTAAGTCCTAAGTCTTTGTCTACTAGAGAAAAACACATCTGCCAAGGCCAGGGCACCAGCCACAATGCTGCATTCCTATACTGACACTTCCCATTGCTACAAACATGAGTTTGCAATTATGTTTGCAAAAGATAAATTCTTAACCCACAAACATTATTCTTCAGCGCGAACATCATGTTTCCAAGGAAGGAAGGTGATGTCACTGCCATCACAGAGATTCCAAAGAAAACGGCAGACCAGTCTCAGGAGTAACACATCTAAGCAATACTACACGGGGGAATCCCAGTACCCCAGGTTTGCAGGGTGAATCCACACAGGCATTACCATAGGCACACAATGTCCAGGCAACAGTGGCTTCAAAGGCATAAAATTTCAATATCTAATTGACTACAGAGAGAATGAAAAAAATCATGAAGAGTAGCTGAATTACCAAAAGCAGTGGCTAATGGCTTTCTGACCTTTACAATAGAAAGGCTGTATGTGCTGTTTCTTGCTTAATACATGTATTAATCCAACCTATCACATAACTGGACAGCTTGTCCCTGGGCCTTACAGGGATGTCTAACGTCACAAAATGTCACATTATAATTCACATTGGCACACAGGAAATGGGCACGAGGTACTAACCAGCAGACTGAAATGCTTCAGCAGCTACTTAAATAGGGAGTTTCCATGTACCACGGTCTCTGATCCCTTAGAACCTGACCAAGAGTCCACACTAAACTATCTGTCCAGTCCCTCTTTAGCCCTCCCCCAGGTGTTCCTATGCCATCTGCATGTGTGCCATTCTACAGCCAAGCCAGACTAGACCTTCTTTGAGGGAAATATTAGTGACAGAGATAATCCTTTACTCTCACTCGGGGAGTCAAGGATGATAGACTTAACACAGGATTGAAAAACAATTTTGATAATTGCGACAAAATGTCTTTGAAGTTTTTTTATTTTTTAAAGGAAAACATTTTAATGTCAGGGTTTAAATCTTCTGTTTTAAAGTGTGTGTGTGTGTGTTGGGTAGGAACAAAGGTATGTGTTCACATGGGTGCCCCTGACCACACATCTACACATGCACATGTGGCTCTGATATCTTCTTCAAGCGTTCTCCACCTTATTTTTTGAGACAGGGCGATTTACTGAGCCTGTAGTTCACCTGTGGGCTAGAATGGCTGGCAAGCACCCCCTGACCCCCAGGTGTTCTTATCTCTGTTGGGGTTCAAGCACTGCCATGCCCAGCTTTTTACCTGAGTTTTGGGGTTCAAACTGGGATTTTCATGCTTGTACAATAAGCATTTATCCACTGAAATGTCTCCCCAGCCCCAGGTTTGTAGATCCCCTCTAACTATTATTGGGAATAACATAAGGCTGTTTTAGTAGTTACAAGTGTACTATATGCTTTTTGATAAGTGCTTTCAGTTCTGATGACGTCAACCTAAGAGATAATTTATCTAGCCTGATGCAAGGGTGTAAACATTGGTTTTGGTCATGTTATCATAAATAGTATATTCTGGGTAGAAGTGACTTCTCTTCAACATAGTACAGAATGAAAACACGTACAAAGATCACAGATGAAAAATAAACCCACCATCCTCTCTGCCAATAAAACACACGCACATGTGCACATCTATACGTCAGCCAATGGACGCTGTTCATAGGAAATAGCTCAGAAACCAGATGACACTTTCAGAAACTGGGTCAGTTCACATGTGGACAGAAATGAGAAGGACTAGCCTTGTTCTATCAAATATTTCCCATCTCCTTTCAAACATGGAAAAGCTGTCTGTCCTGAAGTCAATCTGGTTATGAAGCAGCATAGAGAAAGCTACAGCTTAAAAACACAACCTGCTTTTCTAAGTACAAACCATTAAGAAAAGAGCTGCCCGAGACATCACAGAGGAAACACTGGTGTCTTCACTCAAGTTCTAAATATTTTCTTTTTATCTTTTTAAGTAGCTGAAATACCCCTCGAACTGAACAAAACTAAATATAGATCCAAAGGGTGCCTTGAGAAATCTAATCCCATATGTCCTAGCATTTCCTATTCAGCTGATCCAAACAAAATTGATCCAGTGGGTAATAAAGTCTGTGTTCAGCCTTACACAGCTAAAAGGCTAATGAAATGTAATCACTCAAGGTGAGTGGAAGGAAGCATGAAGAAGCACGCAGGACTGGGGACATGGAAAGTCAAAGAAAGCAGGGGGGCTAGGGCTCAGCAGCAGAGCCCCTGCTAAGGATGCTCCAGGCACTAGTTTAAGCCCCAGTTTCAGGGAGGGAAGGGATCGAGGGAAGGAAGGAGTGAGGGAAGGAAGAAGGGAAGTAGGGAGGTAGGGAAGCAGGGAGGGGTGGAGTTGAAAGTTTCCAAAATAAGTGAAAATTAAGGGTAAGCAAATAAAATAGCACTGGCAATACGGCCAAGTGCTCCCTCACCAGCCAAGTCCTCTCTATGATGGGGACTGGGAGACGCGGGTTCCTGGTGAGAATCCCACACCCTGTGGCATTTCTAGGGTTATATACTCTCATGGTTTGGGTGTCTTGAGCATCAGCAAGTGGGAGTTGTGGAAAGGTGAAGACTGGGTCTACCTGTTTCACCACTATTTACCAACAACCTCCACCTACAATGAGACATCTGTTTTACCTGGATCATTGCTAAGATTCTTTGAGGAATGATAAGAATAGAATAAGCCAGCTTGAGTCCATCCTCCTTACTTAAGAGTGTCAAGGGCTGTTTCTTTATGTGCCATGTCTTGGCTCTTGAAAATGCTGCTGATACTGACAGTTGAGAATGGGATGTGCTGACTCGGGCTTTCTCTGCACTCCAATGCTTCTTGCCCTTCCCATCTGTTTATTCTGGAAGCCTTTTGTGTGATCTGTCTCAAGGCTGGGTAGCTCAGGTACTCCAAAGGGATGCAGGCTAATAAAGCAAGCACTTCACTCTTTACAATGTTAAGGCTGTCACTCACTGGCTTTCAAAGGCCTGTGCTCTGAGACCAGCATGGGTTCTCTGGGCCACCCTTTTCCCTACACTACATTCGGCTGTGTAAACAAAAGACTATACATAAGACAGAAAAGCTTTTAGGTAAGAGCGACTGAAGAAATAAAAGGATGAGCAGACTTCAGAGGGAAAAGACAGAGGAATGTCTGGGGGAGGGGGAAATGCTCAAGAATCAGGGACTTAGAAGCTTGGACAATCAGAGGAGTAAGTAAGTGAAACCCTTGCTCCCTCCATCCTGCTTCTAGGATTGGAGTATGTCTCATGTTTCTTTAGTCAAACCCTGACACCCTTGAACTAGAATCATTGTCCAAGACTAAACAAATGTAAATCCAATTTATTTCAGAACTTCTAACCTCCTTTCCACTCTACGGAACATGGCGCTGGGATTAAGGACCCCACCACACCTCTACTAAGGGAGAGGCAGAGAAACAAGGGTGAGCTGCCTGAGGACTCTAGAGCTTCTTCTGGGTGTGCAGCTCTGGTTCTCCAGAGCATCAATGTCCTCATGAAGCCCATACTGAGGCATCGAGCACACAAAACCACAGCTCAGACCAAGAGACCGAACAATGCTTGCCACCTGCCTTGATCCCTGCACCCATCCAAAACCCGCAAAGACAAATCCAGGGTTAGGAAACATGACTGGAAATTAATATTCTAGATTTTGGTGACAAGGAAGAGGAGACAGAGTTATAAGGAAGAGATACCCATGGATGAAGAGAAGTATTGGGGTGGGAGAAGAGGTAAGGAGGTAACAGGCATGGGGGTCAGGTCTAGGGAGGGGCGACAGGAGAGGGCTGGAAGTGAGAATAGAAATCAGTGGGGGGCATCTCTGCGACTATCTGGAGACCTGGGATGGGGAGCCCCTGGGGAGTCTATGAGGGTGACCCTAGCTTAGATTCCTACCAGCAGAAACTGAAGTGGCTACTTCTTATGGGACTTCCAGTGGAGGGAGGAAGACATCAACCTACCCACAAAACCTTCAACCCCAAATCTGCCCTGCCTACAAGGTGTGCAGTGATAAAGATAGAACAGAGACTGAGGGAACGGCCAACCAATGGCTGGCCCAACTTGAGACTCATCCAATGTGAGCGAGCCAGCCCCTGCACTATTAATTATACTCGGCTGTACTTGCAAACAGGAATCTCTCATAACTGTCTCCCGAGAAGCTTTATCCAGAAGCAGATGGAATCAGACGCAGAGACCCACAGCAAAACATCAGGTGGAGGTTGGGGAGTCTTGTGGAAGAGTGGGGGGTAGAACTGAGTGAGCCAGATACGTCAAGGACACCACAAGAAGACCTACAGAATCAACTAAACTGGACCCATGGAGGCCTCACAGAGACTGAACTACAAACCAAAGAGCATGCAGGGGCTGGACCTAGGCAACTTACACATTTGGAGCAGATGTGTAGCTTGGTCTTCATGTGGGGTCCCCTATCAGGTGGAGTGGGGGCTGTCTCTGACTCTGTTCCCTGCCAATGGATCCCCTTCCCCTAAATGGATTGTTTGGTTGGACTTCAGTGGGACAGGATGTGTTTAGCCCTGCTGGGACTGAATGTCCCAAGGCAGGGTTGTACCAAGGGAGGCTTCCCCTTCTCTGAGGAGGAGAAAATGAGGGGAGAGTGATTTGTAAGGGTGGGACTGGGAGAAGAGGAGGGACTGGGGCTGTGATTGGAATGCAAAGTGAATAAATAAATAGATTAAAGAAGGAGGAGAAAAAGGAGATTGAGGAGGAGGAGGGAGAGGAAGAGGAAGAAAAGGAGAAGGAAGGGAAGGAGGAAGAGGAGGAAGAAGAGAAGAAAGAGGAGGAAGAGGAAGAAGAGGAGGGAGAGGAGGAAGAGGAGGGAGAGGGAGAGGAGGAAGAGGAGGGGTAGGGGGAGGACACCTGATAGTAACAAAGAAGCTGGCGTGGATGCCACTGGGCAGCAAGGAGATACGACTTTCACATAACCTTTCCTGGTGCATGTGCTAGAGGCTGACTCTCAGGAAATTGCCTGGTAAAACTGCCAGGTGATGAACATTTAGATTCAAGGCTGCCACTGTCAAAGCCAATCTGTCTCTTGGGTGATACTGAAGAGGTTACCTGTTCCAGTGGCTTTCTCTTGACTTAGTGATTTTCTAAAACAAGAATACAGAAGGAATGATATAAGTGAGTGGCCAGGTCATGAAGACAGTAATGATCCACTGATTGAGTCTGCCCTTCGGTGCCAGTCCCAGCAAAGAAGGCGCATGGCACATGTGCCCAAAGCTCATGAGTTCAAGAAAGTCAGGAAACAGCCAGTGTGCACTATCTCCCACCACCAGTGACCTCTGAGGTCAGCCAGAGGGGTCTCTATCCCTTTACATTTCCAGGGGTGGAAGTGTTTAGCCTACCTTCTGGCCTTTCCAGGGCTGTGCTACTGTGGCTTTGTGGGGCACAGAAATCCCCGAGGTGAGCAACCAAAGCAAGGCTTTGTGGGTATCCTAGTTAGCTTTAACAATCAACCTGACATTGATTGGAGCCACCAGAGAAAAGAGCTTGAGGAATTACCTAGAGAAGACTGGGAGCATATTTGCTGGGTCTTGTTTTGATTGCTGATAAAGAAAGGCTCCATGCATTGTGGGCGACACCATCCCTAGGCAGGAGACCCTGGACTGTTTAAGAAATCTAAGTATAAGCTGGCGTGTGAGCCATCTATCAAGCAACATCCTTCATGGTCTCTGATGTGTTTCTTTGGCTATAAGGTGAGTTTCTTGGTTGGAGGTCATATTGTGTGGAATAGCAAATTTCCCTCAATGATGGACTGTGTCATGGAACCATAAGATGACTAACCCCTTTCCTCCCTCACATTGTGTTTGGTCAGAGTATTTTATCATAGCAACACAGGAAATACAGTTGATCTGACCTTTAGCTATCTTTTGGCATGTGAGTGGAGTATGCGATTAAATCTTTGTACCCTCTTCCTCAAATGTGGGGTAAATCCTCCTACCACTCATGACTGTCCTAAGTACCAAATGGCATAACATGAGAAAAAGAACCCGACACAGCAGTCAAATAAGATAGGCCCTTCTCTCTTCTGTCTTCCATCCTCAGCTCAGTACAACTTTACTCAGCATAAAATTGCAAATGGCCAATCACCTTTAATCATTCTATTGGATGATAAGCCCATCTAGAGAAAATAACCTGTGTGCTCTGTGTAGCTGTCAAATTCCCGGCACTTGTTGACACTACCTTATACAACAGACGTTACATAGTTACACTATGTCTAATCACAATGCTTAGGCCAGTTTTCCTTTTATCTGCCGTCAGCTGAACACAATTTCCTCCATTCTATCATCCTCTAATGCTATAATGTTACTACTATTTATATTCCTCATTTGGCCAGCACATATTCTGAGCTTACAAGAAATATAAGAAAAAAAAATACCGAAGAGCCTTCACCTAAGAAGAACAGCATCGCTTTAGCCAGTGGAGTATGTATTTCATACTGCTAGGAACATCGCTCTTTTTATGCCTCAGCAGAGAAAGAATGGAAGCCAGTCCATCATCCTCTTGATACCCATCTTAGCAGCTTTAATTTCTGTTTGTCAATGTGACATACCACTGGAAGGTGTATCACTGGTGACTGTCAGATGTACTAAGAAACTCTCAATCGATTTGACAATTTTGGATGAGAAGTCTCAATTCCACTCATCTAGGATGAAGGTTTACCAACTGCACCTGGCTTACTAGGTGTGTTATCTAGCGATTTCCTCCAAATTGTGTCACTCCCATCTCAAAGGAGGCTCCTTGGGAACTCAGGAGGCAAAGGAAGTTTACAAGACTCAAGAAGAAACAAGACTCTTAAGTCTTAGGAAAAAACTCACAAGAGTTGCAAGGGTCTTCTGAAAGGTTACATAAACAGTAACAACTTCTGGGGAGAGGAGACATTTACACAAGCGGAGCAGCTAGTCAAGCAGGCAGATCCAGGGATGCAAAGTTCACTCATGGTCATCACTCATGTCGGAGTGGGCTTTCTGGTGACGCAGCTGCATGTGAGTCATGCATGCCTCTGCAACGAACCTGCCTCTGATACTTTTCTAATTGCTATTCTAAGTCTATAGACTTAGGCAAATGATAAAGAAACGTTATTTAGGGTTTACAATTTCAGAGGCTCAGAGTCCATAATTATCCAAGTGGGGGACACAGTAGCCGGCAGGCAAGGATGTCACTAGAGCAGTAGCTGAGAATTTATATCTTGACCCCCAGGCACCAGGCAAAGAGAAAGAGAGAAGGCAAGTGGGAACAGTGTGGCATTTGAAACATCAAAGCCCACCCTCTGTGACACGCCTCCTCTAACAAGCCACACCTCCTAATCCTTCCCAAACTATTCAGCCAAGGAGGGAACAAATATTAAAATATATGAGTCTATATGGGCCATTCACATTCAAACCACCACATAACCCCTCACCTCTGACCATGTAAGCAACCCCAATAAACTCACTGTTCACAAATGTAGACTTGGGTGGAGTCATACTTCTAGTCTCCTGTCAATGGTACATCTGGAGTGAATAGACTTGTGTTCTTGTCTTCCCGGGAAAAGTCAAACAACACATGCTGATAGATTTCTAGAGCGTCTCTCTTGAGAGCTTGAATAATTCAGGCAAGTCCATTTTCTACAGTTTGGTGGGAATCTCAAATGACAGTCTAGTGGGTTACTTCCAACTGAGGAGGGACTGATGTCACGGGAGAGAATTAGAAAGCACCTCTTTAAAGAAACCAAAAGGCCAGCTCACTCTTCCATCAAAGCCACAAACTACAGAACCGATTTTCTTTCAAGCAGACCCAGACAACAAGTTATACAGAGAGACAATCTCCTCAACAGGAGGTAATATGCACAGGTTAAATCCGCCCACGTTGGAGGCCTGGAATGGGTGTACGGTCTTGCTTCTCTGGGGGAAACGCTTCTGTTGATTCCCTGAAGAGAGCTCTACTTGGCAGCATGACAGGCTCGAATGCAAGGTCACCCCAAAGATCATCTGTGTGGTGCAGGATCTGTCCTCTTCATTACCAGCTTTGCTGTAGCATAACCTGTTCTCTCTGAGGCACTGTCATGTGCTGGGTTGTTAAACTATTCCACAAAGATAAGGTTTGGTCTGACCACAGCCCGAGTGCTTTCATGATCTGAACCACTTTCAAAATCCAAATAGCTTGTCACTTACCATGCTGGCAAGGAAACCAGATTCATTCAAACATGATGCTTTAGAGGACATTCTTGCCCTTCTCAACAAACAATTCCACTGGTGAGTATAAACATCTCAGCCCCTACAGCTGAGAGCTGGTAGCCCCCACACTACTACGGTGGGTAGCTTTGGAGTCTTTCAGCACTTGGTAATGTCACTATCCTACTTTGAGCTCACATACATGAGACTATTTTGTTGTTGTTGTTGTTTTATTGGACATACCTAAGGTTTTATGTGCATATTTGGGAGGGGTTATCAAAAAGTGGGTCAGCTTGTGCCTGCTCAGGATATACTAGTCTGCTCGAAATGTCCAATTAAAACTCAATTCTGCCATAATTATTTCCCATATGTGTTCATTTAACTGCTGCTCAGGTTAGACCCAGAAATACATTCTTTGTCGTATCAGCTATATTGCGACTTATTCTTAAACTCTTCCTCCTAATGGTAGTCAGGTGAGAAAGAGCTTAAGGAAAGCCCAGGGCCTGTCAAGCCATTCTTGGCAGGAGCCTTCCAGGCAAGGAAGCGGTCGATCTTATGTTTATGTTTGCATGATTTACAACTGGATGATGGAATGTTGACACTGGTGGGACAAGAAACAGCAAGGGCACAGTCACACACTATGTCACCAGCAGGAACTGTAGGGCTGCCTGCTTTCTCCAACAACGGTTCAGCTCAGGGGACTGGCACAGACACAGCCAGGCCATGTCCCTCAGGGCTCCTCTGATCTCATTATAGCAGTCGACACCAGTCCTCACAAAATAAACAGGAAATGTATGCCTGCCTCTCCTGTGGAAAGGCACACATTCCTTCCCAAGGAGACCACAGTCACCAGCATGGGAAGGAAGTCGGCTCTGCTCCTAAGAAGAAAGCCTACCCTACCGGCCTTTCTCTTTCTGGGATGGGATACAGAGTGGGTGAGCTCGAGGCTCCAGCTCTGGGTGCTGTGAAAATGAGACATTTCTTTGCTGCTGATATCAACATTCCAGGGCTCTGATAGCAGGGCCATTTCCTCTGGTATAACTCTGGGGAGACCTGTGATATAGCCTGGAGGGATTCTACCTGCTGAGACCAGAGTACAAGAAAGGGGCTGTTCTTCAAGAACAAAATCCAGGTCTCAGTTTCTCTCTCTGTCTCTCTCTCCTCCTTTCCCTCCCCACTCCGTATGTGTGTGTGTGTGTGTGTGTGAGAGAGAGACAGAGACAGAGACAGAGAGACAGAATTCTCCCTAAAATCATTTGTTTGCTATGTAGGAAACTTTATATACCTAATATTTCCATTTCAAATGCTGAGTTTACCTATAAACTACAAGCTCAGTGGTAAAGCACAGATCCAGCACGTGCTGTGGTTTGAACAAAAAATGACCCCAGGGTCTGGCGGTGCAGCCTTGTTGGAGGAAGTACATCACTGGGGCAGGCTTTGAAATTAAAAGGCCTCCTTTACCTCCAGTTTGCTCTCACTGCTTCATGCTTGGGGCTCAAAATGTGAGGTCTCAGCTATAGTGCATTCTCCATAATAATTACCTGGTCCAAACTATCAGCCACCCAGTTAATAGATGCCCTGCTAGAGAGGGAAGACTCGATGTTATAAAGCAGGGTTAAAACAAAGCCACTTCAAAATAATGATAATGTCGCTGCTGTGTAGTTTGGGATTCCTAAAATGCACAACAGCCACAAAAATGTCCTCATTCTTCCTTCAAGCATAATAACCCAAAGCGGCCCTGTAACAGCGCAGCGGAATCACTGGAGCAGCGTGAAGGGAAGTGGAGGGGTGTGAACGTCGGAGCGTCTGATCAGCAACATTGTGAGCGCTGTGCTTGTTCTAGTTGAAGCTGTTTCTGCATGCTGACTACTCCAGTTCACTGGTGACTAGCAACAGCAGGAATGTGAGAGCTCCGTTCCAGAATTACTGAAACCACCCAGGCAACTTAAATATATTCCCGTCTCAAAACATCGGCAAAATGTTCCAACTTTTAAAATGCTAACAAAATATGAGGAGCCATGGTGAAGTTGACCTACATTCTAGGGAGGCTGAGAAGGGGGCGGGGAAGGCTGCACTAGTGGAGTTCAGAATAAATGCAAGGTTTCAGGGATGCTGTCTATGAAGTCACTCCCTCGTCTCTCCCTTTCCATTTCAGTGTCCATGTATTTCCTGATCTCTGCATTGTGTGCTTTCTTCCACTGGACGGATCGCAAGCTCAGATAACTTGGTCGTTTTTCTCTTAGGCAGACTTTCATTCTGCAAAACCAGGAGAATTCCTGCAGTATTGTATATAAACGAATTCAAACTTTATGAACGAGCGGGGACCGTTTCCACGGGCTGTTTTAAAGGCCTGTGGTACCAAGAGTAAACAAAACTGATCCATGAAGTCAATGCTGCTCCCCATAATTTAGAATCCGGTTTTTCTTACTGTCCAAATGCTAAAGGAGAAACTAGTGCCATGGTGGGGGGCTGGCAGGGTGGCGGGAAACGATGCGTTCCTCGGCGTTTCAAAACCGTTCACATCAGCTAGAGCACGGAAGCCATAGGAAAGGCTCTGTTTTACCTACCGTAATTACGGTATACCTCACAGCAACTCTCCACATTATCCACTTTCCCCCCTCCACTCAACTTCTCTCAATGATCTCTGGAAACCATTAACCAAAAGTCCTGGTCCAATTTTCCTCTCCCCCCCCCCCTCCTCTGTGTCCTCAGTCTTGCTGGCGTCTGGGCAAAGCAAACTTGTATTACATCACAAAGCAAACTCGTTTTTTTTTCTCTAAAGCAGCCCATTGGTCAGTTACCGCTACTGGAACTAACACTGTCACAGTGTGGTCTTTGTTACAGAGTGCTGCTTGTAAAAAAAAAAAAAAAAATATATATATATATATATATATATATATATATATATATATATATATATATATAAAAGTTTCCCAGTACTGCTTTCCTCTGCTAAAAAGAGGGAGCGTCTAGCCCGGTTCCACCCATGCAGTAAACTAGACATTACCTTATATACAAGAGCCTCTATGGCATTCCTCGGACACTGACTGCTGCAAAATTCCTACACTAGGCTGCACGCTGCAGGCCGCAAGCTTCCCTGGCTCACCCTCCTTTCTGCTTTGGCTGCTCTTTTCTTTTCTTTCTTTCTTTCTTTCTTTCTTTCTTTCTTTCTTTCTTTCTTTCTTTCTTTCTTTCTTCCTTCCTTCCTTCCTTCCTTCCTTCCTTCCTTTCTCTCCTTCATTCTTTCTGTCTCATTTCCACTGCCTCACTGTGTTTTTGTGTAAATGCTCTCACATGACTCAACAAATCCATCTGCCCCAAGCAGGCCAAGTCTGGAGCCCTCCCAGGAGGGAGGAGAAGAATTGCTTTGTGGAAAGGACCTGGAGGGCTGCCCTTCCTCTGGCTCGAATTACCCGCCTGTCAGGCCTGACGGATCTGGCTAAAAATAAAAGGAAGCGGGCTGTGAAAAGCAGATGAATGGGCTCAGCAGCTCCTCAGATAACACAGACCTGCTGTTGCCCAGAGCTTCCCAAACAGAAACTTCAAATGTGCGACCTCTGAGTGCAGCTATGTGGCTTCCAGGTGATCATGCTGTCTGACCCGCCAGAGTGGTGTTGCAGCCTGGATTTTGATTTTAGGCCTCCCCCCAACCCCAGTGTGTGTGTGTGTGTGTGTGTGTGTGTGTGTGTGTGTGTGTGTTAGAAAGAGGGAGAATTAGGAAGAGAAGGGGAAATAAAGTCTTGTACAAAAAGGTTCTCAGAGCACAGCTGAACTCAGTGGAGTGACGGCTTCTCACGTTTTAAAACAATATTGTTTCCACTACAAAATTCTCCTCTACACCAGACATTTTCAGTCTCCCGATGATGTCACTCCTCCATTCAGAGCCAGCAAAGAGTTAAAAGTCCTTCTTGTAAGTGTATGGCCAGCGCCTGCAGTGGGTATTAAGCACTTAGGTTTGCCATGTAATGACACACTGTAACAATCTGTAATATGAAACATCAGCAAAGCTCTGGCTCTGAGGCTCGCTCTCCCCACCATTAGCCATATGTTTGGCTCCTCAGATAGCCAAGCGGGTGTTCCAGCATGCCATCTGGTTTCTATCCACACAGGCAACTGCAAAGCAAGGGCTGTATCCCTCTGGAGCTGTGTGTTTCTTATCCCTGTCTTCCCCTTCCCCCATCCCAGCTCCTTGGTTCCCTTGCAAGAGAATTCTCTGCCATTCATCACATGCAAAGAAAATGTTACCTGACCTGGCAGCAGTGGAGCCATTAAGAATGCACAGCTGAACTGCAAACACGCCAGAGGGTCCTTTACAGAATCTCCTCGAGTCAGTCTTCCCCCCGCCCCCATTCTCTACCCCTTCCTCATCCCCTATGACTGCAGACACTTGATCCGGCATGTTAAAAATAGGTACATTCTTGATAGAACCAGAGTTTGCTGTGGTGCCCTTCACAGTCACTTCACATACTGACGGGAAGACTTTAACTCACACATGTGTGAGTTCGCACGCATGCGCGCGCGCGAGCACACACACACACACACACACACACACACACAGGCAAACACATGTTTGTCTCAACATTCAATCTGCTTGATGTCAGTCTCACACAGGATGACACACCCCTGACTCACTTCAGGAATCAATCCCTCCTGCTCCTAGGTATTCGACTGCTATTGTTTAATTTTCTGATGGTTCTTTCCATTTCAAGACACGAAACAGGGAGACAGATGAGGCACTCTGGAACAGGAGCTCGCAGCCATTTCCAGGCAACTGATGACTGACCGAAGAATGCCTTCTTCCTTCTGCATTTTTTCAGGGGTGAAAGCACACAGCAAAAATAATCTCCCTCCTCTTGCCTGAACCCCTGATGCCGGGATTACAAATGTGTTATGTGTGTTATGCTGGGTTATGTGGTGCTGCGGATCAAACCTAGGGCTTTGCTCATGCTAGATAAGTACTCTGCCAGCATAGCTGCCTCCCAGGCCTGCACTTTAACAGCTTGCAGAAATGGTACATGCTGTTGGAACTGATGGATTTTCCTAGAGCTTCGCCTTCACAGGACTTGAAGCACTCTATACTCTTTTAACTGCAGATTGGGGCATCTGACATACATAAAAATCGTCTCCTTGTTTCCGCAGAAATTGCAACTCATTTTGCTGCATTAAGAGATCATTAATTAGGGATTAATACTTGCTATGTCTTATTTAAAACGCTGGTTTCTTGCATAGGAAAAATGAAACAAAGACTATCATTAGAAAGTGACTCACCAGAATGTCAGATTGTACCACATGGTGGACTGGAGCGGATCTGTCAGGGAGTTCTGTTTATTCAGTCTAACAAGGGTGCCAGGAAGGCCACTAACTATGCAAACTTCTTAAGCCCACCGCCTTTGTGGATCCATACTTTCGTAATCTTAATATACGCTGCATTAGCTAACAGAGCCATTAAGATTCTGTCTTTGCAGGTTTTAGAGAATGATGCTAAAGAGAACTTGTAATTTAGAAAGCTTTAGGAAATAACCCAGATGATTAGCTCAAATATATATAAAATATATATTATAAGTAATATATATTATAGTACAACAATATGCATATATTATTTCAATATACTCTGTCTTAATATACAAATTATTAATGAGATATTTTACATTTTACACTGGCTCTTGAAATAGTATGGACTGTTCACATATAGCATCTACCAATGTGCACTAACTAGTCTTAATTCCAGGACTTTGGCTACCTGTGGATAGTGGTGACTGCTGGGCAGCAGAGACACAGATTTTATACACAGTACAGGTCAAAGGATGTACAGAGGATTTCTCATAAGCAATAGCACAAGAGCCAGGTTTAGGAGAGGGAGGCTGAGTCTGGGAAATGGATGTAAGCTGCTTGCACAGTCAATGCCAAGGATGAGGAAAAGGTTATAGCTTAGGGCCAGGACAGGAAAATAGGGTGGCCTGAAAGAGTCAACCAAAAGATATTTCTAGAAATAAATAGGGGGGAAAAAGATAGGTCACTTAGAGATGAAAGAAAGGGAAATGTCCAATAGGGATGTGATTATTTGTTGTTGGTGGTGGTGGTAGTGGCAGGTTGTCTCTGTGTGTGTCTGTGTATCTGCATATACGTGTTTTAATGTTATAACGCATGTTTTCAGTGAAATGTCACTGAATGCATGTTTAAGGTAAAATCTAGATATGCCTCTGCAGTTGAGTAAAAGCTATTGACTAAACCCTTGGAAAGTATTGCTCATGGGTTAGGCAGTGCTACGCACTAGGGGTGGCAAAGCTTTGGGACAGCTGAACCTTCTATTGTTTCCAAGACAGGATCTCTAGTGTGTGGGGTCCATGCTGACCTTACCATCACTAGGACGCTCCTGCAGGCCTTGGACTCATGATCGTCCTGTACCTACCTACCAGCGTACACACAACACATGGCCACAAGCATTACTTCTGAGGGGCTCGAATATGATGTCAGGGACTGAATAGCAAAGGAGAGGAATGTCTAAGAGGCCTACAAGATGCTAAATGTAACTTAGAATTTTTTTTTCTCTAAAGTATTCAACAGACTTCTGCTTTGGTTCGGAGTGGGTCTTTCAGGCAGCAGAGTCCACACCAACTGACTTGACATGATTCAGGATTTGAGTTCCTGTTTGTATTCAGCTGTGCTGAATTAAGAAAATCCCAATACAGGCAACCTCAGAGATTGATCACTCACTATCTGAACCATACGATAAAAATGTGGAGAAATTTTCGGACAAGGCCCGGCTCTCTGCTCTTTTATTGCTGGCTCAGAATCCAACTTGACAGGAAGAAAACTGAATGCTTTGCTATGTCAAACACTATGGGCACATATTCTGGAGAGGAGTGGACGTGACAGGCAAGCCGTACTGCTAACTAGCCAGGTTTTGCCAGGCTTTGCAGTCTTTCATTTGATGATTTGATATTCTGCCGCAAATTCCTCCAAATGCTTAAAAAAATTAAGTCCGATTTAATTGCAAAGTTTAATAACTTGTGTAATTAATTGTGTAGTCCAACAACTGTTCAAACTCCTTAAAACAAGGAACATTTGAGACATACAGTGAGTTCGGTCTCTGGGTTGCCAACCTGCACAGATGACTGCAGCCCACAGGGCTCTGAAGCCTGGGCAGGTGATCCACTTGCTGAATAAGTGTGACAGAAGCAATCTGACGGCTCAATTTATGAGCAGAATCAGGCTAGAATCTATACAACACGGCTATGCAAGTTCCTGAGCAGTGGTAACTTCTGTGTTTGCTAATTCCAGTTGTCAACATGACATGCCTGGGAAGAGGGACTCTCCAGTGAGGAACTGCCTCCTTTAGAAAAGGCCAATGAGTGTATCTGTGGGGCATTTTGTTGGTTGCCCATTGATGGAGAAGGGTCTTGGCCACCATGAGCATGCTGCCCCACTCCCATCCCCACCCCAGGGAGGGCAGGGAGTTCTGAGTTACAGAAGAAAGCTAGCTGAGTAGATATGTCCAGTCAGCCTGTAAGTAGTGTTCCTCTGGGAATTCTCCTCAGGTTCCTGCCTTGATGGGCAGTAAGATGATAAAAGCTCTTCCCTCCATAATCTAGAACAAGTTGTGAGAAATTCAGATATAGAAGAGAAAATTAAGGGGAAAATTAGGGGGGAAAATAGGGGGGAAAGCACTATTTTCAAGTTACCTTGATAATCTAATTCAACATTTCAGTGCATTCAAATTTGGTAATGTATTAAGTGAGTGGTTCTAAAATTATAACCAGAAAGGTGTTTTAAGGTACTAAGGTGAAATACAAATTAAATATTTACAGAGCCTTGAAATCCAGGGAACTAAAACAGACCAGAGGTTGAAGGCCATTGGCTTAGTAAGCACTCTGAAGTTAAAATATAAATTTAAAAAGAATCACTGGTGTAGCCCTACATGAGGATCATCAGGTTAGGCCCAAACATCAGCCAAGGGGAATAACCATTTCCCATTGCCATGGAAGCAGAGAATCTGAGAAATGAAGCTCCCGACAGCATCTGGAGAACATCTAACGACAGACTGAAAGGAGCTGGGGCCGACATCTGAGATACAGTATTCACGTCTCAGTGTTTCTCATTGGTTAATTCCTCAACAATTCATTCACTCTTCAAATACCAGGCGCACTCTGAGAAACCTGGGACACATCATCGAAGGAAAATACAAAATTCCTACCTTTACGGACAGACGAAGGACAGACCGTCTGAGGACAGATATTGGACACAGATAAGGTTCACAATAACTATTGTTTCGTTATTAAGCAACAAGAGCAACAAAAAGCATACTGGAGTCAGAAGAACTCGAAGTGTGGAGTTTCATACATGGCTGTAGTTTCACAGAGGCTAACCAGGGTGGACCTCATTAAGGAGACACAAGGTGGGTAAACCAAGAACACGCTATCATGTAGAGCATGTTGTCCCAAGGACCTGGAAACCTGTCCCCTGGTCAGAAACAACAGTTTGAGGCCCTCGAGGTAAATCTAAGGAACCTGGATTACTGGCTTCAGGGGAAGGACTTGAAAGCCCATGCTGGACTGGGTGTGGTTACATATATCTGCAACACAGGTACCCAGAACCCAAGAGAGCATGACTGTGAGTTTAAGGCCTGCTTGGGGAAGAAAGGAAGGCTCAGTGTCAGACCCTTTTACGTCCAAAAAGAGTAGCTTGTCTGTGTGTTCCACAGAAACTGTGAGGAGACCCAGTGTCTGGAGAAGAGAGCGGAGAGAAGGGTGGGAATAAGGCAAGAGAAGCCGAAGGGCTCTCGGCTCACTGGTTGCCTGAAGGCTCCAGTGAGGAGCAAGCAACTAGCAGGTTTCAGGCAGAAGGTCACAAGGTTTGCCTCGGTTTTGTAAAATGCTGGCGTTGTGCTGAGCGGAAGCACTACTGTATTTTCCTCAGAGAAACCTCTTCCATTCTCTTTCCAGTTTTACTCTGGGCAGTGGTGTGCTTCTACATGCTTGAAGTCAGCTCTGACTCGAGATGACGTTTGCTGCTTTCTGAGGAGTAGCTGACACTTCTACCTCGGCCATCCCAGCCGCCAGTAGACTCAGTGAATGTGGGGTTGCCAGAGAGGTGCACAGCTGACTCAGCCCTGATAGCAGGTGGCCCCAATGTCATCGCTAAGGATATTAAGGATATTACTGTTCATCGAATACCGACGCACTTCCTTCGGATATAATACTAAGATCATCTATTACCTTCTTTAATTCAGGCACAGGGGTCACACTGCGAATCCCAGAACTCAGGAGGCTGAAGCAGGAAGGCTGAGTTCCTGGACATCCTGAGCTACAAATGTGAGACACTGTCTCAATACATTCCCTTCCTTAAAGAATGTCCTATTAATACCAACCCCCTTTTTCTTCACTTAAAAATGAATTATATTTAACTTTAGCTGCGGGTCATCTATCATTCCATTTTTCCCATACTAAAATTAATATTTTATACCCTCAAAAAGTACGTTGAGTGGGACTGGTCATGCAGATTTTGGTCTGTGTCTCCAGAACTCGGTTGAATCCAGGCAGGCTATCAACAGTGTTGAGTGCATTACAGGATTGAAAGATTCACTTTATTTGGTGGCAAGGCTGAATCTGCATAAGCCTTTATCCATCTGATCTTCCATTAATCCCTTAGTGGAAGATAGCATCAGCTCCCCAGTCCATGGCCTCAGTGTGAGCCGTGTTTCTCCTCTGTCTCCCTTACTCTCCACTGAGTCTGGCCCAGCAGGATGCACCACCCACATTCAGACCCAAGGCAGCCAGACCCGCAATGCACACAAGCTCACACTCTCAAACAATAAGGTCTTTCAGGCCTCATAATCTCGTGAAGAAACAGGCAAAAACGTCATGGGAAAAATTAGGAAATATGGAGGGAAACAGCTCACAAAAATGAGGGGTGGAGCCGTTTGCTCGGGAGTTCTAATTCCCCAACAAAGAGAAAAGACCATGGCAGCTCTCTGCCTGCTCTAGCTCCCCCTTTCAAAAGCAAAGCTCCCCACCCCACCCCCACCCCTGTCCTTTTTTTCTTCCTAGGTATTACAGCACTGAGCCACAGATGGCAGGATGAGAGAATTTCAAAACTTAGAAGCAGAATTAATTTCAAAAAAACTTAACCTCAAGAAAAATCACAAGAGCAGGCCTACACTACAGCCTTGTTTATAATCTAAGACAACAGTACAGTTAGACAACTGGACATCAATATTTGCACAAAGAAAAAACTTGAGCTCTTCATAAGCCCTCCCCTTTTGGGGGTCTTCCAAAAATATTTTTTGTTGTTGTTAAATCTGACTTAAACAGCCACCTTTACTCCTTATTATTTGCCAAACTCAATCCCCAGTTAAGTGGCTACAAAACTCCACCTTCCACCCCAGCCTTTACCACAAATTCCCCCTGTACTCATTGTACAACACACCTCTCCATTTAAAAGCTTCCAATTAAAATCCACCTAGGGCAGTAAGGATTTCTAAGTTAAGCAAGGGTGTCTGTAAGTGACTCAAAGTTATCCTCTGCCTTAGTACATTTTTTATAATGCAACTGTAATTTTCCAATTGATCATGTTAACTGGAATGTGCTAACCCCTGAGGCTAATATGACTTATTTCTTACTTTGTTTCCAACTCTTGACCATGTTGTTACGTGTAAGATATTATTAACTTTTGAGCACTACTACAGGACAGTTGTTGCCATCCAACGGTGAATATGATGATCGAATATTTGTGGCAAAGAACCACCAGTTATAGAGGAGAGGTGTTAACTTTGTCCTTAGAAGAAAAATAACAATGTTTCAAGGGTAAAACAATTGAAAGGGAGTACATATTTCTCATAAGAGAGTCAAACTGGGAAAAAAGTCTGGGCTCAGGTTATCACAGGTTGTCTTCATTGAGTGTCCTTGGGGGAGGACCCACAGTTTGACATCATTTGAGGTAGAGCTCAGAGGTAGCTAGTGAAATGAGCTAATTAAGCCCAAATCATGCTGGCTGCAACACAAGGGAGGGATGATGGTAATACTCCATCAGAGGGAAAAGTCAGGTCCGTCCACATAGGAACTCCAGTGTCTCCTCAGGTTCAAACAACTACAGGAAACAATCATGGCACCTTCTCAAGCCTCTGCTTCAAATATGGTGTCTCAGAAGAATCACTTGGAGATCTTAAAGCCCCTGCTGTCTTGGTCACATCCCACACTAAAATTTCAGGTGTCTGAAGTGAAAGTGGTTTTAAAGATCACATAGGTAGTTCCAATGTGCACCTAGGCTCTGGGGTCGTGTCTCAGGCGACCATGGTTCAGGCTTAGCTCACAGGAAAGAGTGTGATGATTTATGTCGAGGTTAGCTGATGTGGATCTGCAAAAGTCATGTTGATCAGCAAAGCTTCACTTGAACACTTGAAAGTGGAAAATCACTCTACTGGCTTGAAATAAAATAAATCTGTTCTCATCTTCATACTCTGCTGTTGCCAGATCCTTCAGGGGCCTTTAAATGAACTCGTGGCTTGGAGACTAACATGGGGTAAGGAAACTCGGTGTGATAGTAGATAGGGGCCTGGCAAACAAGAGCATGTGCCTTGCCACTGCTAAGTAAGAAAGCGGTCACCAGTCTCTCGCTAGCTGACAGTCTACAGCCAACTGTGCACAGCAGAACCTGCCTCCCAGTAATGCTTCAGGGCCGCTAGTCACTATCTATCTGAAAATGTCCAAGTGGTTGACTGTGCCATCATACAGGTGGCAGAGAGGGAGAGGTTGTGAGAAGAAGGGGCTCTCAGAACACACTACGGTGGATTAAATCCTTATTCCACTTAGTTAGTGACTGTAGCTCAGTTTCTTTGTCTGGAGAAAAAACTGAAAATAATCGATAATCTCCTTTAATAAGAGGTTTAGCCTAATCAACAGGTTAACTCTTTGGATTATGGGGAATATCTTCTATACACGTCGTTTGCCTATGACTTTAAGGTGAGGATGAAGAGGATATAGTGTATCCAAGGTACTGTCTGTCTCCATACAGAAAATGGGGTAAGTAGGCCGACAGCAGCTGATCCATGCACAGTTACTGGCCATCTTCAGTGTGGATTTTATCCTCACCTTAGCGTACAGCATCCTTGGTATAGAAATCATACTTTAAAAACCCAAAACATGATGGGGGTGGGAAGAATTCTTTTGTTCTCTCATTTAATGATCGGGAGGCCCCACTAACCACAACAGACAGTTCTGTCAAGTTGGGATGGACACACAGGCCAACAGGCAAAGGGCCAATGGGGACACTTGGCTATGCCTACAAGATGATAAATAATTCCACCAGAACCAAAGGCAGCTCATCGCCTTCATTCTCCAGGGGACCCCCAGATGGAACTGTGTTTTGTTCAAGATCACGGTTCCTGAGAATCAGAACTCTCCGTCTTCCATATGGCCCCTGTCCCTGGTGAGGTCACACTCAGTGGCACAGGACTATCCCAAGATGCAGTCCTCATGGATAAGGACCATGTGAGGAGTGAGGTAATTGTTGGTGCTTTGTTCTCAACTGAGTCCAGCCATGATCTGCCCAAGTCCTCTGACGGCATTTTCAGCTGAGCCTCAATGGCTTTGTGGCCAAACTGGTTGCTTAAGAGTGTTTAGCCCCATTTCTATAAGACAATTATAAAAGGGTTTAATTTCTCAATTTTTCATTACCTATAACCTCTCACAGATACATATACACTCACATATGTATTTTTTATCCACTGGACAAGGACAGGAAATCCTGTCTTTCAGCTACTGAGTCTCAGGCATTCTGAGTCTTTTTTTACTAGCAGATGTGGCCTTGTCTTGGTTCTGACGGTGTCATCTCTGCTTGACCCTGGCAACATGACCAAACAACAAATGTAAATGCTATCAAGTAAAGATACAACGTTTGCATCCTGCTACCAAACCCCCATCCAATTCCAAAACAGTGACCCGGGGCCAGAACCTAATCCAAAAGACTATAAAGAGACATCCTGACAGGTTGCCATGGCAACCCCTTAATGTCAACTATTCCATGTCCCACGGCTGCGAGTCTCATTTTGAGTCTACTCATATTCTACTATTTCATGTTATAACCACCAACTAAAAAGCAATTTGATATGTCAGCAGCCAAACATAATATGAGATGCCGCTTGCTATTACAGCCAATAATAAAAGGCTTCTAGTTGCTTCTGTTCCAAAAATACAGCAAATCACCGTATATTCTAAGTCTGGTTTTCAAAGAGAGGCTATTTTGCCAGATTTCCTCCATTTTAACTAATTAGTCCATATTTAAAGCGTCTTGGCGATGAAGAGAATTCTAGTGAAAGCCAGACATTATTATTTTCTCAACAGGAGGAAATAAGCTGATCTTCCAGCCTTCAACAGACATAGTATATCCATCCGATCCAAAGTGAAGGGATCTAACTATAATATAAACCGTCTGAGGGCACAAACAAGTGTGCCTTCTAGGAATTTCACCCCTTTTCCACGGAAGGAGAGGGAAATACTTCTAAGGCTGACCTCCAAATACGCATAGCATTCTGTGTTAACCAGGCGTTCCCCCAGATCCCCACGCTGTACCAGTTCTCCAGGGGAGGCTGCTCGCTTAGATAGACCTAACTTAAAACCCACCCCTGCAGGCAGGCACCCCTCCTCTCAGGTGAAGCAGAGCTGAGTGGGACCATGAGGAGAGCCCCTTTGAGCAATTCCCACCCTCTAAGGGGAAAAAACCCTAAAATGCCATCTTGCAAGCATCAGAACTAATTTATTTTTCCTATTTCTCAATTAGCAGAAAAGTTATTGGGAAAATGTCCATGAGATAAACAAGAAACCTAGGACAACAGAGATATTAAGACGGAATATACACAAACCAACCAGTCAGTCTATAAGAGGAATAGTATTTTATACTATGTAAGATTTTTAACCCTAAAATTAAGGGTATTATAAGAAGTACACCCAAGGGCTTTTAGCCAACAACTTTAAACCAACTCGAATCTATGCCAGTTTGCATGCTGTTTTTCCAAAATTTTAACAGATTTCCTTTTTCCTTTAAGACCTGAAAATCAGCCAGGCATGATGGCACAAACTTACAAGCCCAGCACTTGGGAGGCTAAGACAGGAGTTTGTGAGCCTGAGACAGCTATGGGCCTCTAGCAGGTTGGAGGTCAGCCTAGGCTGTATAGGAAGACCCTGTCTCTAAAACAAAAGGAAATAAAGGCCAGTTTCCCTTTCTTCCCATCCTCAGAATAGCTGCCAGAAAGTTCAGATCTAGTTTCCACCAAGTCCTTAAATGTCCTTTTGTTGTGTCTAATTCTTAGACACTTTTCTTCCTTTCTGTTGTCTGTTTAGCAGGCGGCATCTCTGGGTCCAGATGAAATCATTTTGCAGTGATTCATTCAGGCTACTATTCGCTAAGCCTCAAGTGCTCTTGCTGACTGCTGATCCAGTCTGTCTCACGTTGGTCCGAAGGATGGGAAACTATATGCTTATGAAAAACACTCGATTCAGTTCACATAGCAATGTGAAAGTCTCATGCTCGTCTTGATCACCTGTTGAATTTATGAGGTGAGACCCGCACCAGAGTCCTTTCTGTGTCTCCCCAGCCTGTCCCAGAGAGCGCTGGTGGGTTTCCATCTGCATGTACTTACAGACACCACCTCTAGTAAAAATCCCCTAGGTCCACTGGCCTGAAAAAATATATAGTTAGGTTTAAATTTGCGTTCCTCAATGCCTATGTGACCATGGGCCAGTTTCAGTATTAAATCTGAAATGTGGAATGACAAAGAGAACACTTTGGAAGAGTTTGTGTAATTAACGCTTGTACAGTCCTTACCAAAGTATACCTAGTATACCACAGTCAACACTCACTAGACCAGCAGTTGTTGTAACCACTGTCAGCATAAACATAGTGGTTTAAAAACTATTTAAAAATAGTGGTGGTCAGTGTAGCTTATTGTCTTTAGAGTCCCCACTCCGTCCACAGGCTCACATGATGTCCCTTCAGTCCCTGGTGATGAGACAGTAGTACTGTGGCGGCATGTGCCAGGCACAGGACACAGCTCGCTTCACCCAGTATTCATGCTCTCAGAAACTGAGGGTTGAAGTTGTTTTTTTCTTTTTTTAATTTCCCTTAAGCCCAGACCTGCATTCTACGTGCGTTCCCTGGGCCTACAGTGAGAAGCGACAGGATGAGGAGAGTCCCACTCCTCATCTCCTTATCTCCACCTTCATCAGCCACAGATGCCTGCACCAGGGTACTCTGGGCTGTGCGGATTGGGCAGCTGGTGATGTAGTTCAGTTTCCTGGAAATACAGGCAGCAATTTCCTGTGGCTTCCTCTGTTTTTGATGTAGAGATGAACACATGTAAAGACTAAACACATCAAGGGTCAGAGCTTCAGTCTCTGATTCCGGGAATGCTGAAAAAACACTGTAATGTCTTCATAAACAGATCAAGAGCAGAGTCTAGGCTGTCTTCCTCGCAGCACGCCCCCTGAGAGTCCACACAGTAAGACTGAGAGGTGACAGTGAGCACGGAGACATGCCATGTCTACAGTCTGCTGCCTCAACTGATGAACACTGCATGAACTGGTTTACCAGAGTGATGAAGAGACACTTCCTGGAAGGGCAGAGCTCTGCACAAAAACAGCTTGGAAAAGCTCTTGTCTGTTCACAGGACCTCAGTCAAGATTTCTCAAGAATTAGAGGCCAAGTCAGGAAAAAGGCTGCTTTTTGAAGTGGAAAGCAATAAAAATGTCAAATGAATGAAGCTGGCCGTACAATAGTCTAACAGTTTAGGGAGAAAGATAGCAAGGTACAGTTGATCACTCACTGAAGGTGTCACTGTAGATGTTGAGGACAAGAAGCAATGAGGGAAGCCATCTTGGCCAACAGTCCCATATCCTAATGCTAATGAGGTGGCCGAAGTACCATGCATGCTTACATAGAGCTCATGTCTTCTGTGGTAGACTCTGAATGGCTTTGGAAGCCAGTCTGACTTTTACCACTTACTAGCTAAGCGACCCTGGGCCAATGATCTCACCTTTTCTAAACTTCCACTGCCTGCTGTGATCTCTGTTTGCTCATCCCTGCCTTGCTTCCTTTGTGAAATGCTGCTCCTGTCCACCAAAGGGGACAACCATGGCTATAGCCAGCTGCCTGGCCCAATAACAAATATCACAAAGCACTAAGTGGTCTGCACTTTTCAATAGAAAAAGTCTTGGTTAGTATAGCTGCTGATTTATACAAGTTGCTGTGATTATGTAAGTCACACCAAGAAGATGCATGAGGCTGTGGGGAAGGCTCAGTGGATGAAGTTTATCCCAGGGCTTGCACACACCAAAGGCAGAGTGACGGTGAACAGCTGCAATCCCAGTCCTGGTGGCAGGGACATAGAGGGCCTATTCCTGGCCAGCCAGGCTAAGCAAATCACCAAGTTCCGATCGCTGAGTGGAAAAGGCTGTCTGTGACTTGAAGGGACTGGAGCTAAATGTTAAAGCTGGAGACTATGTGGCCAGGAGCCTAGGCAAAGCTACTCTCCCTTACCCAGGAACATCAGGGAGAGTGTTTTTAAAAGGCTTGGGAGGAGTTGAAAGTACAAAAAAGGGTTCTAAAGTTAAACATTCATTTCCTACTACATGCTGCTAGGACCAAATGTATCTAACAGGCTCAGAGACATCCTGGTTCTCTGTCGTCTCTGTAAGCCACACAAAATTCCCCAGCTGCTGGGCCCAGTATAGTTTATTTCCTTAGACTCCCTCTATTTCCTGCCACTTTATATACCTCATAGAATGGTTCCTTCTGGTTTTAATCAGATAAATGCTGAGAGCTCACTGTGACACCACTACTCTCGGTGAGCATGTTTTATATTGCAAGAGCATCTAGCCATATCTATTATGTTTGTAGCATGACAGAGCTTGAGAGAACAGAAATGTCTCCCAAAACAGCCCCTCCAAACCACTGAAATACACCACAGTCCCTTCTTGCCAATGGTTACATTGACAACTTTTCTGAATGAACCTGTTAGGAAATATCAAGATCTACTGTGTGTTCTGGCCACAAACCCTCTGACAAGGAAGAAGGCTATAAAGAAGGTTAACTCCAGAGCAGAGCGCCATTGAGACAGAGACTGAAGGCTCTGAAAAAGGTGTGTGTTAGGGGTGTGTGTGTGGGGGGGAGGGGGGGTTGAAATGATCAGAGAATAAAGTGGAACACCTAACAAGATCTTGCAGGGACAGCCAATGAGTCCGAATTTAAAAAGCAATTGGTCATGCATTAATACTTAATGGGCCTCATTACTGTTTAAACTAAATCAAAGCAATAGATATGTTCCTTAGTCAAATTTATTTATGCTAAGCACAAAATAATATTCCTTATAAATCTACGGAATTTTCATAAGTCTTACATTCTTCCCAGGGAAATGTATCTCCCTCTGTCAATTATTCATCTATCCACCCATCACAGGAACAAAAATTCAAGGAACGCCTTAAAGCATGCAAAGAAAAATTATGAAAAGACACACCAGCCAGATACATTTCAGGAGTGGTTGCCATAGAAACTCGTCAGTAGGTTTCATTTTTAGAGTTGTGCCTTTTGATAAAATAGTAGGTTTCTTGGAGTATTACACACACACACACAAATAGCACAACTGCTAATGCCCAACTAAAGTGCTTTACAACTACTTATTTAAACGAGTTCTTCTTTTAGGATGCCAATTATCTACAAAGAAAACAATCCATCCTAATGAGCTGGCTGCCAAGGCTCACTCTTCCTCACTCCTAGGTATTTCATATTGAGTAGAAGCTGAAGTGCGGGTGGTGTAGGCATGAAGAGGTCAGGTACTTGTCAGGAACCTAAGAAAATAAGACCTGGTGTCGAGAGGCTCCTGACAGCTTTCAGCCACTGAAAGCTCTCAGCTTCTTCCAGGCTATCTGGACAACTGCTTGCTTGTTTCAAAGGCTTTATTAGTTAGGTCTCCCTTTTCTATGACAAGGGGGCTCTCCATCACCTGTGAGAAATGATACTATGTTTCATCTTGGGAGAAGGCACTGTGACACTGCCACTGTACGGAGCTCAGCCACTATCTCCTTTTCATTTGTATTTAACAACTGCTTGCTGTGGGTCTGAGTTCAGAAAGCACATACTGCACTTCCCATTCTGAAAATTAAGAAAATTACACATTCTAACACAGAATCAGAACAGCAGTCACTAATTCAGACACTACCCTTCAAGTACAGGCAGCAGGTTAGTTATCACAATGCATTTTTTTTTCTGATCAAAAGGCATCTGTGTTTGTAGATCAGGGCCAAAATAATCTTTGGATTACAATCAATAGACAATCATCGCATCTGACGTGTTCCAGGAGGGGCCTAACAATTGCTTAACCTGGCCTGTAAAGTGTCTTTGAGTCATAAACCTGGCAATCTCTGAAATGGGGGCTGCTGGGTTCAGTTTTCTATCAGCTGGGAACACCCTGGCTTCAGACCAAGAAGTCAGTCCCCTCTAAACAATAAAATCAGCAACCATCCTGACTTCCTAGACACATGAAGTAAATCACATTAGCAGCTGAGGAGAGGCGATGAACTTTCTGTTTGAAGGGCAACTAGCCAAGAAAACAAGGAAGGATCAACTGAAAATGTCACAGCAGAGTCTGAGCCAGGTGCTGGCTCTAGAATGACTGACAGGTCCCTGCGAAGAATCCAGGGAGCAGAGCTACCACTCTGAAGCAATACCGAGCTCCTTTCTCCCCTTAAAATGATACATATTTGTGTACACATATTTTAACAATTTCTGGCCAAGTGCACGTGTGTGTCTATGGTTAGATATGACTAAGAAATTTTATCTATATGACTAAGAGATGATGATTATCTCTGGAAGGATCAAAGGTCGTGTTTGTTTTGATATTTTCCCTAGGCTCAGCACTGGCATTCATGATCTCTTACAGAAAGGAAGATAAGTGCACACACACACACACACACACACAGAGAGTTATTTAAAAAGAAGTCAACTATGGTATCAAACAGTGGCACTAGGAAAACAATCAAAGCAGTCCCTGAGTGTCTGTGGGGACTCGTGAATGTCCAGTTCCAAGAAGGCTCAAATGCCTTATATAAAATGGCCCGGCATCTGCATGTAACCCACAAATCCTCCTGTGAACTTTAAATGCGCTGCGGAGGCCTCACAAGGCTAACATAATGTAAAAGCCACACACACAGCCATGCCATCCTGCCTAGGGGCTGACAAGGAAAGCAGGGTCTGTGTATGCTCAGCACAGATCAGTTTATCCCAAACATCTTCAAGCAGGAGTTCATTGTCTATATCAGGGGATGTGGAGCCCATCGGATACAAACGGATGTGGCAGAGCAAACCTCTATTTCAGTCCTGGTGGGCAAAATAGTGACACAAACAGTACAGAAAAGGGAAAAAAAGAAAAAAGAAACAAAGGAAGTATTTCCAAAATGCAACAGGAAATCTGAAAATAAGTATGAATGAATATTTTATGCTGAGTTAAACATTTTAAAATTAATCTTATAGGTCACAAGTGTATATTAATTTTAAAAGTTCCGTATGTACTAATTATGGCTTAGGTCCAAATATAGTTTAATATAGGATATGTTGAAGTCAATCAAAGAATACTGTTTGGAGAATTCATTTCGCCTCACAAAAGAACCTACAGTGGGTTGTAAAGCAATTCTACCCACAATGCCCTAGGTTCCTCGTCTTAAAGAGGTAAACAAGTTGCATGAAGTTTTTTTAATTTTTAATTTTTAATTAACTTTATTATAAAAACTTGCAAATAAATATCACAGACCAAAATGAACCAGAGCCAAGCTCTTTACATTCCCATGAACTTCGATACACTTAGGAAAGCGTTCCAAAGCTGGAGAGCTTCGTATTACATTTTACACTATCACTAGGGACGGATTTCAATACAAATTTTTAAAATATTTATGTGACAATTAACTTTTCAAGTGTTAAGAATACTTTGGTTTGGCTTAGGACTAAATCTATACTGAATTAATATTTCTCTAGCTACCTTGATATTTGATTGGTTATATTAAGAAGAGAACACACAGACATTTGTTCCTTCTTTAGCCTCTCTATAATGTAGGAGATACTTACAAGACTCTTAAGCTAAAGAAGAGAAACCGTAACTTCAAATATCCCAAAGTTTCCTCGCAGAGTGAGCAAGCACTGAGCCCCGGAGGAAGGCGTGGTCTACGGAACGGCACTGGCCCCTCAGCAGGCAGACACCCGCTTTGAGAAGTAGTCAGAATGATCCATCATCCACCACACTAGCTTTCCCTCGAAAGGTCTGTGCCCTTCTCTCCTGAATCACAGATATCTGCAGCCTAAAAGATGGAAGCCAAATGTCAGTACTGCCTTCTGCCAAACATACTTGAGAAGCCAGATGGCTAACCACTAAAATAATATACTAGTTCCAAAGCCAAGAGTGTAATACATTTGAATCTTATCACTTCTCCATATAGAACTCCGTATAGAACATTGAGACTTAACTAGATGAGCACACACTTCCCATATAATGTATATACGATAGGATAGTGCGTATACGATAACAATGCTATTACAACAGTGTATCATTTCAGCTACTGTTCTGTTGGGTTGGTGGCATTTATCACAGATAAAATGACCCAGTCACTTCAGTAGCAACTTCTCCAAATAGCTGCATTTCCAATCGCCTCACTCAGGCAGGTGGGGGCAGGTTGGGAAATGCAACCGCAAACATTTATGCTAGCTCAGCTGTTAACAAGCAGGCTGGAGTCAGACTGTACCATAGCAATCTCCTCCTTCCCAAAGGATTTCATTTCCTCTCTATCAAAGAGAGCCTCAAGATACATGAGATACAAGATACACGAGAAAATAAAATACTTAGCAAAGTGGCTACTAGTCCCAATGCCTGCTAGTGAAAGCAAAATAGGGTCTAGGCCTGGAGGTCAAGTGTGTGTGATAGAGGTGGGATGTGGCCAGGGAGAAGGGAGCCTCCCAGGCATGTAGCAAGCAGTTCTAACTCACCACTCAAAATGTCTACCACAGGGAATTGCTAAACCTGGTGCGTGTTATTAGCTAATGAGGAAATAAAATGTAGGTCAGGCGGAAAAGTGTTAAACCGGAAACAAACATTCAGATGTTGCATGATGGAAGCTACCTCGGGTTTTTACTTTTTGGGGGATGCTTTTTATTATATACATACATATATATATATATATATATATATATATATATATATATATATACACATACACACACACATACCACACACACACACATACACATAAAATCTTACTTCTCTTTACTTTTAGTCCCCCCCGCCAAGTAGTTAGCCTTAATGTAAGTCTAGTTTTAGGCTTATATAAAAAAATTGTTGGAAAGTTCCCTGTCTTCTGGCTCTCACATTTAAATAACACCTTGTGTGAGTATGCTATATTTGTTATCATTAGTGAGCTAGCATGCTCTTATTAACTATATTCTACAGGTAGTATTGGGGTCTGTTTGCTGTGCTACATAGGTCTACAAATTGTAAAGATACAACGTGTGATTACGTCACTACAGTATCATACTTAATTGTTTCATGGCCCTAGCCCTGTGGTCTACCCAGGCTGAACTGGGTAAGATGTGCTCAAACTGTCTTCCAAACGGTCTGTGCCAAAGACTCCTTTTTAGTACTTAATAATTCACATAGGGGCTGGGATGCAGCTCAGGACTGGCCTGTTTGCCTACTATGTGCCAAGCCCTTGGTGATTTCAAAGTACCATGAGCACCACACACTAAGAATGTATCAACTGGAGCTAAACAAATAACCAGGAAACAGTTCCAGTAGATTATCTGTGATCTGACTTTCAAAGTCTGAATAGACATATAATCTGCCTGAAACATTTAAGAGTCTTATGATCTTGTTGAACTGGGCATGAAGATTATCTATAAAATTCCCGAAAGTTCGGGCTGGAGAGGCAGGTCAGCAGCTAAGAGTGCTTACTGTTCTTGTAGTGCAGGGCCAGGGAACCATGCGGGTGGGGGAGCAGGCCTGGAGCAAAAGTGGGATCCACATGTGGCCAAGTCCTAGAAACCTCATCCTGGTATGAGCAGGAGTAGGACTTCTCCCTTGCTTCCCCTGCACGAGTAGCCCTGTGCCCCTACCTTTGCCCCACCAGAGGAGATCTCTTAGCTGGTAGGTAGTAACCAGGTTGAACTTCCTTTCCCCTTAATGAGGTTGTGTCCAACAGCAGGAATTCCTCTTTATGCAAATGAGGCATCCCCAGAACCCAGGCCTAAGCCAATGACGTACACTCACCGCATAGTCCCTACTCACCCCCCAAAGGTTTAAGTAGCTTTTGTTCATCCCCGCTCCCCAGTAAAATGAGCTGTCTCACTGAAGATGTCTCCTGAGAATCTGTTCTCACTGCAGTCCGTGGTCTCTTCGTTTTCACTTAGGCACACATACATACCCATAAATGAACAAAGTCTTTAAAATGCCTTTTAGTTATTAAATTCTACTCAATTCTCTTTTTAAATTTTTATTACATTTATTTATTCTCTCTCTCTCTGTGTGTGTGTGTGTGTGTGTGTGTGTGTGCGCGTGCGCACACGCGCGAGCTCTCGGGTGTTCACGTGCTTGACAAAGCACATGTGTGGAGCTCAGAGAACAACTTACAATAGTTGCCTCTTTCCTTCCACAGTGTGGATGCTGGAATGGAACACAGATAATCAGGCTTGGGATGGGTGCCTTAACCCACAGGCCAGTTATAGTCAGTCCTTAGATAGCTAATTATGGTCTCTGTAATGTCAACAATTCCACTTGACTTTTAAACAATTTTCTGGTATGAGTCAATGAAACCTCACCAAACTGGGAGAAAGTCAACAGTCAACCACGGCAGCAGTGAAAGCGCCTGGATGGTTGTGCTACATTTTGCAACTGTTCTAGCTTAAGACCACAAAAGTCTTTTGCCAGTAAAACAAAGTATTATCTTTCTTCACTCTATAGTCTTTCCATTTGTGTACACTGCCTATCTAACAGAATAGCCCCACCACACTCATGCACACACATGAACACATGTACAGACATCCACGTGCACACATGTCCATGTGTGTGCACATGTATATTCATATACATGTGTACATATGTGCCTGTGTACATACACATGCCCATGTGCAAACACATATCTTTTTATACGCAGATATATATTCACGAATACACATTCACTCATATATACATACATATCTGTGTACATATTTAGTCATATATATATACATACTTTCTTGTTCACACACACGTGTGTGCACACATACATTCCATGTGCACAAGCTCTGGGCTATACCTCACCAAGTTGTGCCACAGATACCAACCACTGTTTGGAACCTTACTGGACCTGCCAGCTAAGAGTCAGTGAAGAATTCTACCAGACTCTCAAAGATCTATAGCCAATATGTCCTAAATTATGCAAAAACAAAACAAAAACCAGCAAAAGGATCACTCCCAAACTTCTGTGAAGCCTGTATTACTCTAATAACAAAACCATGTAGAGACACAACTAAAGAGAAAGAAAGAAACAAACAAACTAAAGCCAATATCCCTGATGAACACAGACCCAAAAATCCTCAGTAAAATACCTGCAAACAGAATACAGATGCACATCAAAAAGATTATCTACCATGACCCGGTTGGCTTTATCCTGAGGAGATACAAGTATGGTTCAACGTACATAAGTCAAATAATGTAATAAATGACATATATGGACTTGAAGACAAAAATCACATGGTTGTCTCAATAGACACAGAAAATGTCGTTGATAAAACCCAACATGTCTTCATGATAAAAATTCCAGTGACAGTAGGACCTAGGACAATATACCTCAATAGAATAAAAGCTGTATATGCCAAACCCATAGCCAGCATCATCCTAAATGGAGAACACCTCAAAGCAATCCCATTGAAACCAGAAATGAGACAGAGCTGGTCCCTATCTCCACTCCTCTGAACACTGCCCAAAGCACTAGCTGAAGGAATAAGGCAAGGGGGTGGGGGTTGGGGCAAATTCAAGGAATGCAAGGAGAAAGGGAAAAAGTCAAATTATCCCCACTTGCAGATGATCACACACACACACACACATACACACACACATATACACACATACACACACACATACACACACACACACATGGAAATACACACACACACATACATACATACACACACACACAGAAATACACACACATACATACATACATACACACACATACACACACATATACACACATACACACATATACACACATACACACACATACACACACACACACACATGGAAATACACACACATACACACACATATACACACATACACACATATACACACACATACACACACATACACACACATACACACACACACACACACATGGAAATACACACACACACATACATACATACACACACACAGAGAAATACACACCCACACATACATACATACACACACATACACACACATACACACATATACACACATACACACATATACACACACATACACACACATACACACACACACACACACACACACACACACACACTTACGTTTTTAAGGTAACTCAAAGTATCCTTTCCCAGAAATAAGGATCGTCCTGCCCTAAAGGCCAATAGCCTCACCCTGACGTTCAGCGGGATGCTTCCTACATACCACCTCTTCTCCGTGCTCCCATGAAGGGGATGCCTCTTTTCTAAGTATTTTCCTTGTCCCACACCTTCCCTCAAGTGGTTCCCACACCCAGAATTTCTCTTAGAGCTCCAACTGTCAAGGTTCTCCCCACTGTTTGAGAGAACTCCTCACTCTATTTTATCCAAGATGCTTTCCTGTGCCCTTAGCATTACTCGGCTTACACCTGTACAGCATTCTGTACCTTTCTTTGGGGTTCGCTCTTATCTTCACTACATATAAGAACACATTTTTCTTAGACCTTAGGCTAGAATACATTGTACAAATACATATAGCTATGAGTGCGACACAGGTATGCATAACTATGATACCCTCTAAGGCTCAGTAGGTATGCACTATTATTCAATAAACATTCTTACACGAATGAATACATGCAAGAACTAACTTTATTGTTCTGTGTATCCCACAGCAATGCCCAGCACTGGTTTGATAACCAAGTAGTAGATGAACTAAGAAGCCCTATGTGAGTTAGATCTGGCCAGACTGTTCATTTGCCAATTGAGAAAAGTAACCCACTAGTGGCATATTCCACATTTGAGACTTCTGCAAAGCCAGGACCCTCCTGTGCATGAGGACAGTCACACCATGGTGCTCACTCAACTTTCAAAAAGTGTGTGTGTGCTATACTATAGTTTATCTAAAATGCCTAATAAAAAAATACAAACCCTTAGTCATGCATGGTAGCCCAGAGACAGAAGAATCCTAAGTCTGAGGCCAGCCTCGGCTGTGTAGCAAGAGCCTATCTCAAAACAAAATGAAAGTTTTCACAGCATTATAAATGACGGGTTATACCTTTCATTTAATAAAAAGTGTGAAAAGCTCACACACCAACTCTTTTCCTGGAGTCTCTTCTCCTTGCTAGAAACCGATACTGTGTGCACAGACAAACCAGCCACGCTCCCTGACACTGCTTACAGTGTTATAAGAGAAAACCATTAGAGAAACAAACTCATAGGTGAAAATACACTTGACATTTTTGAGAACAACTTGAAGAGAAAAGAGAAGAGAAAGCGTGTATGGCAGGGTGGCACCCTCTGAGGGTGGGGATCCTGGGAGGGGCTTCTAGAGGAAGTGAAGAATGAGCAAGACTTAGAAAAATGAAAAGTGAGGGTGGGAGACATATGGGCATTTCAGAAAAAAGAGAGAGAGAGAGAGAGAGACAGGCAACCCTGCCAAGCCCCTGGCCCCTGGTCAGTCACAGGGAGGTTCCGGCTAAGTTGAACAGAGAGCCTGGCTGAAGGTCATGTCACCAAGCCTAAGATGCTCTGAGGAGGAGGCTGGCTTCCCTCCTGGGACAGGTGAAACAACAGAACCTCGGAGTCCGGGCCATGCTTGTCTTTGATTTCTATTCCTCCTTAGGTACAGACTCATACAGGAGAGTTGAAATATTAGGGGAGTTTACATTTGTATATAGAAATATTTCACTTATAATTTCTGTACAATATTTATATATTTTATAAACACGAATCTTCTTGCTGTCAGAATCCAAATATGGGAACATTTTAAAATTCTCACTATATATATTTGTGTGGGTTGGTGTGTATGTGTGCGCGCACGTGAGTACGGAGGTTCGAGGATAACTTGAGGAACTTGATTCCCTCCATCCATCATCAAACTCAGGCCATCAACCTTACCACTGAATCATCGCACTCGCCCAAGAATATTTTAATCTCAGAACACAAGGGAGACCTTTCAAAAGATTATGGTCTCTGATTCACAGATAAACTCCATCTTCAGGCTCAGGAAGAAATGAGTAGGCACAGTCAAGTTTCCAGAAGTCACAATGGAAAGGGCAAAGCCATCACCATCAGAAGATGAAAAACTGTAGGCCATGCAGCTGAGCAAGGGTTTGCCAAGCATCCATCGAAGAGCGCTGCTGCCTGGCTCCCCACTCCTGACAGGCACCATGTTGTATGGACCCGTTAAGACGCTGGCAGGCCACAGGCTTCCTGTCTCCTGCATACCCTCCAAGGCCCCACCAGCCCTGCTCCCCGTAGAAGGAAGTGAGTCTCTGCAAAGCCCACATTCTGTGCTTACTTCCTAATGGCAATGTTTAAACAAAAGGAGCTCCTTGTAGCATTCCTATTTGTCATAAAACGAAACCTAAGGTTTAGCTAAAAATAAATAGAAATCAAACAAACAACCAAACCAAAAAAACAAAAAAAAACATTTAAGTGATTTCTTTGCCCATGAGCAAAATAAACCCTATCAAAAATTTAACGTTTTAAAAAAAAATCCACAAAACATGATGGTAATTAACTACAGATGGAAGGTTTTAAGTCAGAGACAGTTTTCTTCCCTTTTGCCCAGCGTGTTGGCCCTTTCTAGACAATGTTCAATAAATATTCTTTTAAAAGACCCCCAAAGGAACCGGACTAGACTGGGCCAGACAGGACTAGACAGCACATGACCAGACTAGTCTGACCATACCCAAACCCAGACTCAGACTAGATCCAGACCCAGACCAGACCCAGACCAGACCAGACCAGACCCAGACCAGACCCAGACCAGACCAGACCCAGACTTGACCCAGTCTAGACCCAGGCTACAGCCAGACCTATACTAGACACAGGCACAGACCAGACTCAAACCAAACCAGACCCAGACCCAGATTAGACTCTGAGTAAACTAGATCCAGACCCAGACCCAGACCAGACCCAGACCCAGATCCAGACTGGACTGAGATTGGCCAGGCCTGACCAGATTGGATCTCAGTGGAAATACTAGTGTTCCATTAATTCTGGCAAATACAGATGAAGGCCTGAACTTCTGATCCAAATGGAAGAACAAGATGATTCATACGTTCCCTAAGGAAATAAGAATTCTAGTAGCCAGGCCTGACCAGATGAACAGAATAAGGTTTGAATTTAAAGTGAATGCTTTTCAAATTCTTGGCATATTGGCTAGTATTTCCTCTTTTCTTTTACCATCCACACTAAATATATATTCTTTTTCCTGTTGAAGGAAAGTTGAATTAGAAAAGGCAGAATTTATAATAACTGAGAAGTAGTTCAAATGCATTTTAACATCATGGAGGGGACATGGGTAAAGAAATTGCTCAGCGGTTTAAGACTCACTTGTGCCTCTTGAGCAGGACTCAAGTTTAGTTCCCAGCTCCCATGTCAGGTGACTCACAACCACCTTTAACTCTAGCTCCAAGAGATCCGACACCCTCTTCTGGCCTCCTCAGGCACCTTGCAAAAGGCACATACACGCACGCACACACGCGCGCGCGCGCACACACACACACAGAGATTCATACATACACATAAATAAAAATAAATCTTTTTTTCTTTTTATTAGGTATTTTCCTCATTTACATTTCCAATGCTATCCCAAAAGTCTCCCATACCTTCCCACCCACTCCACTACCCACCCACTCCCACTTTTTGGCCCTGGCGTTCCCCTGTACTGGGGCATATAAAGTTTGCATGTCCAATGGGCCTCTCTTTCCAGTGATGGCCAACTAGGCCATCTTTTGATACATATGCAGCTGGAGTCAAGAGCTCCAGGGTACTGGTTAGTTCATAATGTTGTTGTACCTACAGGGTTGCAGATCTCTTTAGCTCCTTGGATACTTTCTCTAGCTCCTCTATAAAAATAAATCTTAAAAAAAGAGATTGTAGCCTCATGAACCACTTTGTACCACACCTGTAAACCCCACACTCAAAAGGCTGAATCAGGAGAATTGTGAGTTTGAGGCTAGCCTGGTCTACATAGTAAGGCCCTATTTCAAATCAAAACAAAAATGAGCTTAACTCCTGAAGGCAGACAGTTTTCCATTTACACTACTCCACTTAAAACGGTTTAAAAATAGATTTACTTGTTAAGTGAGAAATAAGTTTTCAAAACCGCATTCACTATGCCATTGTTCTTATTCATTCATTCAAGAAATTTTGGGGGGGGGGGCTGGCGCTGGCTCCTTCCATACATCACCAAGCAGTTTCTGCTCAGCGGAGTCAACGCCCCAGTCCACGAAACTGTGCAACTGACTGTGGGAGAAAGTGAGATTTAAAATAATAACAATAACAAACACTTCAGGGCTGTAACATGGAAATCCTACAGATCTGCTACACAACAATTTAAATATAACCACCACTACTGAACTATACACTTCAAAAGAGAATACATATTGTGTTTATTTAACCAGCATTCTAAAAAACCAAAATAAATGGAAAACATAAAAAAGTTTCCAGGACACACTAAGCATTTACCATGGGCTGGCTCTGCTCCAAGCTAATCTTCAGAGCACCTTAGGAGGCTGGCATTACTACTATTCCAGTTTCACAAATGCGAGCAGAACGACCAGAGGGGCAAACAACTCAGCCAGGACCATGGGGACACACCTGAGATACAAGCATGGTCTGGTTACTGAGCTCCTGGGCTGACAGGACTACATAAAGAGACCCTGTCTCAAAACAAACAAGCAAACAAACAAAACCCGCAAGTTCAGTACAGTAGCAATCACAGAGAGAGGGTCCGACTATAACCACCTCCTCACATGTAGATGACTTACAGTCCAGCCGATGCCCTTTTGATGGTGATCTGTCTTAAAACATAGACACTGAGAAACCACTTGCAATCATGGGCAAAGCCATGGTATTCTGTTCCTACGAATGGAAAGGGGTTGCAGAAGATGGTTTCTTTTAAAACAGAGATTACAGAAACTCTTAAGTATTTTTAGCCCTTTGTACTTTTTTATCCAGCAGTCTGCCTGAGAATAATATAGACATACTTAAAAATAACCATTCAGTTCTATGAAAAATCATGAAATAGCTTTGCACACGCCCAGCACCTGTTTGCCACATCTTAATCAATGCAAGTTTGCTAGTCGTATAAAAAGAAAACCTTGCATTTCTGGAATTGGTCCCTCTTAGAACCGAATGTTTCCCGGGATACACAGCTCAGCTCACCTCTCTCTCTAGAATTTAGAAGGAGCACAGGGGCTCAGTCCCAAGCAGCTAATGAAGCTGCAGCTTTCCCTCCACTGCCTGCTTGTGTGATGTGAGAAACCTCATCAAGCCAAGAAAGAGCCTTTAGAAGGCAGTAGGTAACTTGGTTCTATACACTGTGGGTTTCTCTGAAATGGCCTGGGAATGGACATTTGGAAAATGGTGATGGAGATGCAGGACAGCCTCTGAGTGGTTTCACAGGATGGGGAAGTCCAATTCATAAGGAAATGAAATAAAGGCAGGAGGAAATAAGGATGGAGCAGGAAAGAAAGACAAGGGGGAAGAAGGGAGGGAGGGAGCGTTGAGAATGGGAACAAAGGAACTAAGTTATTTAGAATCCACTACACCCAAGCTGAGCATCGAGCTTCCACCTGCAGTCCTAGCGGCACAGCTAAAGTAGGCCTGAACACATGCGAATATCACCACGTGTCACCAAAACACAAAGCACCAACCTGGGACTGCCCATGTGGAGATACAAAAAGTGATACCGCATGGTTCTAGACAGCTCTTCCTTCCTAACCAACCTGATAAAGGCTCCTTACCGAAATTCCACAGACTGTGGAGAGATTCATAAGATATTACTAAAACCTAAACTTCCTACTCATCTTAGTTTTCTTTTATTTCTTCCCTTAAAAATAAAATTTGGAGCAATCTGAAAACGGGCTGCTTTTCTGCAGGGGTCATTCACCTCTCCTAGGCAGTCAAGTCACACCCTACAATGCAAAGGCCAGCGAATATAACCCAACAGGTTTGTATTAAAATTATTATCATTAAAATAATGATCCAAAAACCACATGGTTATAAAACAAATACGATGGATGCTGGAAACAACTTCTGATAGTTTTTTACAGGGTCAAGAATGGGCCCAAACGTTAGCTGTGTTTAAATCTGTGGGTTCTATTCAGTCTGCCCACCATGCTTTGACAGCTTACAAATTAGGTATAGGCTAAGTATGGGGCTACAAAGGGCTAACCAAATCATCTTCTCAAGGCCAGGCTAGTCACCGCCCCACCATGTGTGACTTCAGTTAAAAGTTCATGGGGAGCAATGTTATCTCTTGGTGCTCCTTTAATTAATTAATCTGGAAAGAGAAGAGAGGAGGGCTATTGTAATGAGTAAGTGAGCCTTCTATGGGAAACAAGGGAACGGGGGATAAACAACTAGGGAAAAACTACTTTTTATTTAAGGAGTGTAGCTTTGTCATCTGAACTGATCATTTCATCCAAAAAGTGAAGAGTCCAAGACAGGACAAAAGGCATTACTTCATACTTCATATCTGTAGGCTATATTTTGAATGTGTATCTTACTCAAGTTGACGGTTCCCTCCACTGGCTCTCCACCCGTGGGTAGCGACTTCCACAGGACCTGCATATCAGACAACCTGCATACCAGATACTTACAACTCATAACAGCAGAACATTACAGTAGCAATGAGATGATTTTACAGTTGGGGGTCACAATAACATGAGAGACTGTCTTAAAGGGGCGCAGTATTAGGCAGGTTGAGAACCACTGCTTTATGTGAAGTGCCTGAGCCGATCAGGTATATGGTTTTATTTGTTGTTGTAGTATATATGATTTATTTTTATCTATGTGTCTAAGTCTGCAGGTGCTGCATGTATATAGGAGACTAAGGTGGCCAGAAGAAGACACTGGACTTACAAGCATTTGTGGGTCACCCAACATGGATGCTGGGATCCACACTCAGGGCCTCTGCAAGAGCAGGATTTGCTCTTAAGTGCTAAGCTCATTCTATAGCCCCCATCACAGTATTTTGGATTTGAGATTTCTAAAATTGGGGATGAGTTACTTGCATATCTATCTATCTATCTATCTATCCATCCATCCGTCTCTTTATCTTAAAAAAGGGACCTAGTTGAAGCAACAAAAGAAAAACCATTCTTGTGTCATGCATATCTTATACCCACAACCTGAAGATCAATTTTATACAGTACTTCTGGCTTAATTGCATTTTGACTGTAACCTGACACACGGTGTCAAGTACGGAACTTCCCACCGGCAGTACTATGCCAGTTTCAAATTCTGGAATAGTTAAAGGTTTTGGAATAAAGGTGTTCAACCTGTACTTTAGAACTATGTCCTCATTGTTGAACAACAAACAACTACAATTACAAATGTAACAACAACAATAATAATAATAAACTATGCCACCAAACCCAACATCCTAGAGGATTTATAGTAAGGCAAGAACAATCCAACAGAGTCTAGCTGTGTGCGAAGCCTCCTGTCAGTTCATTATCTTCCATTTACATGTATTTTGCATACATTTTTAGATAACCTAAGGAGCTATTATAGTTCAAGCTCTAAGTAGTCTCCTGAGGATTTATATAACATAGACTCCATATAACCATCCGATGTTTCCATTTGAACCCATTAATATGTCAAGACTGTGAAGATGGGGAATCTCAAACTGTTGACTTTTCCAACATCAGAGGGGCTGACACTCCAGCACCCAGCATGTCCCCTGTATACTTCCCCATATATAGGACAAAGGATTTCTCTAGGATAGTGGGAGATGCAACAATCCACGAGAGGCTTTTTGCACTTTCTTAGGTTTTGTGTTGATTTATATTTTTCATATGATTTGTGGCCACACAAGACTTTCCTTCCAAACTGAACTTCATTCTGTCTGCTACAGGCTCTCCATGGCCATGAGGATTTGTTCATGTTATTCAGTGTGGGCAGTTCACGCAGCACCCCAGTCTGGCGAGTCCCTCAGAACTTCACACCCGTGCACTGTCCTCAGATGCCGAGGCTCAGCTACGTTTGCCTGGCCTATGCACTTGCCCTGCTGATAGAGTTCCTCAGAACTTCATCTGCCCACACCATCAACCCACTCCCATTAGCTGGGGTCAGATAATTTGTATACCCAGCCAGCATATGGCCTTAGAATCACATTGACCCATGTCATCTCCATACTTGGCAACCCAGCTCAGCCTGTGTATCAGCCTAGCCTTGTGATGGCTAACTTCCACTCAACAAGGCCAGACTAGAATCTCATATGAGACAACCAAAAGGAGAAGTCATGTCATATGACCAGGTCATGTCACCAAAACACAAACAGTACAATAGGTGGAGACAATATGACCTTTGGTCAACCCACTGGTACTATAGATGTGTTTTCTAATGATAATTATTTAGATAACTAAAGAAAATCAATCTGAAATGAAGACAGAATTGAAAAACAATAACTCAAGTAGAAAACCTGGGGGGAAGCCTCGTCAGTAGAATGGATCAAGTAGGGTCAGAGTATCATGTCTTGAAAATAGAGGAAACACTCGAAAAAAATTTAATCATTCTGGAAACATGGGACACCATGAAAAAAATCCATAAATTATGGATACAGAAGGAGGCTCCCAGGGCAATGGCAGAAACTCTATCTTCAGATCCACAGAAGAAAACTGCCCCAGTTGAGGAAAGACACATCTGTACAGACACAAGAAGCACATAAGGCATGTAACAGATAGGACCAAGAAAGCAACCTCTCCCAGCCTCCCACAGCAGGAGAGCACAGAATATACAGAATGAAGAGAGGCCACTTAAAGCTGCAAGGGAAAAGCATACAGCACATATACAGGAAAACCCATCAGCATAGCAGCTGACTTCAATGGAAACTAAAGGCCGGAAGATCCCGGAGCTACGTGACTCCGAGCTCTAAATGATCACACGCACCAACCCCAAAGACTTTATCCAGAAAAACGATCTGCTATAATAAAAGATGAAAGAAAAACTTCCCATGGTATAAATAGGCTAGAAGGATCCATGTTCACCAAGCCACCCCTACAGGGAACACTGAAGGTACTGCGTCAGACTGGAGACGAATAAGTATAGCCAAGAGTCCACAGAAAGTAAACAAGTCCATGATTAAAGAAACACAAAATAGGACCGAGAACACAAATGAAAAGAATAACATCAATCTAGGTGCACTTTCCATTAATACTTTTAGTCCCACATCAAAAGGCACAGTTTAGCTGAATGAATCAAGAAAAAAATCCAACTTTTGGTGTCTGTAAAAAAGTCACTGAGGGCAGGAGAGACGATTCAGCCCATCTCACTACCAAAGAATCTAGAAACTCACCTTAGAGCGAAAGGATGAGAAAAAGGATCCAAGCAAACAGAACCAGGAAACAAACAGGCGTTTCTCTCCTATTAGCTGACAAAACAGATTCCAAACTAAACTTACCAGAAGAGAGGAAGAATACGTCATTGTAATGAAGGGAACAGTAAACCATGAAGACATTGCACACTGGACATCCGTGCACAATCTCTGATGCATCCAATCTCATAAAAAGTGTACCACTAGATTTCATGATGCAAACTCGCCCCCTCTCAGCACTAGTAGGTGATTTCAATACCCCACTTTCCCTAGTGCACAGGCTGTCTGGACAAAAACAATAAACAACAGAATTAAATGACATTGTACATCAAATGGACCTAACAGATTATCTACAGACCACTCCAACCCAACACCATGAAAAGTACGTTTGATTATTCACTCCATGGAGTCGCTCTAGACCGAATTCAGGGACACAAAACAAAGAAAGAAACAGTGAAATACTTCTTTGTATCCTATTTGGCCACAATGAAATAAAACTTAAAATCAATAGAAGGGAATCTCTAGCAATTACACAAACTCATGGATCTTAAATGATGACACAAGACTGAATAATGAATAGGTTAAAGAAGAAGTAAAAAAAAAAGTAAAAATTTCTGCAGAATTAAATAAAATTAAAAGCAAAACACAGCAAAACCTCTGGAGCATGTTAAAAGCAGTTGTATGAGGGAAATTTATAGCTCTAAGTGCCTACATTTTAAAAAAAAGTCAGAAAGAGCACAAATAAGTGATTTAATGATGCAACTCAAGAATTTGGAAAAACAAGAAGAAAACAACCCCAAACCCAGTAGACAGCAAGAAATAATAGAAGTCAGAGAAGAGATTAATTAAATAGAAACAAAGAGAACAATACAGAGATTCAATGGATGTAAGAGCTGGCCCTTTGAACAAGTAAAAAGGATCAACAGACCATTAGGCCAATTAAACGACAGAAAGAAATGAGGAGACCCAACTTAAACAGAGTCTGAGATAAACAGGAGAAAATTTCAAGAGATACCAAAGAAATTCAGAATATTAGAAGGGCTTTTAAAAAAACAAAAACAAACTTATACCCCATTAAGTTGGAAAACCTAAGAGAAATTGATAACTTTCTAAATTTGTTCAAACCAACAAAGTTAAACTAAGAAAAGATCAACAACTTCCACAGGTCCATAACAAGGTGACTGAAACAGTAATAACATCCTCTTCCTTCTCCTCGACGTCTTGACAGTGCTGGAGATAGTGATGGAGATAGTGGTGGAGATAGTGAACCAGCCCAGGCCCAGATGGAGCCACAGAGAACTCTACCAAACTTTCAAAGAAAATGTACATCCAATTCTTCTTAAAGACTTTTCTTAAAATTATTATTTTCAAATAACCGAACAAAACGGAAGGAGCACTCCTGGCTTCCTATGAAGCTGGTATTACTCTAGACTCCCAAAAACTCAGTAAAGACACAACAAAAGAAACTGGAGGCCATCATCCTTAAAGAAACACAGATGTACAGATTCTCAATAAAAATGCTTGCAACTTAAATACAGAGATATAGCAAATAGATCATCCACCAGGAACAAGTGGGCTTCATCCCAGAGATAAGGGAATGGTTCAACATACATAAATCAATAAATGCAGTAAATCACATAAATGGCCTTAGTGACAAAAACTGCATGACCAACTTAATAGATACAGGAAAGTCCTTTAACTACATTCAAAATGCTTCTATAATCAAAGTCCTGGAGAGAAAAGGACTGGAAGGTACACAGTATAATATAACAAAGGCTACACAGGACATAACCACAGCCAATACCATCCTAAGTCAGTGGCTCTCCCCCTAACACTGCAGTCCTTTAGTACAGCTCTTCATGTTGTGGTCACCCCTTCCAACCATAAAATTATTTTATTGCTACTTTATAATTACAATTTTGATAATCATAAATCATAGCATAAATATCTGACATGTAAGATATCTGATATGCAACCCACAATGCGATCACAGCCCACAGACTGAGAAACACTATCCTAAATGGAGAAAAACTCAAAGTAATCCCACTCAAATCAGGAATTCCAAACTGTGTCTGAAGCCCTAGCTAGAACAGAAAGACCAGAGAAGAAAATTAAAGGGATATAAGTAGAAAAGGAACAAGTCAACTTATCCCTATTCAGAGGTGACCTGTTATCCATAAGGGACCCCAAGACTTCCACCAGAAAAGGTCTAGAAATGACCAACACTTTCAGCAGTGTGGCAGGATACAAAATCAACCGTTTGGTTTCTGATCCCATAATAAAACACTGATCAAAACCCATCTCTGTGGGAACTCGGGGAAGGATCTCAATCAGAGGCAGATGCAGGAACTATGGGGGAAAGATAGCCCCTTCTCTTATGCAATCCAGGTCCACCAGCCGCGAGCCGGCATTGCCCAAGGTGGTCTCCTGCATCAATATACAATGAAGAAAAGGCCTCAACAGATATGTTTATAGGCCAGTGAGAAGGTGACTCCACAGTGAGGTTCCTTCCCTCTTCTCAGGATGCAACTTCTTGACTGCTTTGTGAGTTCTTCTTTCTTCCACCCTTCTCTATTCTGCTTTTCCACCTTTCAATCCCTAACACTAGATATGAGAGGAAAAAATGATAGAGTGGAAAGAGGAGGGGACATCATTGTTGGACTACTTCCTGATGATTAGGGGCATGGAGTTCCTTGAGGCAAGTATGATCTTCGCCATCAAGATCGCATTTATTCCCGAGTGTTTTATAGTTTTTAATGCTGCTATAAATGCAGTAGTTTTCTTGAGTTTTATTAGCTAGGCTGTTATCTGTATATAAAATGTTACTGGTTTTTACATGTTGGTTATTGTATCCTGCAACTTTATTGCACTCACTTGTTAGCTCCAACAGTATTTTGTTTATCTTTGAAGGGTTTTTATATATAAGATTATGTCTTCTGCAAACAGATAATTTTACCTCTTCCTTCCCGTTTTTTTTTTTTTTTTCTTCTCCTGCTCTTCTTAGCGCATCCAAACTGTTGAACACAAGTTCCAGAGTGGTCATTTTGCTCTGTACTGGATCTTAGCATAAGGTCAGTCTCCCCTGGGATTATGATGGTGGACATCACACTAGGCCTCCTCACACACTTGTCCTGAGAATGGTTACTAAGAAAGGGTGCTGGCTGACAGCTGGGCTTGAACGTTCTCTGCCTTTCTGGAAGAGCATAACCAGCGTGGCTTTGATCTTCGTACAATGGGAAGAATATAATGAACGGGAGAACTAACCCGGCCTTGGCTGTTCTTTGCTGGGAGATTTTTAATTACTTCTTCCATCTCTTTGTCTATGTCTGCTCAAGCTTTCTCACTTAATTTTCCCTGACTTAATTCTGGAACTGGTATTTTCTTCTAGAAACTTACCCATTTCGTCTACGTTATCTAGACTGTTGACACATAAATGCTTGCAATAGTATGATGAGTCTTCTTACCTTTGGGCAATTTACTCACTTTCATTGTTTTCTTTTTCCTCTTTTTTGTTGAAGATGTACAGGTGCATATGTGTGCTTGTGTGTGTGCATGTAGGTTCATGTGTGTATACGCAGGGACCCCAAGGCTGATGCCTGGCGGCTCTCTCAATGTTCTCTACCTTCTATACTGAGGTAGAGTCTCTTACTGAATCCAGAGTTTGCAGTTTTTACTATGCTGGCTTAGCCAGCTTGCTCTGAAATCCATCTCTGCTCCCTGGGCTGGAACTGCAGGTGGGCTGCCACACCCACCCAGATTTTATGTGGGTTCTAGGGATCCAAACTTGAATTTCAGTCCTTCAGACAAGTACGTACATGCTGAGCGACCTCTCCAGTCTTTACTTTCATTTAAAACTTTTGAATATTCTCTCTTACTTTTTTCTTGGGTTAGGTAAGGATTGGTCCATTTTATTTTTTAAATAAAACTATTGGTATGGTTACTTCTATGGGTTTCCTGGCTTTTATTTCATTCTGATTATTATTATTTCCTCCCACTTATTTTTAGGCTTCATTTTTCTTTCTCTTATTCTTTTCGCTGGAATTTCAGGTTGTTTATTTGGGCTTTCTCTGTCTTGAATGCAGGCCTGTGTTGGTGTAATCACGCCTTGTGGAGCATCTATCCTGCAGCTTTGACGTCTACACTTCCGCTGTCATTCTCGTCAAGATACTCTCAAGTTTCCTTTCTGAGTTCTTCTCTATCAGTGGGTTGTTTGGGAGGGCATGTTGTATATTTTCTAAGGTTCTTTCCATTATTAATTCCTAGTTTCATACCCTTGTAGTCAGAAATAATACTAAGTCTAACTTTTATTTTCTTAAATATATTAATATTTGTTTTACGGCCTAACATAAAGCCTACACTAGAAATAGCTCTGTGCTCACCACTGGGGACTTGAAGTCTGCTGCTGAAAACAGAAAATTCTGTATATGTTCACCAGCTGCATTTTGTCCAAAGAGCAACAGCAGCTCACTCAACATTGTTCTCCTTGCTTTCTGTAGAGGTGGAAGGTCTACCTGCATGGCAACTAGCATTCTCTTACAAATGCACATGTTTTGACTAAGTTCTTCGTGTTAGGTTAGGTCTATAAACATACAGGCACTAAGAAAAGATTGTAAGTGTAAAATTCCTCAAGGATGAAAGCTAGAGACTGCAGGAGGTCCTGCCCACTGTTCCTAAGAGCACGGAAAGAAAAGGAAATGGATTTCAATATTGTTCCAAGAATGATCTGGTGGGGCCACGGGGAGGTCTTGAGCCAACACAACTCACTGGAAAAGCCATGTATCCCACAGCAATGAGTCTGCAATAAAAGCTCCTATGGTGTTCCATTATCAACTTGGAGAGTCTACAGGCTGAGTGTGGTCTTAAAAACCTGTGCAGTATGACTGTGGTAGGGTAACAGTTTCATCTCTCCACTGTGTTTCTGAGCAGACCTGAATGTATTAGTCGAATGTATCCCTTGACTATCCAGAACATACATTCCATGGATCTCTCATCCAATCACATATCCAGCTTTCAAGCCTCACTTGCCTTCTCTTCTCATCTTTGTAAATCTGGATAGATCCTTTCTTCCTGATTCACCTCATGAGTGTTCGAGCAAATATGCCCTCAGATTTAATTTATTACAGATATCATTCCACTAATTTGTCTTCTTCTTCCTCGTTGGTAGTCTCTCTCCTTTACAGTGTATACATGCTCAAAATTTCAACTTCAAAAACCCACATTAAAAAAAACAACAACAACAACAACAACACCCTGCCCATTTTGCTTTCTTTTCCCACACAGTATAAATGGAAGATCTTCCTTCTAATTTCCTACTCCTCACCAACTGTTCATGACAGTTCTATTCAACTTATATACTTGGCAAATCCAGGATGGAATGCTTGGCCTCTGTGGCACAAGCCTTCCCGAACACCCCCATCTTTAGACTCTCCTACCCTGAATGTTGGCATACTCCACCCCGAGTTTTCCTCTTCCCTTCGCACAACTCCTTGGAAGGCTTCTCTGTCTCAGCCTTGTCACTAAATGTCCTCTTCCTAGCACTTTTATCACTAATCTCTGTTCTACCACCCACATCAATCTCACACCCCAATCTCATGACCCATATCCTGGTGGCATCACCCATGCAGTTGCCCCAGAGATCTGGACACTCTTCTCAGCCATTTCCTCTCTGTTGATGTCTGTGTTGGGCCAATTACATTTGAGGACTCTATTCAACTGGTCCTTGGGACCAGTTTCATGTGGCTTTAGTCTGCATCCCTACAGCCAGTGACCCTTGCTTCTCCATGAACTTATAAAGGAGCAGAGTGGTTACCTCTCTGGCTCTGGATTCTAGCTACTCTTCCTGTTACAATGATACGATTTCTAAGCACACATGTAACCATGGAACTTCTTTGGTAAAAGGTCCTGAAATAAAAACAAAAAACAAAAACAAACAAAAAAAAACAAAACCAAAAACCAAAAACCAAAAAACAAAAACCACAGTTCTGTCTCCTGCTTATCAAACTTCCAAAGATGGGAAGAGTTTTAACTTAGTACTTTCTAACTTGCAATATGATTTTCCATCACACATTTAATGATAATGATGGGTCTACATATAAAGGACCTGATGATGACCAACAGATAAATATCTAGATGTTTTACTAAAAGAAAAATCCTGAAATAGTCCCCCACTGAATACAACGTAAAAGACAATGACTTTGGAATGATAAATAAAGTTTTAGGCTAATGTCTTTGGGACTTTCCTGTGACCCCAAGCTCTAGTGACACAGACCATCAGAAATCCACACACTGTAACATGTGTATGTTTTCTGCTTCTGTGGCTTTGTGAGGGCCTTTTGCCCCACGAATGCCTTTTCTACCAGCCTTGTCCAACTGGGTGAGTCTCCTATACATCCTTTCACTGTTCAGATGGGATTCATTCATTCAGTGATGTCTTACTGGCCATCTCACCTCTGATGGAGCATCCCACCCTCACGTCACTACCCTAGGATAGTCAAGGGGTTTTTGTTTCCTATCTGTGTATGTTTATGGACTCTACCACACAATTCCAGAGTAGCAGCCTTCTCTTGTCCCTCTCTGAACAGCACGGACACAAAGTCGGCACTTAATGTTTACTTACTGAAAGAATAAAAAATGAATGAGCCCAACCTCCCAACTTGAGTCTTACATGAGAAAATTTGTTTCTTAAAATCAGAACAGTCAGATCCGGCTGTAGCTCTCAGTAACAGTGGCTGTTATCTGGAATGTGCTAGGCTCAATCCCCTGCACTGAAACAAACAAACAGAGGGGATGGGGGTGGGATTCTCAAGGAGTAGCCGAAAACTATTATGCTGCCAACAGATATTACATGCATGCACTGGTGGCCAAGTTCAAGTAGTGACATCTGCAATTTCCATGTGCAAAGTGAGCACTTGGCCTTGCTGGAGAATGACTCCAGAACTCAACAGAGGCTTGCCACAAAGGCTGCTCAAGGGCTGTTATCCCCACACACTTGCGCTCCCTCTTAGGACTTGCATAAACTAGAGTTCATATTTCACACAGAGCTCTAACACAAATTGGAAACAGGAGCCCATTAAGTCAGGGAGAGGAAAGCGAGCCTTTGATACACAAGAAACTTCACATGCATTTTACATTCAATGCTTTTAAAATCTGTTTATAGGACAAAGTACAAAAATTATCCTAAAAGTCATAGCTTATAAACTTGATATGCAAAACTGGAATTTAAAATTAGAAATGTCCATGGCCACTGAATTGTAAAAGACTAAAAAAAAAAAAAGGAAAAGGAAAGAAAAAAATAAAATAGAGTTTCAGACTCTGGGCTACACCTCACCGCTGATGAGTGACTGGCCAGCCAGCCCACTTTAATGCACTAGCAAGCACAACCACTGACTGGAAGGAAACTTCTCATGTGGGCCAATAGGATGAGAAACACTCTCTGCTTCTTGGCATGACAGAAGATGTGCTTTTGTTCATAGTGGTACCTAGTGTGGCTGCCATCACAAAGGTTAGTGAACACGACCTTTTCCCAGTGTTAAAAGATAATTTTTTTTTTGTTGTTTTGAGACAGGGCTTATCTGTGTGGCTCTGGCTGTCCTAGAACTCACTCTGTAGTGAATTGTTGAGTAGTTCATTGATAGATACCAAATTTATCCTAGAGGGAACTAAATGGGAGGACTAATGACCTCGCTATAATCCCCACTTATTTTTTTTTTTTAGTTTAATCACAGCACTTTCTACCTTCCCCCCCTCTTGGAATTATTTCACAATAGCATTATGGTTATATAGGAGATGCTCTCATTCTTCAGCCTTTAAGAATACTTAGCACATCTGCAACTTAGTATCAGACAGTGCCTTAAGTAAGCATTCTTCTGCAGCCAAAGTATCCATCTAAACCTTTGCATATCAGCATGAAGCACCAAATGCTGACACCTGGTGAACACACAGAAGCAGGCATGTAAGTCGTCTTGTACAACTGCTCCATGTTCCCTCTAAAGTTGGAGGTTTTTTAAAAAAATGAAAAAGAAAACATTTTAAAAGAATGTTTCTTTAATAAGCATCAGGTTTTCACATTGTAAATGCATTTCTCTAGCACTGAAAATCTAAAATTTGAGCTCCACCACCACCAAACACATATCCAGACTAACGAAAGCAACCTTGTTGTCTCCAGACACAATGTTGACTCTGTTCTCACATCTTGGGGTGGCTGTTTTTAGTCTGTAAGGAAGGTGAAGAGACATGATAACACACTCAGAATTCAGACACTTCTTTCCAAAGGCCCCAAAGAGCTGGCTCTCGGGGATTCCTGGTCCCTGCCTGGTTAGACCCTGGCTTAATTGCTGTCTCCCCAGTGACTCACCAGTGGCTCATGGGAAACTAGTTAGGGGGAGGGTTCCACTTAAATGGCACGCATGGAACTAATTTACCAAATAAACAACTATGTGTTTGACCTATATATTCAAATTTAAGGGCTACAAACATTCTTCAATGCTTTCCTAGTTCAGTTGATGAAAACGCTTTACTGAGCATTCCTGCACAAACTTTTCACAAGCCACCTGTTGTGTGCTTTTTCAGGATGTACAGACTCAGGCTGAGAAACAAAGATCAGGCAAGTCCATGCTCCCCCGCTTCTGACAAAACACATTTTCCCATCGTGTGCTTGGGTACCCTCCAAAAGCACACCTTCTAAGCCTTTCCTCAACGCGGGTGATGAGTGGCCCACTCCAGTCTCACAGTGGAGAGGCCGAGAGGAAGAGAGCTTTCTCTCCCCCCTCCCCCCTGCCATCACTTCCCAGCTCCTCAATACAGGAACTCCAAAGAACAGCACTCGAAAGCACCCAAAAGAGGCACCAAAGATCATTTCCAACAGCCGGACAGACGTCTGTGCCAGCCTCACAGAAAGGACTTTATGCTGTTCTGGGGATGATATCCACATCAGGAACTGAGCTGTGTGCTACTTTTAACTGCTGGGATGTGTCTACATTAGATTTAGCCTGTGGACAACTGTACAACATTTTCCCAACGAGAAGTAATAATACTGCAAAGGAGGGGGGTCTTCCTGGCTGTAGAGAGTGCTAGGGCCCTTACATGCATAGCACCTCATTCGATTTACTACAACACTGTAGAGTAGGCAGCCGCAGGGAGGAAAACTCTAGAAGTGCTCAGAGCCTGCTTGACAGCAAGCTCTTCTTGGCTGCCTGTTGGCTTTTCTCTCAGATGTCGTCTATACAACTAACCCGGGGTCTAAATACACACACACAGTTACTTACAATAGTCCAAAAGCAGAAACAACACAAATATCCATTAACTGGAAATAGGTAAAGCAATACACTGTGGAGTATTAGCCAGCAATACAAAGAACTGAAGTACTTGCTATGAGTGAACTTCAAAAATACTCAGCTAGAACCAGGCAGACTGGCACATGTCCGTAACCCAAAGTTCAAGGCCAGCCCTGGCCATACACCAAGTGTTTGAAGGCCATAAGGGCTGAGGTCAGCATGGGCTGTATGAGACCCTGTTTTTTTAAAAAAAACATAGTAAAGGAAAAAAGTCAGACCCATAAAGTCCCTCACTGTAAGATTCCATTTATACAAAATATCCAGCAAAGGTCAAAGCACAGGAGCAGGAAGCAGCGAGCTGGCAGTTTTCAGCCGCTGAAACATGAGGGGGAGGGGAAGGGGGAAGAGGAGGGGAGGGGGAGGGTTAAAGGCTTACCAGGATGGAGTTTCCACTGGTATGGTAAAAATGTTTTGACACTAGATAAAGGTGATAATTGCCCCAAATTGTGAATGTACTAAATGCCATTGAGTCACACATTTAAAGAGGGTCACTCTAATTGAGGCTTCACCTCAATTAACAAACAAACAAACAAACAAGCAAAGAAGCAAACATGTAGCAGTGGGAGCGCACAGCTTCTCATCAGTTTTGAGTGTTACAGAGCATGCTTCTCCAGCCATGCACAGGGCTCACACTCCGGCGCGCTCTACTTTACACACAAAAAAAGACAGATTTCCTGTAAGCATGCGGGGGAGAGGGAGGGGGTAGGACGAAACCATCTCAAAAAAAAAATCTCACCACTTTCTTCCTCCTCTTCCAGTCCCCCTTATCCCACTAGAGCTCACGGAGAGCATAGGCTCTAATCGCTAAGCATATCATACACGAAGTCCTGTGCTAACACATCGAGATCGTCATGGTTGGCCCCTCAACATTAGACTGAAAGACACAAAAGCCCTGCAAGGTGATGAAGGCCAACAACAGAGTGCACAGGCTAGGAAATTCTCATCCAAAGAACTGGACCACTCTGCAACTTAGAGTGGGAAGTTTTCTAAAGGCTTCCAACAGCTCATAGTGCATTATCTTTGGCTCAGATTTACAGTGTGCGTGCGTGTGTGTGTGTGTGTGTGTGTGTGTGTGTGTGTGCGTGTATCCTTAAAACAGCAAGGAACAGAACAGTCAGGAATGACGACAGCAATGCTACTAGGAATGCCCCTCAGCCCATCCACTGGGAGGAGACAGTAAAGTACGACATAACTGTAATACAGGATGTTGTGCAGCTCTTGCAACAGATTCGTATCTGCTGAAGAAGAAAAATGTGGCAAAAGAGTAAGCAAAAATTGTATTGTTTAAAGTGGCATCACAGAAGAAAGAAATGACCTCCCACCTATATCCATAACTACCAAGAATGGAAAAGAAACGGCAGAGAAGCAGAGAGAGGGCAGCTCTCCACAGCACACTGTGCTGCGCCAAACACTGCAGCAAGTACCCACTCGCCCTGCCCTCTAAGTACCAACTGTAGGTACAGGATCTGGTTTGTCACTTAACTTTTACACGCGTAAGAAACAGAAAGGCAAGAGTTCACTCAAAACCAGCTTTGCAGGTAGATCCTGAGGTTGACACATCACACCTTCAGGCTCTTGGACGGCCTCTCTTCCATCCAAGACAAGGCACCTTACACTTACACACACACACACACACACACACAGAGAGAGAGAGAGAGAGAGAGAGAGAGAGAGAGAGAGAGAGAGAGACAGAGACAGAGAGAGACAGAGAGTCAGAGACAGAGAGAGACAGAGACAGAGAGACAGAGAGACAGAGAGACAGAGAATAGCCCCACTCCACCCACTCCACCCTACAAGCACTGAAGCTAGAGGTCAACATTCTGATTCCTAGAGGTGCTTGATGTCTGTTCAATACAGTAATAAAAAACCTAATTTGACTTAACAACACCATGTATGTGTGTGTGTGTGTGTGTGTGTGTGTGTGTATGTGTGTGTGTGTATGTGTGTGTATGCATTTGTATGTGGATGTGTGTTGGGGGAAAGACCAGAAACCAACATTGTTAGTCTTCATAATGACTCTCCAACTTATTTTTTTCCTTTTTTTTATTCCATCCTATGTATTTGTTATATGTACGGGGAAGGAGGAGTACACGTGCCACTTTCTGGAGTCTGGTTTTGCTTTGTTTTGTTCTGTTTTTTTGTTTGTTTGTTTGTTTGTTTTCCCCATCATGAAGATTCCTGATGACCCAGGCCATCAATCTTGGCAGCAGGCACCTTTACCCTCTGAGACATCTCACGGGCTCTCCACCGTCTGTTTTGAGACAGAGTCTCTCACTAGCTTCTCAGTTAGCTGGATGGGCTGGCCAGTCTCCACCTCCCAGGTGTTGGATTCTAAGCACACACATCTCAGATTTCTGCATCTGGCTTTTTAACACAGATGGCAAGGAGTCAAACCCAGTTCCTCACATTTACGTAGCAAGCACTTTTCCAACCAACCATCTCTTTGGACCCTTAAAGTCTTTTCAAGTTCATATGAGTAGTATTTCACTGTTATCCACTGTAAAATTATTAAGTCTGTGACATGTTGGAAATATAAAACAAAATGGCTGGCTCTCTCACCTAGACAGAGCAGTAGAATGCTAAACGACGCAAGTCAGCATTGATGACAACAATGCCTAGAAGCTTTTACAACAAAAGACTGACTTCTGTTAAACGCACTTGGAGTGTGTTTAAAGAGTTATTTTTAATGACACTAAGCAGATTAGAGGGCAGATGCTGGTAATCTGTAAAGATGACTAGCCATTTGAGGTAAATGACTAAGCTGTTAGGAACAAGAAATGTTAGATTTACAAATGAACAGTGGGATAAGAGCCTGCATGCCTAAACCCCACACACCCCTGAGAGGGGCTGCCAACAGAGCCACCAAGGGTTGTTGGGACTGCAGAAGTAAATCATCTCAGACTTTCTTCCCCATAATCCTGCTGGGAAAGAGGCTAACAAAGGACAGAAGACACTCAGCAAGAAGAGCATGAGGGGCTCTGGGAGTTAGGAGAGAGCCAAGGAAAGGAAGGCACCTGCACTATTCTGAGTCCTCTCATAGTTCTAGGTGGAGACATGGCTTCTAGAAGCAGGACATTACAAGTTTGTTACAAAGAAAAACTGGGAGGAAACAGAACCAAATAAGGCTGTAGTCAGAAGGTAAGGTGGAGACGTAGCTCAGATGCAGGGTGCTGGCCCAGCACACACGAGGCCCTGGGTTTGCACTCTGACACTGCATGAACTCAGGGCAGTGGCACATACCCACAGTCCTCATGTTTCAGAGGTTTTAGAGGAAGAAAGATAAGAAGTTCAGTGTCATCTTGGACTGTATGCTGAGTCTGATCCAGCCCCAGGTATTCTAGATGAGACTACCTCTTTAAGAAAAGAAAGTCTTATTGTTGTGTTGGTCCCGTTCTGGAGACCACAGTTCTGAGATTTCAAGGGTACAGCTTCCCTGTCCTATGTAAAAGACACTATTCCAGCTGAGGCCCCACTGCTAGATGAAGAATTAAAGGCAATTAATGGCTGCTAGAGAGGGAGACTCAGTCTTCTCCAGGGACACGCCACTGATAGGCTAGACAGTCCCAAGGGGTCAGCCCTAATCACATACACATATGAGACACACCAAACAGCCTCATCGTTCTGCATGTGTGTGTGTGTGTGTGTGTGTGTGTGTGTATACCTATAAGAATAATTAGAGAAGAGGTCATAAATTGGGGGCACACTGAAGATAAGAAAGGAAGGAAGGGTGAAATGAGATAGTACATACAGTACCCATGTATGAAATCCCCCCAAATAATTCCCTGAAAACAGACATATAAGTAAAATTATAAACAGTATGTATTTATATATTTACAAATACACACACATACATACATACACACATACACATATGTAACAACAATTAATGAAAAACAAAAAATGGTCATAATTTTAAAAGAGAGCAAGGAGGAGTCTAAGAGAAGGCTTGGAGGGAGAGAAGGGAAAGGAAAAATGATGTAATTATACTAACCTAAAATAAATTAAAAATCATTTATAAAAAATGCAAAAGGGAATAACTTTTTAAAAAAAACTTTTTTAATGCTGATTTGTAATCATAGACAACATATAAACTGTAAGCAATGAGAAAGTGAGGTGGATTTCCAGGTCTGGCAGTTTAAATAAAACTTCATATGATAGTCTGGAATGCTTTACCAGCTGGCTGGACACTAAAGCAAGGGAACCTCACACTCTGACTACAGCAGGGCTCAGAAAGATCTGCAGCACAGTTCATTTGTATATGAACCCTCGGAGGAAATGGAGCCCGTGTGTGTGTGTGTGTGTGTGTGTGTGTGTGTGTGAGAGAGAGAGAGAGAGAGAGAGAGAGAGAGAGAGAGAGAGAGAGAGAGCGTGTCAATACAGTTTAGATTCTTTAATGACTAGTGTATTCCTAACACACACATGACTATGACCAAGGAGGGTCACCCCGTGGGGAAACCTGTGAGTGTAGTTCCCCAAGCTGGTGTGACCTTCACCTGTTTTGCTTCACCTACACTGATACCAACTGGGCCACAAAATGGCGTCTTCAATGTCAGTAATGTAAGCACTTCCGCAATGTTTTAAGGTTTCTGACCAAAAGCGACTTGGGGAGGAAAGGGCTTATGACATCTCACAGTTTCACCTCCCATCCAGGGAAGTCAGGAACCTGTCAGTAGAAACAGGGACAGAGACCACGAAGGAGTGCTGCTTGCTGGCATGCTCCTCATGGCTTGTTCAGCCTGCTTTCTTGGAGCACTTAGGGCCACCAGCCTAGGGATGGCACCATCCTCAGAAAGCTAGGCCTGCCTGTATTAGTCATCAGTCATAAAACTAGCCAGCAACACAGTCAGAAACCAGGAGCCACCTGAGTGGTTCACGAATTTCAGCCCTGTGCTGAAAGGTAGATTGGGTCACTGGAACAAACTGCTGGACCAGGCAACAAAGTAGTGTGCAACGAGATCCTTACTATGACCTTGAACTACTTGTGAGGCTAGCACCTAGAAAGAGGGCAGTTACAGCAAGGAAGAACTTCCCAACATTCCACTCTCTCCATTCAGCCTTACTGTGCAGAGCACACGTGTCCTTCCCCACTGTTGAACCCCATGCCCTGGACACCCTGTTCCCCGTGATATCTCTTCTATAGCTGGAAATACATTGCATTCACTACGTCTTCAGACTTAACACATTCAAAAGTTTTCATTTCCTGCTCAAGTGCTTACCATCCCAGAAAACAAGAGCTTCTCTATAGGCCTCGTTCATTTCTACAGCACCAGAATCTACCCAGGCACTCGGGCACCAAATCCAAGGTATTTTTGTGCTCTCTGTTTGTCTGTCTTCTTCATGTTCAACCCCAATCATTCACCAAGACCTGCTGGTTCTTTATATCCCATCCCCGACTCTCACCACCGACCTGCTCAAAATAACTACTGTCCTCTTCTCTCTGATGTCCCTTTCCTCTGGCTATCCAGTGTGATTTCCACCACCACGACTGCCATTCCAGTCTTCCCAATATCCCCAGCTCTGAGCCTTAGGACCACCAAAGAAGCAACTCGCAAGGCTTAGCAGCTAGAAGACGGACAACAGAGTAACTATGAGCTCTGGCAATGGAACCCCATGGTCCTACTACAGTGCCAGCACTGATTTCCATGTGCCTCGGTCTCCTCCCTCCTACAGTGGACTCTGAAGAACAGATTAGTTAAAGCGTGCAAAGAACTTGGAACCATGGGATATAGTGCCATCACTAAAGGCATTATCACATGCAGTCTGCCCAGAACTTGCCCTACTTAGTTCCTGTTCTAATGAAAGAATATATTATCCACCTAACCTTTACCTAACTTTTATATGATACTGAGGCTTTTGTTTAAGATTTGTTTTTGCAAAATCCAAAAAGTCCACCCAAAAGAAGAACAAAAGGGGTGTGGTGGGGGGAGCTTGCCACACAGAGAATTTGTTAAGATTTTTTATACCTAAAAAGGGAATTTTTAACCACAACCTTAGTCATAGACCTGTGGCAGGCAGATCCGAAGCAGTGAAAGATACCAAGGCAATAGACAATCTGGTGGATGTGCCCGGGTTCAGGCACCAGTGCCAGGGCTCACAGGACTGGCTGGCGGAAGTGGGCACTGCACCCTTATCCCGCCCCCGCCTGACCACCTGCGGCAGCCGGGGAGGAAGCAGGCAACCCCCGCACATCTCCAGCTGCATCTCAGCAGCCACAAACTACGCAGGCATCATCTGATAGAGCCAAGGTTCTATCTGAAGCATCGATGTGAAGGGGGAAAATCTTCAAGTCGTGATGAGTAACCTAGTGTTATTAGATTCTATCACCAAGCTGTGAAGCTGGGCTAAAGGGGGACCCCTCTAAATATACCTACAAGGCCACAGGGCCCGGTCTGGCATCGATTTCTTGGGGCTCTTAAAGGCTGAAGTGAGGCAGCCAATGCGGGGGGGTTTGGGGGGGGCGAAAAAGGCCAAGTGGCATCCCTGGGAGCTTCGAATCTTGCCCGACTGTTTCACTGACGAATGGAAATGTCTGCATCTCCAAAAGCAGGTGTGCCCTTCCTAACCCTCTGCTCAGTATGGGCCAAGGGAAGCCCAGCAGCCCCGTGCCAGCACAGCGCCCTGTAGGGAACGCAGCCCGAGTCTGGAGCACACTCAAGTGAGGAAGTGGTGCAGAAACTCAGGAGGCATGTAGGTGAAGAGGGGGCGGGAAGGGAGCTAGATTACAGGTCAGCCTTTAAGAGTGTCTGCTCTACCGGGATAATTTGTATCGTCCCTTTAAACAGCTAAAGTAAAATGCTGTAAATTGTGGAAGAGTACACCTGCTCCTCAAATGTGACATGAAAACTGTTTTTTATCCTCTCAGGGTGCTCTCATTCTTTATTAAAAATAAGAAAGTTAAAGTTCTTACCACAACTTAGAATTCTTTAAAAGAAAATAAAATCACCAATGAACATTAAAAATGTGACTCAAACCACCATAGAGACACAACCTCCAACCCAGGGACCTGTACCAACAAGTCCAAGCATAGAGCTGGAAAAGGGAATGTCCTAAGCTAATGTCACATTCTCTACAATTAGTTTATCTTGCCACTACTGCTGGCATGGTGCCCTTGTCCAGTAAGGTCACAGACTATATATACTTCAAGTGACTATCTTTTTGACATTTATCAAATTCAACTCCAATCTCATAAAGCTGCCCAATATTCAATGTGACTTAGTCATCTACAATCTGGTAAGATGCTGTAGTTTTCAAAAATAAATTTATACATTATAAACTCATATCAGAGTCAAAGTCACCTAGGTAGCCATAAAGCTACAAACCTCATGGTAACTGGGATTGTGTCTGTTCCTGTACGCCTCTCCCAGGGTACTCACCCAAGAGATCTGCATACTGAATGAACAAAATGAGCAAGCACGAGAGTTGACAAAGTCTAGCCATCCATCTTGTAGCCGGTTACTAGTATGGTAGGCTGTGGTCAAATTTAGAAATCAACTGAAGAATCTTGTTAATGTAGAAATCAGATTTTAAGAATTTGAAAAAAATGTATTCTTTGACAATTTCATACATCTGCACAAGGTATCTGGATCATTTATACTCCCCTCTCCCTCTCTACCAACAAAATTTAGATAGTCTTTAAATTCAGTCACCTAAAAAGGAAGAGAACCTTGCTGAACATTTAACATAATTGTTTGTGAGGGCCAGAGGTGATGGGTGAATCCAAGGAGATTGTGTCTTCTGGATACAACAGGACTGACGCACATAGACACTTCAGAAACTAAGGCATTGAGCACAGGACCTGCACAGGGTCAAGCCAGACAGGGCCCCAGCACTGCGAGGGGGAAGTGGACGTGGGCTCCCACCCCTAACCAAGGAACTGTCTGAGACTGATACCTCCTGGCACAGGGAAAATCTGTTCTCTCCAATGGAGTCTCACTGGGTGGGCATATTAACTACACCACAGGACAGGTCCTATCCCTTGGAGTAGGTGTCCAACTCATCAAAAGGAACTCCATGGTATATTTGTAGACTTTTTGCCTCATTTTGCTTTGTTTGGGCTTTTTTTTCTTAAAAATATTGAATATTTTATTTATTTATTTATATTTCAAATGTTATCCCCTTTCCCAGTTTCCCCTCTGCAAACTCCCTATCCCATCTCACCTCTCTCTCTTCTATGATGGTGCTTGCCCAACCACCCACATCTACCTCACCACCCTGGCATTCCCCTACACTGGGGAATGAAGCCTTCACAGGACCAAGGGGTTCCCCTCTCACTTATGTCCAACAAGGCCATCCTCTGCTACATGTGCAGCTGGAGCCATGGGTCCCTCCATGTGTACTTTTTGGTTAGTGGTTTACTTATTGATTTTCATTTTTGTGGATTTGTGTGTGTTTATCTGTGTGTTTCTTGTTTTTGATGTTACTTTTTAAGAGCAAGAAAGAAGAATATAGAGTTGTTTGGGTAGGGAGGTAAGATGGATCTGGGAGGAATTGGGGGAGGGCAAAACATGATCAAAATGCATTGTATGGGAAAATCTCAATTAAAATGATTTTAAAACATAATTACCCCTCATGAAGATTAGTAAAACTGTCCACAGCTCCTTTCCATCTTACAAAAACCCCTTAATCTATGTTGTCTCATCCCCATGCATACACAGAACATTATCTAAGCCAACTTGCAAGGATAAAACAGATGTGGAAATGTGTTTAAACCAACAGCTCGCAGTTCTGCAGTCTCAAAGCACATACATACATGAGACATCGCCTCCCGGTTTACCGTGTTTACCGTGGAGTGGAGCATACTTTAGATCTAGTTTTAAGTCACCTAAGGAAGCTTTGATCTTGGAATTTTATGACTACCACACTGAGCTTTAGCTTTGCTGTGGACATCACGGGAGTGAGGGACTAATCACAGAAAGGGGAGTCAGTGAGTCACGGATTCTAACTAACCTCGTCAGACCAAAGAGATCTGGCGAGTATTTAAAGGAAGATGGTCTTCTGAGGGGAACACATAGCCATTTTATCTGCCTGCTCTACAACCTGGAGAATATTTGGATAACTATTATGAAACACGCAGACTCCAGAGCTCCCTGTACAGGCAACACTGTAACATCCATGTAGCACGGGATTTGTTTGTTGTTTGTTTATTTGTTTGTTTGAGACGGTTCACTCACTCTGTAGATCAAGCCAACTTTGAACTTAGAGCAATCCACCTGCCTCAGCCTTCCAAGTCCCAGGACTTGAGTGTGTGCTGCCATACACAGCTGAGATGTTTTATTATTTACATGTTTTTCTTCAGTTGTTTAAAAAGATAGACAGAACACTGATTTACTTTGGAATTTCTCATATGTACAGGAGAACACATTTGAAGACATTAACAGAGACCCTTACAGCAAAGATTCGGTCCTACACAGTGAAAAGAAGAAAGCACAAGGCATCGCATGTATTCTTACATGCATTCCCACGGCGGCCCATAGACACAAGAAACCTAACTTTACATGGTGGTGGTGGTGGTGGGGGGTGGGGGGGAAAGAAATCCTTACAGAAGTAATTCAGCAGCACTAATACTAAAATGATACTGTTGCCATGGGAACTGGTATTTTCAGTTATATATGTGGCTTAATAAATAAAAGCATTAAGAGTTAGTAGGAATCCTAGACACATTGTCTCTCCAGTGCTAACAAAGATGTGGTCACCATGGAGGCAGCATGTGTGAGAGCACCAGGTAACACTGATGGAGGGGAGCTGGATCTGGGAACACTTAAGGGATGTCACCGTAAGTAAAAGCCAAGCTCCACTGATACACTGAGGCTCTGGGAGAATGCATAGGAATGTCGCTAATCTGTACTTGAATCAATTTCCATAACCCAGATGTAAGAGTTACAGCTATCTCCCGTTGATGTCATCTCGCTCCTCAGGATCTGGCAATTGTCTTGTATAAGTTCTAAATGACAGACCAGCCCTGAACTAATTTCAGAAAATGGCAATGCACAAATACTTCAAAAATTTTATTATCTAAAAAGTTACACATATACAAAAAAAATAGACACATTAAAAAAATAGCATCCTTGATAAGACCTCTCTGCATCCTAGTCTTCTATCACCTCTGGCATGCTTGTGTGTGTGTGTGAATTTGTTTTTGACTGTGTGTGTCTGAGAGTGTGTGTGTTCATGAGCATATGTGACTGTGTGTTTGAGTATGTGTATCTGAGAGTATGTGAATGAATGTGTGTATGTATGAATGTGTGTGAGTGTATGTATGAGTGTGTGTCAGTGTATGAGTTTGTGTGTATGAGTTTGTGTGTATGTGTTTGGGTGTACTGGTGACAGTATTGATTCCCTTTACAGTGTGTCGCTGTGTGTATCTGTAAGTGATGTGTTAAGTCTCCCATGCTGCTGACCTCTCCATGGATAAACTCATCCTTTGTATTATTCTCTTCCTTATTCTTTTCACTCAACAGTGTGTTCCTGAGATTCACCCACCCATGCACTCTATTGGGTTCAGTAAACACGGAGACCTTAGTACAGGCCTCCTCAGCACAGAACAAACTGTTCCATCATCCCTCCAGCCTAGGGGCTGCCATTTTCCTGACCTACAGACAAGGAGACGGAGCTGCTTCCACAGGGCAATGCTGTTCCTCCACACCCACCCAGATCCATTAGCTCTCTCCCTCTCCACACAGTGTCCAATCCACAGACAGAGCAAAATGTATCACCCTTAAGTGTAACCTTAGCATTCGGGAGGCGGTGTGCTCCACACGCCCTGTCAATGCTTCCTGAGGCTCTCAGGGTAAGAGTGTTTCTTGCCTATCCATTTAGAGTGAGAATGCTGAGTTGTAAGTTATTTGCCTGTTGAACTTGATTAGAATATAAACTTCTCCAGCATAATTGTGCCAAGTTATACTCCTACCAACCACATTCAAGACCAACACATAGTAATATCTGATTTTTAAGTGTCTGCCAACCCAGACAACATGTAATGATATGTCTTTAATTGGCATGTGCTTGACTGTCGATAAGGCCTCAATCTCTTGTGGCATTTGCTAGTCATTTAGGTTTCCTATTTTGTGAAATGATATTGGATTATCTGTGTTTTTCTTATTGATTCATGTGTTTGCTTTTTACATATGCTAGGCCTATCCAATATACAGGCCACCAATATTAACTACTATTTTGGGTTTGTTTTCTCATTCTTTGTGTTGTCACTAGTGAGCATTCAGCCTTTTTTGCAAATAATAATGCTGAAAGGCTCCTTGTATGTCTTTAACTATTATTATTATTATTATCATTATTATTACCAGGCAGGCAGTGGTAGTACACGCCTTCAATCCCAGCACTAGGGAAGCAAAGGTAGGTAGATATCTGGGTTTGAAGCCAGCCTGGTCTACAGAGCCAGATCCAGGATAGCCATGGCTACACAGAGCAACCCTGTCTTGAGAAATCACAAAATAATTTTTTTTAAAAAATTAAAATTAAAAAGAAAAAGAAAAAAGAATTGCCTAGGTCTACAATTAGAATCCGCCATATCTTTCTAAGCAGTGAATTTTAAGGAGGTCTAATTTGTGGACAGTCAAGAAAAAGACTCTTGCTGGGCATGGTGGTCCATGCCTTCAATCCACTACTCAGGAGGCAGAAGCAGGAAGATCTCTGTGCCTTCTAGACCAAGTTAGTGTGCATAGCGAGTTTCAAGCAAACCAGAGCTACAGAATGAGTCCTTTCCTTAAGGAGGGAAGGGGAGGATGCTGCTAACAGCCAACACAGAATAGAACCCGAAGCTGTAAGCACAGAGGCCAACAGGAATGAAGTCCCCTTCAGCGAACCCCACACCATCTTGAGGACACTCCAGTTCCAGCTCTACTCTTCAGAGCGTTCCTTCCCTCCAGTCCTTGCTGTCCCCTCTCTCTGTGCAGCTCAGTCCTTGGCATCCTTGCTCTCTGTGCAGCTCACACCACACTGATCTCTACTGCTCACTCGGGCCCCTGGGCACACACGGCTGTCGTGAAACAGACGCGGCATCATTGTCAACATCAACCACAGCCTGTCTCCAGGTAACCTGCCATTTACACAGAGTTCTTAACAGAACTGTGGGAGAAGAGTGGGCCTGTAATGCAGACGTTCATGCAAAAGGTAGTTTTAGAATAAACTTGAAAATTTTCAGAACCAAAATATAACTCACAATTTGGGAACCAGGGAGAAACAGAAATGCACCTGAAGTCTCAGGGTAGGAACAGGTTTTAAGAGCTTTAAATATCTTACCAAGGAGTCTGTGCTTTTTCTGTGGGCAGAGAAACACAGCAGGTGGGGTTCAGAGTGAGGCCCAAGGAGCCAGTTCATCCGCTCCTCCCTCTTCTCCTCAGCGGCCATGTTAGCATAGAGAAGCACCAGGAATAAAAGAAGCAGAGAGGACCAGAGGGGCATCCCATTAAACCCCAAAGTACCAATAGGTCAGCATAAGTCAAAAGATCCATTGTAAAAGAAGTTTCCAAGAGGCAAAACATAAAACTTCATTTAATTAAAACAAAAAAACCAAAAGAAAACACAAAAGAAAACAAACAAAAAACCTTCTGTGAGAAGCTGGCAAGAGGCTCAGAGGTTAAAAGCAGGCACCCTAGGGGGCAATTCTCAGCAGCACCCACCCACCTCACCTGCACACATCCACACACACATTTACTTACTTATAAATAAAACCCTACTGTGAGTGCTGTATTTATTTATTTATTTATTTATTTATTTATTTATTCATCTCTCATTCAAATACTATTGAATGCTGTATTTCTCTCTCTCTCTCTCTCTCTCTCTCTCTCTCTCTCTCTCTCTCTCTCTCTCTCTCTCCCTCCCTCCCTCCCTCCCTCCCACTCTCTCTCCTCTTGTGAGTGCTGTGTGAAGGATTCACTTCCCTGCCTGGCAGAGAAGATATAAGCCCTGCCCAGCAGCACAGGACAAAGGGTGGCCTTCACATTAAGAGGGGGCAATGGTTAGAAAGCTAAGAGTGCAGGTATGTGAGCATGCAGGCTCCTCCTGAACCTGGAGATTCCCTTGTTCTAACTTCAGAGTCTTTGTGGCAAAGCACTGACAGAATGGCCTGCAGGAAAAGCCAGCCAAACTAGCCAGAGAACAAGCAAGGCTCCACATGTAGACTGGAGCAGGCTGGTGCTCAGGACAGTGGCAGCCCTGGCCATGGACACAGGCAGCTCCCTTCCTCTCTGCCGGGGCTGACTCTCTTTTTCTGTGAACCCCCTTGTTGGAATCCTTTGGCCATGACTCACGGGGCAATTGGGCTACTCAGCAAGCCCACAGCCCTTCACAATAGACTGTGTAGGAGGCGCCCAGCTCCCGGCGGCCTGTGGTCTGTTCAGTTTTTTCCTTTCTGCATTCTGGGAGGATCTGCTTTTCAGCCACACTTCCCTCAAAACACAGCCCTGGAGGCAATGCTTAGTGCACAGATTTCTGAGCGATGAAATAATCCACTTTGCTTTCTTAGTCAGAGCGAAACTAAAAACAGTAAGACGAAAAAACAATGGGGTCACCATCACACCTACAAAAACACGATTTCATACTCTGGTGACATAAAGAGGTCAGGGGGGGAAAAAGCTCAAACTAACATTTTCCAACCTTTCACTGAGAGCAGGGGCTAAAACCGCATGTTTTGAAGGGCTCATGCTGTGTTATTATTAGAAGTCACAATTCTATTGACACTGATGAGTCACCCCTTATCGACAGAAACCAAGAACGTCCCTCCGTCAGCATATGCTACAGTCACTGTGGCTTTCTCTTTATTACTGGTCAGAGAGCCCTCCTTTCCTGGAGAAAGCTTCTCCAGGCTAGCAAGAGGCTCTGTCTCAGCCCCCTGCAAAGCTTTCCCTGCGCCAGCTCAGCAGCTTTGCATCTGGGAGTCTAGGATGATCTGATCAACTCCTGTCCACAAAAGGAAGTTTATGTAGCGACCTCAGAAAAAACAGCATTTCACACTTTCTGACGAAAAAACCCAAACCGGAGCTATGTAAACAAAACAGGCAGAGAGAGTCAGCTAAGTCAGGTGGCAGCTAGGCGCTTTGTTTTTGTTTTCACATCAATAGCCAGCAACAGATACAAACAAAGGCTGTGGTCACCAAGGGACGACTTCACTTGCTAGTCACACCCCCTTACTGGCCCTGCCTCCCGTCTCTGCTGCCCACAGAGGGAGAAGTGGGCCAAGTGTCTGCAATGCCAAGGAAGCCCACTTCAAGTTTTAAAAAGTCCTTGAGGGGGTGCTAAGTCGTTAACAGCAGGACCTCTCCTTACCCAATTGTCTGGGTTTGAAGATTCCCAAAACAATAAAGTGAAAGCCAATTCTTCCAGAAATGAGGTTGTGTTCTACGCTGTCCCTGTAGAGGCAGACATGTGCCTGCTTTTCCTACCTGCCAGAGGCTATGCTGGGGAGACAGAGGGAAGAAGAACCCAGCCAGTTCACAGTGATCACAGACCCAATGACAGCCGACCTTCCCACCCTCCCCAGGCCATGCTGGTCCTGAGCACCGCAGGCAGAGCAGCCAAGGGAGCCCCACAGCCCCAGCACATGAGTCAGCAAGGGAACTGCTGACTGCTCAGCACTCTGGCATGTAGAGGTACAATGCAGGGCAAAACAAAACCGGGACACACAAGAATCTCTGCACACACGCGCTCGCGCGCGCGCACACACACACACACACACACACACACACACGCACACACGCCACCACCCACTTATTACTTTCCTCTGTTAGACCAAAACATGCAGATAATCTACACCCTGGCTCAAAAATAAGTAATGACCAGTAATAATCAGGAGTGGTAATAAAAAAAAAAAAAAACTCACTCTCTGTGTTTCAATGTGTGGAACAGCTGCATTCAAATCTCCTGAGCCAGTTAATTTTAACTGGCTTTAATTTTAACTAGATTTAACTGCTTTTCCTCGCCTCTGACAAATCAAAATAGCTGCCTATCGACCACAAGCACCGGTAACCGAAGCACAGTTCCTGTTTTTCGGAAGAGACTTGCATTCAAAGCCACACAGGAGGTGTTTAACATACGTGGGAATTGAAGTGTTGAATGAGGGAGACTGAAACTCAGACAGGAGCTCAGGCCCCATTGGCGGCTGGTACAGGACCATCTCATGCCAGACTCTGACCTACGTGCCTTCAGTTCTGCTCTCTCATTTAACACAGAATCCCAAAGTCCACATGGAAGGTCTGGAACTCAGAACGCATTTCCTCAAAGCCAAGTGCAATGTGCCCATCAGGGGGCATCTCAGGACAGACCACAGAACACTCCAGCTTAAAAGTGTGCACTGGAGGTTGTATAACTTACAAGTGGAAAATACTACTGCAACAATGGCTCCAAAAAGAATGAAGAGGGCCCCCAGCCCCACCCCCAACCGACTGAGTCTGGGAAAATGTCTAATTAGCAGAGAATGAAGGACCAAGTCTACCACGAGACTTCTGCACAAAGGGGAAAGAAAAGTATTGATAGTTATCCTCTACTGGGTCGGATAGCAAGCTTCTCAAACAATTTTAGTCCCAGGAGGAAGAGGATGAAGGGAGGAGGAGAACAAAGAAGAGAAGAGAAGAGCTGGTGACTAGGAAGAGGAGGTTAAGGAAAGGAGGAGAGAGAGCAGGAAGAAGGGGGAGGAGAAGGACTCAGGAAGAGTTGAAAAAAGGAAGAGAAGGATAGGAAGGAAAGGGTTCTGAGGGCTGTGGAGTCGGGGAAAGGACGATGGAGGTATATTTATCCTCAGGAACTAGAGCGCACTCTCCACTGAACTACCCTTGGGCAGAAAAGCCTCTCCGCACCCTATTATCACGATGAGAAAGACCGAGTCCAGCACAGTTCCAGAGGCTGGCACTAGATGGCGCCACCAACCCAACATAGCATGGTTGTTGGAGGGGTAGCAAGCAGCTCTGACTTCATCCCCCAGGAGTTGTTTACCAGCAAGGGCTTTATCTAAAACAAGCACTGCTCCCTTAACCAGTCAGCCTCTCTTCATGTCCAGAGAGCACCACTGTGCTAACAGAAGAGGTCAAACCAATTCTGAAATAATTTCCTCAGCCCATTTTTATCAATGAAACTGGGGGGAGGGGAGTGGAGAGGATGGTGGAAGAAGTTGGATGCACGGCCTCCCCACACCATAATATTCATGAATTCAAGGATAATTTCAGAGGATGTTTGCCATTAACTGACAAAAATCCCAAACCCTTGGCCACGTTGTTTCCCCCTTGAAGATGAGTTTAAATGTCACATGACACACCTGTGACAGGCAGAAGAATTCAAATCCAGCGTCTCACAGGTGAAGCTCCCAGATAAACAGATCGTGAAAAATCAGCTGTGTTTTACATCTTCATTTTACTGTGGTTGTGTCCTCTGATCGGCCTGTCTCCACTTCCTGCCGGTGCTGAGCTCCTGACGAGACCCCCTTGCTCACCATGGCACAGAGACCATCAGCTGATCACCACAGTGGAAAGTTCCAGGCTTCCTCTTTTGCCCATCTCCCGCTCAAATGCTGACATCTCACCAAAGTGGTGCACTGGGTATGCTGAGCAACCAATTTCCTCCTAAAACGCTATTTATACAATCCCTTTCTGATACTGGCATGAGGTCAGAAGGGCAGGAACTGGCTATCACACCAGGTAGCCAAAGGCAACAGAGTGTAACCTGGAAGTGGCTGCAAGAGGATTCTGGGAACTGATGGCAACATGCCTGCCTAGCTTCCTTACAATTCTGATAAGGACTGCTGTCCCCAATGCTCGTCATCCCATGGAATGTGTGCGAAGGAAGGGTTAATTTGAAATGTGTCTACATTTTCCTCTCACTGAATGGTAATAATATCTTTCACAGATAATTTCTTTTTTTTTTCCCTTCAGTTTGACTCTTCAGGGTTTATTCATTTGCATAATATGGAATCTTGAACCCATATAGATATTCTACAAATCAATGCGAGTAATTCTCCCACTAAATCAGCAGCTTTAATTTAAGCTCATCATTGTTTGCATAGAAATCTTCATGCACTCATCTGCCTGATTTTTTTAATCACTTAAAACCTCCAACACTGACACACTAAGTATCTCCGCATTTAGCTATCTCCAAATTTTGAACTCATTGCTAAAAAGAAATGAGCCACAGTACGTTCATACGCTCTATTATTTCCCAAACTGAGCCTTTCCCGTGCACTTAAGGTTCAGGCAGCCCCAAGAATGCCTCTCGACTGCAGTGTCAATTTGCTGTCCAGTCCAGGCAGAGTGGCGCTGAGTAAGCACACAGCCCTGACCCTCACAAACCCCAGGTAACTGGGACACTTGCCAAGCAGAGTCCTTCAAACCCATTCAGATCTCCAGCTCAAAGTTGCAACATGCTAATCTGGCAAGATAATCTCTTCCTGAAACTGCCTCGAATGGGGACAAAGGTCACTACTTTCTCTGTCACTGCTTGCTAACATTCCCAATTAGGAACGCTAATGGAATTGGTCAAGAATGCCATTCTTCCTCCAGGGTAGAGTGCTCCCAGGGTAGAGTGCTCCCAGGATTAGAGGAATCATTGCTTTCAATTTTTACCCCCTTCTCTCACCAAAAAACCTCAAATAGCAAATTCTTCAGCCATTAAGAGGACGGAGTGTGAGGAACTGAGATAAACTCTGAGGATGGAGAAACAGGATCCATGTTCTACCTCTTTATCTTTGGCTCTCCTGTGTTATCACTTTTACTTTCAGATGCTTATTAGGTCAGATCCGAGGAACACAGTTATTAGAAAGTGAATCACGAGGCTGACTGGAGATACACATTCAATTCAGGTTCCCAGAGAAATTGGTTTTGTTTGTTTGTTTGTTTTGTTTTTCAAGTTTGTCTTTTGGATAGATGTCAAGTCAAGAAAACAGCCAGTATTTCAGAGTGTGCTGCCTAAATATCCACTCCTGATATCAGCAACAGAGGTCCCACTGAAGATGGAGAGAGGGGGACACGCAGCATGGTGGCTCCTGCTTGCCTCAGATATCTCCTGCCCAGTCCCTGCTTTCCCAAGCACTACCTGCTGCCATCCATGATTCTGCCCCAAGTTATTAGGATGACTGAGTTCATGCAGGCAACACATATACAGGGGAAAACAGAGGTGCTCGCGCATGCATCCTAGGTGACCAGTTTTAAGTTAAGCTTCCAAGAAAGGCCCCAAATCATTCTTGGTAGCAAATCCTACTGCCCCCTCCTTTCTCCACCCATCCGGAAAGTTTGGGGCTTCTTAGAAGCTAGACCCACATTTTCATGAACCATCTTTGCATAGGTCTAACACATGACATTTGATCAAAGGAAACGTCCAAGTAGCTTCTGGTCATTCAAATATTGTCAAAGGTTGTTAAAATGCTCAAAGTAACAATGTTGTTAAAATGCTCAAAGTAACAATGTTGTTAAAATGCTCAAAGTAACAATGTTAACTCGAATGTTATCTTGTACTTTTTTCCTAGTAGGAACAGGAGTGTACTTTGGGCAATTAGCAATTCTGTTTTCATCCAGTTCTAAAGGCAGTGGCAAATAAATCAATTCTGGACTCTGTAGACAAGACTATCGTTTGCCAAAATGGCCCCAGGGGTTACACCGTGGGTTGCACAATACTCCAAAGGGCCAGAGATAGATGTGAATTAATAGGATCAGGAGGCTGGAGGAAAACAGCAAGCCCCAGGTTTTAAAATGACCTTGTCTGAAACTCATACCTATGGGTGGGCAGCATCCCTAACCATCTGACCAGGTCAAATCCCCACTCTAGCCCGTGGAGGATGGCATGTTTCCCCTTTACACAAGTTAGAATGTGCTGGCTGTATCAACTAGAAAGTCTTCCAACTACATCGTGTACTTAAGGGCCAGGGCCGGGACTGGGTCACCAGCCACAGTAAGAGACACTGCACGTCTGTGATGAATGCATGTGACATTTGCCTTTAAAGATTATAGTTTCAGGGGCTGGTGAGATGGCTCAGCGCGGGTAAGAGCACTGACTGCTCTTCCGAAGGTCCTGAGTTCAAATCCCAGCAACCACATGGTGGCTCACAACCACCCGTAATGAGATCTGACGCCCTCTTCTGGTGCGTCTGAAGACAGCTTATTTATAATAATAAATGAATAAGTGTTTGGGCCGGAGCGAGCAGGGATGGAGTGAGCAGGGTTGACCAGATCAAGCAGAGGTCCTAAAATTCAATTCCCAACAACCGCATGAAGTCTCACAACCAGCTGTACAGCTATAGTGTACTCATATACATAAAATAAATAAATAAATCTTAAAAAAAAAGATAGCATCCATAAACAGTACTGTCTGGGATGAAAATTAAAACTGCTAACAATTTACCGCTTCTAGGCTAGGTAGTGGTGCTGCACGCCTTTAATCCCAGCACTTGGGAGGCAAAGGCAGGAGGATCTCTGAGCTTGAGGCCAGCCTGGTCTTCAGAATGAGTTCCAGGACAGCCAGAACTGCACAGAGAAACCCTGTCTCGGAAAAACCAAAGGAGGGCAGGGCAATCTATGGCTTCTGGAACACTTGCAGAGTTAGCAAGCACACATATTCACCTGTTCATTTGCTCATTTGGTGGAATGGAAGTCACTATTGGAGTCAGAGAAGGGCTACAGGTTAGACAATGCTGGTCCCCAGCAAACTTCTGAAGTATCTGCCCAAAGTGACAGGGCAGAGAGAAGGCGCAGGGGATAAAGACCACAGTGACGGGAACTTGCACATGCCAATGCTTTCTTCTGAAATGAACCAAAGCCTGCCTGTATCAGCTGCAGGCTCAGGAAGGACCAGAAGAGCAATGAGAGCTAGAGGGTCAGGCTAACGCCTGGGGAAGAGGAAAGCCCAGGACGGATGGATCACAGGGAAGCAGGCCGTGGGTCCTGTACAGCGGCCGTGGGTCCCGAAGCCCTTGGGAAGAAAACAGAAGGCCAGGAGGAAAATGACACATCTTGAAACCAAACGGCAAGTCATGATCAGGCAAAGGAACAAAGGAGATGCTAACCAGGGGACTAGGCTGGAAGCACTGTGATTATGAAGTCACTGGGAAGACTGAGAGGCATCTTGGCTGAAATTCCAGAGACTAGTATGAACGGGTACGTGAAACGCTTTCTGATTGGGGACATTCATTATTTTGGTGGGGGAAAAAAAAAGCTCAAGGAAAGACAAAGCCAAGTTTGCCAGAGTTCTGAAGTGGGGCCACTCGTGGCCTCCAGCTACATATTCTTTCGGAATGAAGGAGCTCTTGAGAGGGCAGCGGGATAAAGACTCTGAGACTATGTCCCTCTTTAAGGGGGCAGCATGTTGACTGTAAGGTTAACTTTCAGCTTTAAGGAGACTCACACCTGAATTAAACAAGAAAGGGGAAAAAATTTAAACTTGAAGGAAAATCCTGACAAATAACTTCTCTGTTAAATATTTCCAAAACTAAACAGAAAAAAGAAAAATGAGTAACATTTTGAGCAACCTTGCTGAATTTGTAAAAATGTTTAGTTCACATTGTTTGTAATTTTTGTAAATATTTACATAGAATTTTAATACATATTAAATATTCTGTCATGTATTGTCACTGATAAGACAGAGTTTTCTCTCTCCGTTCCATGACTGGTACCGCTTTTCCTAAGACAGCTCCAGCTCTGTCAAAAGCGCCCGCACAGACGTTCCAGTGTTTGCCATCAGCCCTGACTTCTGAACTTTGAGTGCCTCTGGGAGGGCCTGATGTCACTGAAGTCTCTGCAATGCCCAGATGGAAAGCAGAACACAGAGGAGCATGGAGAGGGCTTGCTGCCTGAACTGCAGGAGTTGACAAACGTGCGCGTTACATCTCGTACTGTTCCTGCTCCACAGCCGAGGAGGCTGGGGTTGTGTTCTCCTTGGGCTGCAGATCTCGCCACACTGCAATCCAGTCATTGACTTGGGCAGGATTGTGTATTTCAGACTGGGAAAACAAGCCCTGGGCTAATCCAACCCTTTGACATTCCAACATGACACTATACACTGTTGAGAACCTCACAATAGAGTTCTAAAAAAAAAAAAAATGTCCCTAAGGTTTTAAGTAAAAGTTTCGGTTTTGTGTTGAACTGCATTCAGAGACCCTCATAGCACAGTGCGGGGCCACAGGCAGCAGGCTGAACGCTCTAGGAGCAGACATTCAAAAGTTCGAATCACAACTTGCCAGTTCTCAAGAACCAGCCGAGCACCTACCTCACCAGCAGAGCCCCTACCTCACAGGTTGTTCTATGAGTCAGTGAGACACATGGAGGTGAAGAACTTAGTACTCTCTGCACAGCATGAACAATCAATAAATCAAACCTACTGTTTTAACCAAGTGTCCCCAAGTGCAAGCATATATGGCAGTCTTCAGGCACTAAACAGGAAGTTACTCTACTTTGGTCGCAACAATGTAAAGAAGCTGGGTAGTTCACAAACAATGGGTTAGCTACCTGCAGGGTAACACTGTACCCATGGAACTAAGTACTTAATCTTCTAGACCGAAGTTTCTATTTTAAAAAGGAAGGTAGTGATTCCTGAACTAGATGTTAATTTGGACCGCCATTGTTCTTAAGCCTTTCTGGTTTCTTGACCACTGTACAACTACTCCGGTAGAGGCCTACAAATTATCCACTATGTGTCAGACTTCAGAGACTAGATTATTAAGTCTGAAAATATTAAACAACAAGATGTTTTAGTATACTAAGTAGTACTCAGTATAGGCCACCTGCAGCTTTAAAAATTATGTTTGTTTATTTAACTTACACAGAGAGAGAGAGAGAAAGAGAGAGAGAGAGAAAGAGAGAGAGAGAGAAAGAGAGAGAGAGAGAGAGAGAGAGAGAGCAACTTTCAGAAATTGGTACTCTCCAAACTCAAGAGCTCAGGCTAGTCAGACTTGGCGCCCTAGTGCCTTTATCCACTGAGCCATCTCTGGTCCAGCCCAAGTTCCTACAGACATTCTCACCAACAGGGACAACCCGGATTCCACAGGACAACCGGGATCAGGCAAGGGACCTGGCAGCACAAAGCCTGCATTCACACTCACCCTGCCTGGCAACAGCAGACAAGGGCTTAGAAGTGGCTGCCCCCCACACCCCCTATACTATGCCCTCTCCTCATCAGGACCAGATGCACAGTTTGAGGGATGTGGTGGAAAGTGGAAATGAGGCCCCTTTCTTTGTTTATGATTTAAGATCTTGAAGAGGCAAAGACATAATTTTAAAGCAGGTGTGTGCTATTTGAGCAAGAGAGGGCAGAGCAGTGTGCAGATGCCCTGGTCCTGGCCTCGGAGGCTGTTCTTCACTCCATCCCACGATCCTACCCCTGCTCCAGAGAATCAGCAAGGTGCTAATTTACCTAAGCACTGGCTCACTCATTCAACAGTCAGGCCAGCCTTTGAAGCAAACCAGACACTAAGTCTCTGAAATCCAATGGAGGTTTAAAGCCCAGAGCAGTGTGCTAGAGAGACCAAGGGTCTCTTTCTTCCTTGTTAGGACTGGATCCATACCAGAGATGCTAAGCAAGAGCTAATCCAAGTGAAATTAAACTGCTCCCAGCAAAACTGATTGGCCTGGACCCTTCTGTTGGCATCGCAGGAGGCTGCATCACAGATTCCGAGGAATGGAGCTCCCAGTCACTAATGAATTACTGTGTCCCATTGGCTGGGCTGACCATGGGCACAGAAGTGCAGGGCTGGCTTGAGAGAGATTTGAACGTGAACCTGACCATCTGGCACCCTGTAACTCACTTTGATCACAAAATGAATTGCAACAAATTGAAGAGCACATGGCTCGAGTTAATTGTCTCATCTGTAATCTGAACCTACTTTTAAGCACTTATTATTACCCTCCATCAGGTGGAAACATTTCCTCCCATCACGGCAAAGTGCATTTTCCTGATGAACTGTAATGGATCATTAAATTCCATATCTGAATAACAATACTTTGCACTTATTCGGTGCCTTTCATCCTGGGATTTCAAGGCAGTTTGCAAATAATTAAGCCCCTCACACAGCAGCCAGAGGTGAGTGGCTGGAAGGGAATTGCCTGAAGATTCTGAGTCAAAGGGCATAATTCAATGGAAAGAGAATACATGGCAGCCTCCCAGGCAGCCTCCCAGACACAGGTAGCACTGAAAGTAAATTAGGGGCTATTTGATTCCCTCCGACTCTTTCTGCCTCACTCTTGCTCGGTGGCAGATTCTGACACACAATACACAAAGCACTAAGAACTACCTACCTGGGGTGCTTACAATCTAGCTAGGACACTTAGACATCATACACCTGAGGAGGAAAACAAATCTGTACAAACTGACATTCCAACCCCCTTGATAACCAAAGAATTTATTCAAACATTTAGATTACCAGGTGGCAAACCTGAAGCCCTTTAAAATACAAAATGTAAATATTAACCAAACTATTTTATGGCGGCAGATCTCATTTCTGGACCCTGCCCACCTTCATTTGAATGACTTTGGGTTTCAAACATAGTAAATAGTGCCAAAGTGGGTGATCAATAGTTTTAAGGTACAGAACAGGAGAAGCCATACAAAGTTTTGTGGTGATTATAAGCTCCTGGAAAACTGAATTACAATAGAGACACTGACAGATCGTTCACTGGAGCAGTTTGGCTGCAACACTGTGAATTGGCAAGACTAATTCTAACAAGGTGTCTTTTTTTTTTCCACCACGTTTATTACCTGCAAGAATGAAAAGGGCCGTCCACTGGCAAGCTGTTAGAGGCTCAGGATGAGATGACCTCACATTAAGCAAGTCGCCCGCTGCCTTGCGGAAATAGCCATCTCTTCAAGAGGAGTGGCACAAGACAGTTCAAGCTTAGCTTTTCTAGTCAGCCTGAGCTTTAGCGGTGCGACAATTTCCTACATGATACATTTTAATGATCTGAGAAAACCGTTATCAGAGTTAACATCTCTAATTTTACTCTTAAACAGACAAAAGCAAAAAAAAAGAAAAAAGAAAAAAATCTCATTAGGCAGTATCTCCGCCAAGGTTCCCACTAGGCGAGGAAGCATTTTTATCTAAAGTAATTACCCTTTTTAGTTAAATACACTCAGCAGATGAAATTAACAGAGTGAGAGACTATGACACTAGACAGCGAAGGTGAAAATCCAGGAACGCGTTGCCTGGCCGCCCACTTGCCCTCTGCAAGTCGCAGTTGGGTATCGGGGGTGGGACGCTCCAGCCCCTCTCGTTCCAGGAGGCAGCGACAGCAGTGGCTGGACCCGAGGAATGAGAGGAGCATCTTGTTGGGTCACACACAAAACCACCCGGACCACAGCCTGGCAGGAACTTCGCCCAAGTTGCCAAACTTGCATGAATGCAAGAGGAGGCTCGGGAGATTCAATGTGCCCACGACCCCGGGGGCCTGGGATGTGCGGCTCTTCAGACACGCGCCGCCCTGCGGGCTTCCTCTAAGTTCCTGCAAATCCTCGCCCAGCCCAGATGCTGAATCCAAGTCCTCTCTCGCGGGCACCTGGGGTAGTCCATGAGCGCCGCCCGCCGCCCGCCGCCCTCTCGGTGCCGCTCGCTGCCGAACACCCGGTGGGTGGGTGAACTGCGAGGGCCGCGGTGCGGGGAGGTGCAGCGAGTTGTCCCTTCCTTAAACTCGACTCTTGGGTGGAGCCCTGGGGATTGAGAGACTGGCACACAGGTGTGGATGTGTGTTCTAGGACCTTGGGGAGAAAGCGGTTGCAAGGTGTCCCCTCTCGGAAGCCCTGAGCTCCCCTGGGCACGTCTGCGCCCGAGGACCCGGGCTGCCTCTTTCTAGCGCCCGGCGCGGTCATCCGAGCCACTCTGCGGCGGCTGACAGCTGAGCGCACAGCCACAGAGCCGCAGAGCCACAGAGCCGCGGTCTTCGCGGAACGGCCGCGCGCGGGGGTGCGGTGGGCAGGGAGGGACCAGGCCACCCGGGCTGGCCGGAGCGCGGGCTGGGGCCGGAGGCAGGGCCATGGGTCTGACAGCTGCTGCGGCTCCGGCGGCGCTGCTCTCCCCACCCGCCCTCCCGCCCCACGACTGACTTATTACCCTCGGCTCCTCCTCCCCCTGCTGTTCCAAAACACCCGGCGACGCGAGCAAAATACAATGCCGCCTCGCCCGCCGTAAACAGGCAGGCGGGAGAGCGCGCCCCGCCGCCGCGTCCTCCGCTCGGCTCCCACCCCTTTCCCGTTCCTAGAAAATGCCATAAGGCGGCCGTGGGCGGGGAGCGGCCGTTCGCCCTCCGGACTCGCTGCCCGCCGCGGCCCCACGCCGCCCGCTGCCCCGCTCGCCCGCTCCCCGTGCAAACTTGCCCCGCTGCGTCGCCTCGGCCCCGCGGCCCGGTCTGGCACTCACCTTCCCGGGAACTTTCGTCCCCCTGCGCCGGTCCTGCCCGCGTCTTCCCAGCCCGCAGCCCCCTCCCGGCCGCCGGCGTGGTGGGCGGTCCTGGGGTCACTGAGAGCAGGCGGAGGGGATGCGCATCACATGGCAGCTCGCTCGCTCGCAGCCCCCCGAGTCCGGGAAGGGGGAGGGGAGCGGCGCGCGCGGCGGGGGCGACGGGGGAGAGGGGGGACGCGGGCCGCGAGGGAGGGGCGGCGGGCGAAGCCGGGCGCAGGGGCGACCGCAGCCCGGTGCGCGGCCGCGGGGCTGCTGCTGAGGCGGCGGCGGCGGGGCTGCTGGCTGCGCCGCGCGGCTCGCGCTCTCCCGGAACGCCCACACTCTCAATCGCTACATTGTTGACATTCGGCGCTGACGTCACCCGCTCCCCATTCACAATAACTTTACGGGAGCGGGGCAGCGCACCTCCCCGGCCGCTGGGGCGCGGTACGCCGGGTGACTGGCGTAAGCTTCTCGGCGAATGGCGCTCTCGGGGCTCGGGCTCCGGCTGGCGGGCGCGCGCTTCGCCCGCTGGCTCGGGGAGGGGGCGCGCCTCTCGCCGCCGCGGACGCCGGGCTCCAGGCTTTGTGCGGGCCGCGCGGCCCGAAGAGCCCTGTCTTCCCCGCCCGGATGACTGCCTAGCTCCGCCTCTCTTTGCCCGGGCCTTGAAAGTCAGGGCTTGTGGGGCTGGTGGGGTTGGGAGAGCTGCGAAGGCCAGTGTGGCACGTGGGGAGGTCGCCAGAGGCGTGGGCACTTCATCAAAGGGAAAGCCGACCTGGAACCTGACATTCAGGGGCCGACTACAGCTTCCCTGAAGGAGCTGGACAAGATGAGCCATGAACCCCTGGAAAGCTGAATCGGGGCCCCTTTTATGGGAAGTGGGCCTTGAGAAGAGCGGCTCCCTACCCAAGAAGAGTTCTTTAAAGGCCTACCCCATGGAGGGGGACCTCCAGCCACCAAGAGCTATATATTTCCCAGTCTAAAAGATCTTAGAGTCTCTTTCCATCTTAACCTCAGCTTCCACTGAGTTTCCACGGCTGTCACTTGCTTGCCCCTCTGAATGCTGTCAGGTTGCTGTTGCCCCATTAAGCCACCATAGGCTTGGTGTTAGTTGAAAATTTAAAGAAAGTAATTAGGACTTAGGTTGAAGGTACATTGGCAATAAAGTAAGGTTGTGTTAGTTGCTGTGCTGGTGCCTGCAACCTCATCCTTTGCCAAGGCCAGGAAACTACCATGTTTCCCTAAGCACCTATAACTTGCCCCTCTACCCCGTGTAGGGCAGCGTTTCATATTATTACACGTGGTGCTGGCTTTTAATGAAGATTATAAAACTTTGGCTGGCTCTACTGAGAGAAGGATCATAAATCCCCCTGTAAAATGGGCATTGGCATATGCCGAGGAAGCCAGGAAGCATCGCTCTGGGAGTCTTGTGATACCATCCAAAGTGTTGCTCCAGCCGCCAGCACTTGAGGACTTAGTTTTGAAAGGCTCCAGTAGAAATGTCTGTGGAAAACTAAGCAAGAGCCCCGTGTAGGGTGACAGTGCCTACACTATTTTTTCTAACTGCTGTCCAACTTTCCTGGGTACCCGATTCTGCTTTCAGGTGAGGCACAGACTGGAGCTCTGGGTCTTATTTTCCTGTCTTGTCCCCTTTGAAACAAACGCTGTGCTTGGCAAGTTCTACCCAAACTCCCGGCAAGGACATAATACCAATTCTGGTCTGCATTGCTAGATAGTTTCTTACGGCATGGGTGGTTCTTCTGGTGGTTCTCATACTTTAAAACATGTATTGGTTAAAAGTTTTATGCATTTTTAAAATTTTATTAATTAACTTACTAATTTGTTGTTTTTTTTTTTTTTTTTTTTTTTTTTGAGACAGTTTCTATTCGTAGACTCCTGGAACTCACTCTGTAGACCAGGCTGGCCTGGAACTCAGAGATCCACCTGCCTCTGTCACCTGAGTGTTGGGATTAAAGGCATGCACTACCATGCTGGGCTAAGCTTTATGCATTTTAATAGCATCAATAAATGTTTTCTTATATGAGCCAGGCTGGAGAACCTTTATAACCAGGTTCATAGAGAACCAATGAGAATGTTTATAGGCATATTTTAGCAAGCAGTCTGTGCCTGCTAGGTTGTATAGAACAGCTGGGACACTGACGTAAGGAAGGTAAGCAGGGAGTTATTGCCACCAACTGATCTTATCCCTCTCCTTTCTAGAGTCAGAGCGTTTCAACAATAGCTAGTGGTGCTCTTCTTTAGTCAACCTGCCTAAAGAGGGAAAATACATTAAAAAAAAAAAAACTCATTTGCAGAGGTTCTGTAGTCTTCTCTTCTATGGCTGTGAAGAAGACAAAATCTTTGTGTTTTGGGAGGTTGAAGGAGACAAATAGGGGGTTGTTAGTTGTTCTATTTTAATTTTCAGCAGTTAGAAGTAAGTTCTTTGGATTAAACTCCAGAAGCCACACTCAGAAATAGCCATGAAATAGTAATGCTAAGCCACGTCCTGGACTGCCATGGAGGTCAGTCTGCAAGCAGCCTCAGCACCTTCGCCCTGCTTGCGGGCCAGTCTCTGGGTTGTGCCCTTTAGGCGTGTACAATGGGAAACAGATGCAAGATTTTCTCCCTGTGTATTGCTGCCAGTAACCCGAGTAGAGGTCAATTTCAGTCCCATGCCTGGAACATTCAACCATTTTGAACAAACTTTTCTTCTCCCTCCACAATTACCTGTGGGTTTGACCCTGAAAACGAACTTTTTTCTAAGCATGATATGGTTTTTAAATGGTAAAGCTTTCCTCGGTCCTTGCTCTGTGCGAGGAAAGCACTCGGTAGGGGGTGATGGTGTTAAGACAAGATGGTGGTTTTTCTTAAGACAAAGCAGGAGGCAGAATTGAAGGAGGCACAGCAGGGCAATCTGTCAACACAGAAAGAAGTGGGAGGCTAAGAACAAGACTACCAAATCCAAAGCCAGGAGGAGCCAAGCTGCCTAAGGGAGCTCTGCTGTGAGGAGCTCAGTCGCCACTGAGCTGAGCTCCTGGAACTATGGCCGTCACTTATTCTTTCAACACCACATGTTAAGACGGCTAGGCTGCCAAACTGTTCCTCAGCAGTGCGCAGGTGACGCAGGTGACGCTGGGGAGAACGGTGGCTTTGAGATAAGAATGTGGATTTGTTGAGCAGTTGTTGAAGTTATGTGGAACCATCTTCATGGTCAGACTGGGATGGGGACAGAGAGACAAGGAGCCAAACTCTATGCTATGTCATTGGGTCGTATGGTACAATAGCCAGTTGGGGTGTGTGTGTGTGTGTGTGTGTGTGTGTGTGTAGCAAACACAGGAGTGATGTTGTTGGTGCTGCTCTTAGGTTAGATGACTGGGTCAGATAAGTCTCTTAACTGAAGGAACTTTCAAGTGGAGATGTGAACACAGCAAGAGGACAGTCCCTCCAGCTGTCTTGGGAGGAAAGCTTTTCAGATTTCAAGACTGATGCAGAGGTCTTTGGGTAAAGTAGACTTAGCATCCAATGAGCCACAGTGCCTGAGAACAGAAAGGAGAGTAGCAGGCAAGAGAGCCCAGGGGTGGGGTGGGGGGTGGGTACCAGCAGGCGTTCAGATGAGGCAGTCTCAGAGCCTGGACCAACCTTTGGTGTCTTATGAATAATAGTTCATTCTCCTAGGAGCACACACTTTGGGGGAAGTTCTTTCCCAACCTCCTGGCAAGGGCAGAATATGGAACCTGGCATGCGGCAGCAAAATGAAAAGACATTTACAGACTCTTCTGCAGAGAGCAGACACACCCTGGCCTCACCTCTGCAGGGTCATTCCGTTCCGCAGGCAGAGGGAAGTCAAGAACCAAGAACGGAAGGAGAGAGAGCAGGTAGGAGGGGGTTGGGTGGGGGAGGGACTAGAATAATGGCCACAGCTGGGATCTAGAGACATTTACTAAGGAATCGAACGGGACTTACTGAGGATGCCGTTGTGGAGTGTGAAAGAAAGAACTCAGAAATGTCTGGATTTGGGCCTGAGCAGCTTAGTCAATGGAGGTTCTGCTTAGTAAGGCTAGTTACAGAAGGCAACACCAACAGTTGGTTTGGGATACCTATCCGAGGCAAAGTTGAGCAAGTAATAAGATAGACATTAAAATTGAGGAAAGATGTTCCAATTATGTATGTGAGAGAGACAGACGGACAGACACACACATACACACACACACACACACACACACACACACACACACAGAGAGAGAGAGAGAGAGAGAGAGAGAGAGAGAGAGAGAGAGAGCCGGGGTGGGAGTGGGGGCTTGAGGACTGGAGGATTAGGATCTGGAGCAATCTAACATTTAGAGGTCAACGATTAGGACGACTGAGCCAGTGAGGCTGAGGAGCAGCAGCCATAGGGGGAGAGGAGAGTGCCACATGCTAGAAGAGGACGTTCTGGAAAGCAAGCATGATCAGCTGAGCTGCTGGGGGGGGGGGGCGTCCATGTGGAGTCCTTCTGTCTTTGACAGAGGAATGGGTGGTAGAGATGAGCCCTGGTTTGGATGGTGCAGAGTCACGATGAGTTTTGTTGTGAAAGGAGATAGGCAAACTTGGACATGGCCTGAGGAGAAAGCAGAGCTTATTGTGTCAGTAAAACCCTGGAGGGAGAAACCGGTGGCTATCAAGACAGAGGTATAATTTCTGGGGAGAAATTCATGAGTCATATTGAACCTCACACAAATGTAAGGACAATACATCCCTGGAAAGGTGGAAAGGCGCTGAGTTTGTCTAGGAAGAAGTGTGGGCTGCGATTCTGAAAGGTCTGGTGAGCCCTTCTCTGAGTGGATCTGTTTCCATGGGGGACAGGATGAGGGCTTTCTCTTCAGTCAGTGGAGGGAGGTAGGCTGTGAGAATTGAGGGAAAGAGAAGGCAGTGCAAAGAGCTGCAGCAGGGTGCCTGAGCCTGGACGGCATTGATGGGTCTGCGTGAACACACTGCTGCCCAGAAGAGTGATTTCTTTATACTGTTCCATGTCTCTTGCATCGTGAACAATACTGAGTGCTCACCAAGTTAGAGAACACTGTGTTTTCTGCTGTAGGGTCAAGACAAAACTTTGTCTTTCAGTTATTGTGAGATTTGACTGGTAGCCTCTTCTCTCTTTGACCTGTCCATGTCTCATGGATCTCTGGCGTGACAGACAGATGAATGGCACACCATGCTAAGGTCTGAATGGGACAAAGGGCAGCTATTTACTGATTTGGCTTTGGAGAGTTTGGGTGGCTTCCTGAGGGTGGTGATAACAGAGCTGGGTTCTAAAAGAGGAGGAGGATTTGTCAAAGATGTAAGAAGGCCATTCTCATTAGAACTGGAGAACTGAGATGAGATTATTAGGAGCAATATCAGTATCAGAATGCAGGCACGCAAAGGCAGACATGGGCCAGCAGTTTAAAGACCTACTTTTATTCATAGCACAAAATTCTCCTTATAATTTTCCAGCAAAGGATTAATAATGTCGAGGAGTTGGAAGGAGCTGGATACGGCAGCTGGAGCCCCAGAGCCTAAAGCAAAGTAGTTAGCAGGTCAAAGAGCCAGGACAGACAGATGGGAGAGGGTCATGGTTTAAGAGGACACATGCATATGGAAGGTGACAGACAGGATAGGAGTCTTAACTAGAAGACTCTCAACAAGGATGCAGGAGGAAGAAGGCAATTCATCAGCGAGGAAGGTGGATCAGGATCAGAAGTGGGACTTGGGCTGGTGAAAGGGCTCCCTGGGTAGAAGCAATTGGTGTACAAGCCGGCTGACCTGGACCTGGCCCATAGGAGCCACATTTTTAAGAAGGCACACCTCTGTAATCCCAGCTCTCCTAAAACGAGAGGGAGGTAGAGACAGGAGGATGGAGCAACCAGAAGGTCCAGAACCAGTTAGCCTGGAGTACAAACCGTGACAGAGAGACTGACACAGACCTGCCTTCTAGTCTGAGAGAACCAACTCCTGACAGCTGTCCTCTGACCTGCAGACACTATGGCATGTGTGCCCGCACACATATACACATACACATCATACACACACATAGGAAATGATAATAAAGAAACCCTGTTCAGAGTTCAAATATGGAACGCCAAGGAGCATCTGAACATGAGGGAACAGGTATAACGGACACAAAGTTCATGATACTGGTGCGAGCAGGAAGGTAGAGCTAGAGAAGAGAGGAGGGCCAGGGGGACAGTGTTTCAAGGTGGGGCCTGGAAGAACACCCATGACAAGGGAGCTGCTTAGTAAGAGGTCCGTGTGTAGAGACCCACTGCGGGAGAGTGGGGGCTGCGTGGGAGAAGAGGCCAGAAGAGCTGAGGACTGGCACTGAGGATGGCTCCTGAGCAGGGGAAGAAGGGGCATTGAGAGACTAGAACTGGACACAGCAGCAACGTTGGAGGTAGAGGAAGATGTAGGGAACAAGTGGAGAACCCTGTATCGGGAAGTAGTCCAGGGTCAGGGCAAGGCTTGAAGAGTGTGAACACTGAATGTACTTTGTAGGGTGCAGCAGACTCGTCTAGCTCACCACTGTGCAGTGTGAGGCTTGAACACTGACTGGGTTACAGCGGAAACCAAGAAATGGAGGGTGCATGTGAGACAGGGAGAGAGCTGGCTGGCTTTCTCCCCGCAAAATGGGAAAGAAGGTGCTGAGTTCAAAGGCAAACAAAATAACAACATCCACAGCTCACTTGTCTTTTGTTCCATCTTAAGAGCAGTGACAATGTTGTTCCTCTCCCATTTGTGATACCTGGGTTTCTCACATTAGTAAGTCACCTGTCCATCTCTTCTTGCCCCCACCCCACCTTAAAAAGCTGTTTTCCACCAACTGGCTGATTTTTTTTAAGGTTCACTACATCATTGCTTTAAAGAAACTTGTAAAGTTTTGGCCATAGAGAGAGATGCCTGGCAATTTTCAAGTCTGTGAGAAGAAAGCCTTACAGATATTCCTTAATAAAATTACACTTGAAATTGAACTATTTTTTCTACCTGACATAGGACTTCTTACAGGATATGGAAAGTTGAATTCACTCGCCCAATAGCAATTTCCCCAGTCAGTGAGACATACTTACAGTTTCTAATCTATTTTTAAGAATTGTTTATGTGATATAATTACACGAGGGCATCCAACCCGAACAGTGCTAACAGCCATGTGCCGGCAGCACAGATGACATGTGGCCACCTGTAGCTTTCAGCCCACTGTGAATAGAGACAAGGGTATCATCATGGAGTCCAGGATCAAATTAGTGATCTTCCTGTCTCCAACTCTCCAGGGCTTATCCTACTATGTTCCCAAGGTAGGTCCACTCACTCCCACACTTCAAGAGAGGGCCATCTTTGGTTTCATGTTTCACACACAGGAGAGACCCAGAGCCTTGTGGCTTGACAGGAAGCAAATCTTGGTGGCCTTGGTTGAAGCATATTGGGTCTACAGTACCCTTCCTCCATGTTGGCACCCTGGGTTCTATAGCTTCCCCAGGTCTTGTCAACAGCAGGATCCGGTTGGCAGGTTTTCTCTATCTTTAATTTTTCTGAAGCTGGAAAGTCTGGTGTTGCGAAATGTGGATTGATCTGTGATGACTCTCAGGATTAGTTCCGGGCTGTGGTCCAGAGGAGGAACCCGAGTTCCCAAGTTCAGTGTCCTGCTTGCTAACCTTACAGAAGGCAATGGTGTCCGAGAATGTCGTGCATGAATTCACTATAACCCTACACAGTGATTTGCGGAAAAGCTGGCGTCATTCTGGAGATCTGAGCAAACAATATATTGTTTTAAATCTCAAACCTTACTGTTTTCAAGTTCAGTGGCAGATAAAATGTTTATCTTGTCTATCATGTTACCTGCTGCTTGGCCTGTGAATTCATCTCAATAATGGAACACTGTCACCACTATATGAATAGACCTTGTCTTACATACACACACACACACTTGCACACATACATGTACATGGACACGCATATGCACACACACACACACACACACCCCACACTAGTTGAAATAATGTGGAAAGCTGTTCAGCAATGCTGTAAGAGCAAAATATACAACAACCATAGGTCCTTAGTCATATAGTGTGATGACTAACATTTTCTATCTGCTTTAATATTTGCTTTGGTTGTTTCTAACTATGCACAGGGGTGGTATGCTCACCTCAGTCAGCACAGTGCCTCTGGGATCTGAAAAGGGCAGTAGATCCTCTAGAGCTGGAGTCAGGTGACTGTGAGCCACCAGATGCAGGTGCTGGGAACCAAACAGGGGCCTTCTGCAAGAGCAGCGCATGATCTGAACCATCATCTCTCCAGCCTGCCACCTGTCTCTTTTTGATATATATACTCATTGACATCATTCTTTTCCTGAATATTTTTATGTCATTTTATTGTTTAGCTAATGTCTTAGGTTATCATATAGAGTCATGGGTTTCAGTATGGCATCTTCACACCTGTGCCGCTAGGCTGTGTTCTTATTCTTCTTTTTCCTCCTTTTTGAGTGTTGTCAGCATGATTCCACTAACCCCAAATGCAGCAGTTCGCATTTTCTCAAGCAACAACACGACATCACCACCTGATAAATCAAGCCGTTGGCATTGCTTCGCCGACACCACCCAATTCAGACACCCTATTAACTTTCACCAACTGCCCAGACTGTCCCTTACTGGAAAAAGATCAAAATAAGGGGTTGGGATGTAGTTTAGTTGGTGGAATGCTTGCCCAGCATGCATGAAGCCCTGGGCTCAAAGAGGTCAAAAGGAACCAAATCTACATCATGGGTTACAATTCATTGTCATATCCTTTAGTCTACAGCCCACACTCCTATTGTGCCTCCAGAGGAATGCAGTGTGTGTGTGTGTGTGTGTGTGTGTGTGTGGTAGTAGCCATCCTATGGTTATAAGGTAGTGTGAGGATTGGCTTTCATTGTCAATTTGAATCACCTGTGGAAGCCTCAATGGATAATAGTCTAATTCAAGTTGGCCTGTGGACATGTCTAGGGTCCGGGTGGGTGACTTTATTAAGTTAAATGATGTGGGAAGACCCAGCACACTGAGGATGGCACCATTCCTGAAGGAGGACATCCTGAACTGTGTAAGAGTAAAGAAACTGATTGAGGGTAGGCAAGCGAGCAAGGGAGCGGCAGGCACGCCATTTATTCCTCTGGGCTCTTGACTGTGATGCCATGCATCCTGTTAGCCCCGCGCTCCGGCATCTAACCGTGGTCTATCATCTGGAATTGTAAGCGGAAGTCAGCCAGCCCTTGGTCTTCTAATTTGCTTCTTGTCTGGATATTTCATTGCAGCAACAGAAATGAAACCAGAACAGGTTGCATTTCGCTGTGGCTTTGATTTGCATTTCCTGGTGTTGGTGATAGATAGTGAGCACCTTTTTTTGAACCTGCCGGGGACTTCTGTATTTTCTTTGGAGAAGTGTCTACCCGAACCCTTTTCTCCTGTATTGATTAGGCTGCTGTGTTAGTGAACTGCAGAAGTTCTAGACGTTAATCTCTTCACATGACTTGCAAATGTATCTGCCACCCTATAGCTTCCCTTTTCACTGTGTTGACTGCATCCTTAAATGGAAGTTTGAAACTTCGATGTAACCTTGCCTATCTATTTAGGGTGTCTATTTTTACTGTGCTTCTGGTGTTGCACCCAAGAAATCACTGCCCGGTTCTACACCAAAGACTTTTTCCTTTGTGTGAGTGTTAGTGCTTGGGTTTTTCTTTTTTAATTTTAGGTTGTTTGTGTGTGTGTGCACGCGTATTCTGTAAGGTAAAGGTTCCACTTCACTCTTTTTAAATATGTGTTTTCTCAGCGATATTTGTTGAGACTGTTCTGCCCACATTAAACGGCCCTACCCACCAAGCTAGCTAAGAAATATTTAACACTATTTGTGGAAGCCGGCTCCAGGCAGTTCTGGGTTAGACTGCACAATTCTGCTTGGGTTATTTTAGTTCTGCAATAAATTTGGGATCAGAAAGATTGGGGCCTCCAAATTTGTCTTTCTTTTCAAGATTTTATTGGCTACACGGTGTGCCTTGAAATACCATGAATTTTAGAGTCGATTTTTTTTCATTGTTCACAAAAAAATGCCTTCGGGATTTTAATAGAGGTTATATAAAGTCTATAAAGCAGCCTAGATTCAACCATTATTAAATCTTCAAAAAAATATCCATGAATATTAGGGACAATGAGGTGGCTTGGTGGGTAAGAACAGTGACCACAAAAGCCTGGCAGCCTGAGTTCAGCATCCAGGGGGAGGCCGAGCCCACTTGCACAGCGACATCCTCAGGAGCAGGTTCACTAGCTGTACTGGCTATTTTTGTGTCAACTTGACACAGCTGGAGTTATCACGGAGAAAGGAGCTTCAGTTGAGGAAATGCCTCCATGAGATCCAACTGTAAGGCATTTTCTCAATTAGTGATCAAGGGGGAAAGGCCCCTTGTGGGTGGGACCATCTCTGGGCTGGTAGTCTTGGGTTCTATAAGAGAGTAGGCTGAGCAAGCCAGGGGAGGCAAGCCAGTAAAGAACATCCCTCCATGGCCTCTGCATCAGCTCCTGCTCCCTGACCTGTTTGAGTTCCAGTCCTGACTTCCTTTGGTGATGAACAGCAGCATGGAAGTGTAAGCCGAATAAACCCTTTCCTCCCCAACTTGCTTCTTGGTCATGGTGTTTGTGCAGGAATAGAAACCCTGACTAAGACACTAGCTAACTGGCTGAGCTCACTCTTCTACGTGCTTTGTGTGCAATGTTTTCCTTTGCTGGGGCTGGCTGTTTAATTGGGTGGTTGTGGGTCCCAGCACTGAGTCTCATACTGTGTGAGAAGCGTCTGGAAAAATCTTCCTCCCCCGACTCCTATCCCGTGCTGCTGTTACAGAACAGCTGGGCAGTTTGTTGAAGAGCAGAAATTCATGTCACCCTGCTCTAGAGGCTGGAAAGACCTAGATCAGGGCTGGGGCCTGGTGACAGACAGTCTTAGTGCTATATTACCCCTTGGTGAAATGTGGAAAGGCTTTTTAAAAAAAGTAAGTAGGGGGGGGGAGGAGGGCGGGGGGGGGGGGAGGTAGCAAGAGCAAGGGAGGGCCAAATCCATTTCCATGATAGCAAAGTCACTCCCATCTTAGTTTCCTTAATCACAAATCACTTCCTTCCTCCCCAAACCAAATAGCACTGGACTTTGAAAGACCCTTTCAAACCATGGCAGAGGCAAACCAGGAGGCACAGTCGATCTAATCAACCTGAGGAGTAGGGACGTTGGTGTCATGGAGCAAAACAGTTTCCTGAAGGTACCCCATCAAATATCAGAAGCAAGATTTGAACTTATACAGCCTGGCTCCAGATCCCAAGCTCATAACCCATAGGCAATGCTGTCCAGAGCAGTAAAGGCATTCATTCTCTGCCCACAAACGCCTGGGTCTGGTCCACGTACCAAATGGATGCAGTTGGCGCTGCTGACAGAGGGGAAGATAGTAAATTGTGCACTGTGAACTTTCCTAAAATGAAAAGCAGAAACTTTGATTGCGTGCTGACATAGTGCCAAGCTGTATTCTAGAGTTGACTGGCAGATTTGGTGCCTCGTTTCTTTCTGATTTGGATGGGGTCTTTTTTCTTTTTTAATCACAGTATATGGTGCATTGGTAAGTACGGACCTGAGTAGCTGCCTTAGTAGAAAGCGCCCGCCCGGCAAGAAGGCACAGGAGGCAACTCTTGTTCTCCGCAGGCTCCCAGCCCTTGCCTTGGCATGGCTTCTCCACCTATGATGCCCTCTGCTCTGTGTGCAGTCTCTTTTCTGCCTTTGAACGTGTGGCTTGGTGGAGTGGAGGAAGCGATGGGGGTCAGACTCAGCCCTGGGCCTCTGGAATGCTGGGTTGGCACGCTACTCATTGAGCCATGGATGTGACCCTTCTTTTAAACCATGCTTCCGGTTCCAGGATCCTTGATATTGTTGCTTACAGTTTACCTCCGTCAAGTCCAAGTCCAAGATGATTAATTCAGATTCCTTCTCTCTTGAGTTGGGGGTGGCTGGCGGCTGGGTATAGCTCACAGCAGCCATGGCCTCATTAAAAATCCATGTTCCAATCTCTGTCTACAGTTTCCAATGAATGCCGTTTCACTCCTCTGTGCTTCAGTTTCTTCATTGATAAAATTGCCATTAAAACTCCATAACGGGAAGTCATTCATAAGTGAGCCAATGAGTCGACAAGTACAACAGCAAGCAGCAAAGCCTCCGGAGCATTACAGATGTTTAATTAAATCGACTTTTCTTGGTCCACGACCCATTCATAAACTTGATGTAGACCTGAGGTGAGCAGTCTAGCATATACCATTCCCAGAGTAGTGAAAGCCTTTCAGTTACCAGAACAGGCTCAAGGGCAGGACTGGAAGAGGGGACACAACACAGGGAACTCCACCAGCTTGTTAGCTTGCTGGTGTTTAATTAGATGTGTTTTTGCTGCAAGGAGATGCATACTCAAGACATTGCTAGAAGCCATTACTGCAAAGAAACCAGGGGGAGCTATTGGAAACAGATTTGAAAGCTGTCCCTAATCCTGATCTGTCTCCTGGGGACAGTGTGGCCTTCACTTATCTCTGGGTGTCTCTGCTCTACTCTTCAAGCTTGTCTGTCTATTCAGGAAGTTCTGGTGTCTCTTGCTCCACTAGCTGGTTTTCCTTGGCTATGTCTCCATATGTGATTTGTCCCCAAATCAGTAGATCAGCAGCCTCTACCTGGCATCCATAACCTCTGCTCCACCTCAGTGGGGCGTACAGAGGATCAGGCTTCTGTGTCTGTGGTCCTGACATCTGTGGTCCTGGGTGCCACCCTACTCCTTAGTGACATTTGCAAAAACTACCCCTTTGTGGGCCTTAACAGCCTCAACCTCTGATGCACCCCAGGCCATCTGGTCACCCCTAATACATATGACTCTGAAGGAGATAGCTATTGCCAAGAACTCTTTGCTTGTGTCCCTCTCCTCCCCAGGAGTGGTAACTAGCAAAGAAAGCTCATGGTTTCCAGGTGCAATTCAAACTGTCCCCAAACACTTGCCTCCCCCAACCTCTAAACTCAAGTGGTTCCTTCCAAGCCTCCTTCTTGGCTGTCTTCTCTGCTTGTGGCTGTTTCTCTTCAGACTCTCAGACTCTCAGACTCTCAGACTCTCAGACTCTCTCTCTCTCTCTCTCTCTCTCTCTCTCTCTCTCTCTCTCTCTCTCTGTGTGTGTGTGTGGGGGGGGGGGTAACCCCAGGGAAACCAGGGTGTGTCCTGGGAGTATGATGATCCCATGTGCTCCACCTCACTTGTAAGCTAATCTGAAGCATTTTCTTGGGACCAATCAAGAGACTCCTGTAATTTTTGTTTCCTAAAACCTCCAGTGGTGACCATAGCTCATTTTAAGACTGGGTTGTCTCGTTGGCTCCATGTGCCTTTTCAGCTTCAGTTTCTGTTGTTCATTGGCTATATCTAATTCACTCTATCATCCCTGTTCGTTTTGCAAAAGACTAATTCTGAGGGCCAGTTGCACAGCATAGTTGGCTAGTCAGGCAGGGACTGGCTGCCTCTGATGGGTTAGGAGTGCAATCAACTGTCACCAAGTTGGAGGTGGTATTGATGGTGGGAACACCTCATGGCCATGCAGACCTTTTCCCTAGCACATACTGTGTGAGGAGGTATCTTCTCTTCAGGAGTGCTATGATAGGTAAATAGGTAAATATTTCATATCCACATACTTCGCAAATGAGACAGTCTGTGAGATACCAACCTGGGGGAATTCCCCAACATACCCACCACTACTAATGTCTCAGCTTTTCTTTTTCTTTTGTCATCTCAGAGTATGGAGGGTAGAGAGCTATTCACATTGTCATCTCAGTGTGTGTCTTTGTTGCTTGGACATTTTGCTGGCAGACTTAGGTGTGGTCAAGTTTCATCACTTCAGTGATCCAGAGTCTCAGTACCCCAGTGTTCACTGCTGTCCTTCATAATAAGACTTCTGATGCTCACAGAACACTGCCACCAATCTTGTTAACATTATCTCTAGCTTATTAGTAGGAAACACAGGTCTGAACACGAGTGACATTTTGTGATTAAAATATATTTGTTTAAACGGTTCAGTTGTCTCCATTTGAATATTGCCCACCGCTTCCATAACAATAGCAGAAGTTTTCACTGATGTTTTTAATGGCTAACCCCTGCTATATCTGCAGTGGCAGCACAAAGCCTGGGATAATATGGCTTGATTTGATATGTGCTAATTGCTTATCAGAAATTACTCAGTTGTAGCCGATCGCTGCTGAAATTACATCCAAGGGAAAAACTGGGCACTTTTGAAAGGTGCATTAATGCCAGTCAGCCAGGAGTGTCACGTTTAGTATTCTAACAGTAACAATAATGGCACGAGAGGGGCCCTGTATCTAAAGGCATCCTGTGTTCTCCCAAGGAAGGCACAAGAGAAGCTGGCCAGATGCAGAATGGAATACAACACAGATCATTCAGTCCGTTATTAGTTTATTCAAAACCATGAGCAACTCAAAGCAGTTCACAGCTCTCGTGATGAATAGATATTCTTTGTTATTCCATTGTAGGAGTATCAGACAAACCCTTGCTAATTCAAACCTCTCAGAGTGCTGCCCAAGAACCACAAGGTCCCTGCTTTTGATCTGAATAAATGAGGTAACACTTTATATCCTTCCTTCACAGCCACCTCGGTGGTATGATGTTGTCACATATTGTGTTGATGAAGTTTCAAAATGGTATGTGGAGGTTGGGAAGATTAAATACTAAAATACTTGCCACACAGCTCTGGGATCTGAGTTGGGTCCTCGGTACGAATATTACACTGCACACACATTATACTCCCCCTGCCCAGCCCTGTCATACCACACACACACACACAACACACATAATAATATACTCAACAACACACAGAGACACACACCATTACACACCACACAAACACACAAATATACTGGTGTGACTGCATGTTTATAATCTCAGTACTGGGGAGCCAGAGAGGGCACACCTGGAATTTCCTAGCCAACTGGCCTACTAATAGGATCCTCCAGTCCCAGTGAGAGATTCCGCATGCAGAAAAGAAGGTCAGTGTCTCCTGAAAAACAGAACCCACCTGACCTGACCTCTGACTTCACACACACACACACACACACACACACACACACACACACCACTCACACTCCCATACACACCACACCACACACACCTCACATATACACAGATTATACCACATATACACCCATCACACCTCCCACTACACAACACACATACACAATATCCCCCTACCCCACCCACATATCACAGCCACACACATACCACACCCCACACACATTCCCCCCACCCCACATCACACTATACACTATATGCACATCATGCCACACACACACCACACACAATACACACACACCACAACTCAACAACACACAGACAAACACCATACACACCACACAAACACACACACACCACACAACACCCCATATTACACATCACATCCCCCCACCTCACATCATACACCACATGCACATTACAGCACAGCACACACACACTCACCACACACATACCATGTACACCACACATACCACACCCACAACCACACACAGAGACACACACCACACCACACCCACAACAGCACAGACACCACACCCACAACAGCACAGGCAACACACACACACACACACACACACACACACACACACACACACACATGTACACTTTCTATAGGTAGTCCTGCACAGCACAGAAGGAACCCTTGGAAATTGGTGGCGGTGTGATGACTGTAAGGGCAGAGATAGTGGCATTATCATGGTTCTTTCCAGAGCTTAGGGCACAGACAGGAGCCAAGGTTCCATGATCCTGTCTGAGGAGTGGGTATAAGCAAGCCATAGCAGGTTCTCCCTGGCTTGAGCAGAGGCATGGGGCTAGACTGGATGGCACTAGACACAGCCTGCCTCTTGAACACATGGCAGGTTTTGGTGAAGTGCAGCATTGGTGCACAGTGATAAAGACAGTGAGCCCTTTCCCATGGGCTATGAACAGCAATACCCAGAGCTCTGTGTTGACGTTGTTCCATTTCCTCTGCGTTGCTATTGTTCCCAAGGAGGTGTTTAGAATGCGTGAACAAGGTGGCTTCAGGCACCTATGGATCCATAGGCTCTCCATATCCTCTGGGGAGATGCCGCTTTCTTCCCCAGAACACATAGCTGAAAGCCCTGGGGAAGTCTCTGCTCAGTAGCAGTGGATTGTGAGCCACGACTTGCACTCATCACTGGGAAATGGGAGTTCAGGACTGACACAGTCCTATCTTAAAGGGAGAGAGGGCTAAAGCAGGGCAGGATCCTATGCTTACCTCCTGGATCTACACCTGACAGGATATCAGTTCTGGAGAAGATCTTCATATAGTCTAGGGACAGTCCTGCTTTCCCAAATTCGCTGTGCTCACATACAAAACCACCCACTGCCTTCCCCCAGGGTTAAGGCATCTTGCATCTTCTGTAGACAGTGCTCCTCAAGCAGGCCAGTGTTTAGAGACAGACAACCTTGAATGCTGGACATCATGCTTGCCTTCAATGTCTAACAGGGAAAAGCATGCATAGCTTTTGAGCACTGAAATGCTGGGATTTCTCAGGTCAGGAGAATGAATCTGGAAGTAGGTGCAGGATGGATGAAGAGAGCAGGAAACAAGATGGGAGAAGCCGGCACTGTCTGGCCAGGTGGGATCAGAGCTGAGAAGAACTGATGGCTCTCCAGGCAGTGCCGTCCTTCAGGACTTGGGAGATGATTTGGAGATGGGGCTCTACAAAAGGGAGAGAATCCTTTACAACCCGACCCTTCAGCTTCAGAACTGACCAAGAAGGAGGAAGACTGGGCTCAGCATGTTACAGGACTTTAAAATGAGGGATCTAGAATTCAGGTAGTAGAGCAGACCGAGCTGGAGATAGCAAGCTGTGAACAAAGCTACTTTGAAAATATTGCAACAGGGGATTCTGTCCTGCCAGGAAATACTGGAGGAGATACTGGAGGAGAGAAAGGTGCCCTCTCATCACACTAAAGCTTAGAAGCAAACCTCAATTCTCCCCTCCACACCTCCCCTTCATTTCACCTTCCAGTCTTAACCACTGTTTCGACCTCAGATGTTAGCTTGAACCTGGCCGCTACCACCATTTCCCCAGTCCTTACCTTACTGCAAACTGTGTGTTGTCCTCCTGAATGTCACAGTCTGTGTCTCCATTCCTGCCACCCAGAATGGTCTCACACGGCAAGAGGAAGGTTTTCTTTAAGTGTTTAAGTTTCTTTAAAAACCCTCCTAATGGCTCATGTCAGATTTAACTAAGACCCCAGCATCGTCTTCCCATCAGTACAGCCTCCTCACAGACGCTTGCCTAGTCTCCATCTCAGGTCTCAGCTGTTTGTCACGGGTCCATCACACTTTTCCCTTAGCCCCATGGCCTTGCCACGTCCTGCATCACTTCTGCTGAGCTTCCTTTGTGCCCAAGCTCTTCTTCCTCTCTGTTCTCCTATCTCTCCAGCTTAGGTTTCTGCTCTTCATCCTCCTGCCTACCCCCAACCCACAACAACACAGGGTGATTTTAATGTCTTAAGACTCATCCCGTAACAACACAGGTCTGTTTGCCCTCTCTCACTCTCCTATGCTGAAACAAGATATTGAACAAGGAACCAAGGAGCAAGACTCAGGAAACGTCCGTGGGCCCAACTTACACTGTGATTTTGTCCTGCCAGGAAATTAGGGGAGGGAAGAAAGGCGCTCTCATCACGCTAACGCTTAGGAGTGGACCCCGATTCAACAACATACACTCCCTTTTAAAATGTGTCCAAGTTTAGAAGGATAGACTCTCATTAGTTGCCTTTCTCGGTGCTGTGACAGGGTAACTTAGGGATGGGAGGGTTGACTCATGATCTGAGAGAGACAGTATTTCATGGCATCGGGACAGGGCCTCAGATGCTCACATCAGACGCCAGGAGTCGGAGCGATGAATGCTGGTGCGCAGCCAGCTTTCTCCTTTTTTTGTACATTCCAGCAGGATGATGCTACCAGTCCATGTTCAGGGTAGTTCTTCCTTCTTCGGTTAAACCCCTCTGGAACCCCTCAGCCACACTTGGAGGTGTGACCTCTAGATGGTTTCAAATGCTGTCAGTCTGATGAGATTTACCGTTGTAATAAAATAATACTAAAAACTAAATTTATTTTTTAAGATTTATTTTAGTCTTAATGCTCTGTGTGTGTGCGCGCATGCGTGCGCACGCCGCGCATGAACCCCTTTCTTAGAGGCCAGAAGATGGTGTTCTCTAATGGTAGATTTGCAGATACTATGAGCCACCCAACCTGGGATTTGTGGACTGATTGAATTCTGGTTTTCTGTAAGAGTAATATAAACTCTTAACACTGAGCCCTGGACATTTTTTTTTTTAAGTTAAGCTATACAGAATTCTTCCTTTGACAAAATGATTCATCTGGAAAGTTCAGAATAATACTTTTTTAATATATGCAAAGTTTGCGATTTTATTTCCAACATTCGGTTCACAGCCTCAAGGATAGATACATCAGCTGTGGGAAACAAAGAATGTCTGTGTTACTCCTATGTCGTGACAGTGACATGGAGGCATAAAGCCTTCAGGGGGATGAAATGAGCGCCTACAATAGAGTCAAGGTTAGAAACCAGAAAATATTAGCATCCAGTATTTGCTGGAGTCAAAGACTACTGCAGCCTCCCAAGGATTTCCCCTTTAAAAGGAGACAAAACCCCTCCCACTGTCTTCCAGCCCTGAAGCAGCCTGACTGGTGTGTATGTAAGCTTCCAGGGGCTTTCTTCAGCAGCAGCACTGGGAGAGTGAGTTCCAGGTGGCTCCTTCTAAGAGCCCTCCTTGGGCAGCTCTAATGGTCAGGCTGGACTGCACCACGTCGCTTTCCACAAACCATTGTGCTTTAGCCTGTGCAAACCGGCAGAGTCGGCAGCAGACTTACATCTTAGTGTAACTTAGAAAAGCAAGTAACAGATATATATATTTTTCAATAAAAAAGGAAATGAAATTAAAAACAAGGCCAGTTTCATCTACCAGACTTGCCATGACAAGCTTGGCCGTGGTGAATTTGGTTCCAGTTCAACAGCCTCAGCTACAAAAGCAGTCGGGCACATGGAGACGGTTGTGACTGCTCCAGTCCCTGGGCTTCAGCTGGGCTCCGGGTGGTTTTAAAGGGGGGTTTTACATGAGCAGGTTTCTGTTTCTGTTAACAGGGCTTTCTGTAGATACAGATCTGATGTTAACCAAGATAGTGGCATAAACCTCAATACTTAGAAATCCTGAAACCAAAATCTAGACCCAAATGCTATCGGAATCCGACCTGACCACTGCATTTTGATTTGGGTGGGAAAGTTAAGCTACAGCTTGCTCAGAAACATTTCCAAGTGAAAGCAGCCCTGCCCAGTGGGCTGCTCTGTTTGCCTGCGCTGTCCCCCAGGTCAAGGGTGATAAATCTTACTTAGGCAACTGTGTAAAGGAAATTAAAGACCCAGTGTGTCTGGGGTGGGGAGGTGTTGTATTAAGCTACTTAGCATTCACACATCAACGCACAGCACCACTTAGGAGTTTTCCACCTCACGCTTCCCAGTCTACTAAGAACTAGAAGGTCCAGCCCTCTCTGTCTCTCACATATAGACATCGCTTACTGCTCCTGATGTAAAAACACCATCAGGAGCAACCTGCAGAAAAAAAATAAAATAAAAGTTTGACCAAAACATTCAATTCTGCTTTTAAATAATTTAGGTGATTACAAATGAAAACACACACACGCACACACACACACACTCAAATTCTCATGTTTTGGTATAATTGCTGCTGTTGCCATTGATCTGGGCAGTAGCCTGGAATGTCAAGTGTGTTGTTTGCTTAATTTTCATAACAACTCCACAGGGTAGGTCTTATTATCTCTCTTGTACAGATGAACAAATTAAGGGTCAGATAGGTTAATATGCCCAGTGCTGTGTAGCTAAAATTGGCCTGTTCAGTATTTAAATCCTGGCATTGATAACTTTACACTACCTCCCTAAGCAGTAAAGATCCCGTGTTTGGAAAAAAAACGACATTGCTTCATGTCATGAATCCGATCTGTCTTCTTTTAGAAAGAGACTAATTATTATAATAGTCAGTTCTGACATTACCCTAAAAATGGCGTCACCAGATGGTCACAGCATTTTGTCGACAAAGCGTTCCATTGCACCCCCAGTTTAGTTCTTCATTCCTACCTCATGGGTGGGTCTCATTCTTGAGATTTCAGAGGTAGGCTCTGTCCTATTCCTGTGTCTCTCCTTCCCCTCGGCTTTACAACATGTCATCAAAAGACGGAGCAGCTTAATATTTACAAAAGTTTGTGAACACATTAGATTATAAACCGAGAGAGTATTTATGCAGGCCTTTCCCCCTCTCAAATATAACATACATAAAGGTTACAGGTCAGAAGTTCACAGTTTAGTGAGTGTTCTCATCGTGAACACACTCAACAGTCAGACCAAGAGTGAAAACATCAATGGCAGAGCCAATGTCATCCCGGATGTGACTGGAATATTACTTCAAAGTCTATTTATATAAGTGATCTTTTGAAAGGTGAGAACATTTTAAAAACATAGTCCATTAGCTCTACTTCAAGCATTCTGCACCCTGATTTGTTTACCTGTTCTCTTAACCCAGGAAATGTGTTTATATAAAGTATATGGTGGTTGAACAATCCACCATACTATGAATCCCAATCTCACTGGAATGACACTCAGCGTCCTACAGCCGCTGGGCTATCTCCTCCTGATAGTACATTCAGATCTGGTTTTAATGATGACCATCTTAAAAAGACATCGCTGTCCTGAATTGTGAAATTCTGTTTGTCATTAAGAAGCAATGCCTCAATGATGTCTTCTCCATTTGCCTATCAGTAGATCTGAGCTCATTGTCACCAAAGAAGGATGCTCTCAGCCAAAGCCTGTTGGTCTTTTTCTTTGATTTGTCAACACATGGGATGATGATGATGTGTGTGTGGGGGGGTCCACACTGACATGCTGTGACCCTTCTACTTCAGCCTTGCCAGGGCTAAGATCACAGACAGGTAACACATCTGCCTAGGCGTGTTGACTTTTGGATATGACTGCTAAACCCTAATAATTCAGGAATGGTTCTTTGTCTTCCAGTTTCAGTGATAGCTTTCCTATCTTTGGAGGAAGATCTGCCACAGTGGCGTATGCCAAAACACGCATCACTTCTGTCAGGGAATGAGAGGCACGCCTCCAGCACAATGGGCAACATTCATGTTCTGAGAATCAGGCTGCGCACGCATGTGAGGGGAGTCAGATACGCTTCAGAGATGAGTCACCTAGGGTGGTGCAGATGGTGCAGAACGACGTCTCAAAGATGTGAAAAATATGGATGGAACCCATACCACAAATTAGCATAGCAAGGTGAGCCGTGTATACACAGCTGAGGGAGGTAAATACTGTGTGACCAAAACTGTCCAAAATCCAATTTTACCACTCGGCTAGGGGTAACCTTGGTGAAGGCTCCTCATCTTATTATAATGCTTCCTATGACCCCAACATTTGGACATAGAATGTGGCATCTTCGGAGTTCTCAGCTGTGGGGAAAAGTACTGACACTTGGGAAGCAGCTTAGACACTGCTGGACAAAAGTAGGCTGTGACCCACACCTTTTGCTTTAATATCATATTTTCATTGATTCTTTGAGAATTTTATACAATGTATCTTGATCACATTTCACCCTCACTCCTTCCATCAGCACCTCCCACATCCAGCTTTCCTCAACCACCCACTTCCTGACCTCTTTGGTTTTTTTAAAGAAGAGGCTGTCTCAAAGCTGACATCCTGGTCCTCTGACTCTTACAGACTTTCCAACTGCTTTTCTGTATATGATGTTGCCTGAGCCTTAAGTGCAGGGCTTCCAGGCACCTGACTTTGAAAAGCTCATGTAGTGGTTTCTTTTTATGTTTTTCAGTGGTTGACTTCACTATTGTATCAATACATTGCATATGATAATGGGGACTTAAACATACAAGATTATGGAATGTTGTAGTTTAAAATAAATTTAGACTTCACTTTTTTTGTGGGAAGAGCTGGACCCAGTGGGTAAGTATTTGGGCCTTAGGGAGAGAGAGATCTGAAGCTGGCACTGGCCATGCAAAGGCCCTCACACAGACCCTTGCTGCAATGCGTAGTATACCCATCCCCCTCTACCTGACTGCAGTCTAGGGTTTTCTTTTCTTGCACAGCCAGTTACTCACAAAACAAAAATTTGGAAAAAATACAGAAGCAAAGAAGGTAAGTTACTGTTTTAAATTGTTCCTTTGAGGTCTTTTTGTTTCCGTTCATAGGTAATTATCACCCAGTTTTCATAATTTATGTGATGTGATTTTATATCCTGCTTAGGACTTTCGGTTTTTGTTTCTATGATGGCAGCAATAAGCTCTTACTGAAAGTAGCTTTGTGTTGAAACCAAGTTTATCAATGTTGTAAATGCTTGCAGCGGTTGCTAAGAGAGACTGATACTTTGTTCCCATAGGAACTGTTGTCTTAAAATGAGAAATATAGATTCTTTAGTTTCAATGAATGAAAAACTCGTTTGAAGTAGGAAGCATTTTGCTCTCTCTGGAAGGAAATGTGAAATTACTATCATCAGATTAGAAAGATGTGGTTGAGTGGTTATAGTTGCCTAAGGGGGTGAAAACAATTCCAGGTGTCTTCTGGGGGGGGGCATTGGGGATGGAGCCCAGGGTCTGGCTTGCTAAGCAAGTATTCTACCACAGTGGCTGTATAGGTGTCCTCCCTCCTTAAAGAACTATTTCCTTGCAACAGACAGAGGTCTCTACAGAAAACCACAACTGAACAAAGGGCAAAGAGCAAGCGACTATGAAGTGTCCAGATCTGCCTGATGCATCTAGCCTAAGGCTCAGGAACTACAGTGGGAGAGGGTGTGGAAAGGCCAGAGGAACGAGAACTTGGCTGTGAGACTGAGCCTCCGGGGTTGTCAAAGAAATGATACCCATGAACTCTCATCAGCTTCCCAAGCGAGCCCCGAGGCAGGACACTCCCAACAGACATGCTAACGTGAAAGGGGGAAAAGCTCATGGACCTCAGCCCTAGATAAAGAACCACAGGCAACTAAGGATGCCCAGGGAGGGAGAAATAGTCTTCCTGAGGGGAGAGCCTCGAATGGTTCTCCAATAGCAAGTGGCCAGCCCTATAGTTATATACACACAAGTAGCATTATACAGACTGCGCAGGTTATATTTGTATATTTAGGGATATATATAGTATGTATATAATTTAAATATATACATGTATGTGTGTATATATATGTATGTATATATATGTGCATATCTATCTATCTATCTATTAAAGATAAGGTCATGAATCTGAGAGAGGGTGCATGGGAAAGGTGGAACAGAAGTGGAGAACCAATGGAATTATACTTGCATTTCAAAAAATATAAATAAAAAATGTTTTCTTAATGTAGACATATTCAATTACAAATATATAACATTTTCCTCTTTCCCCCTTATGCAAAGGTCAGCAATCAGTATGTCCTGCTCTGTACCTAACAGCCATTACATCCTGAGGATCTTTCCACGTCAGTGGGCGAAAATCTCCCCCATCTGCTTTCCCAGAGCTAAGCACTATTCATTGTGTGCATAGTGTGTTTATTTAATGAGCTCCCTGTTGAGTTAGTCAGAGTACTTCAGACACAATGTCAGTGGGATGAACAGACATAAGAAGATCCTTAAGAGAAGGAGCACTGGGTGACTGTGGAGCCTGACTGCTTCTAAGATGGGCTCAGCCGGAGACCTCGGAGAGTAGAAGGTACAGCTCTGTTCTGGAGGCCAGGATGCCTGGAATCCAGGAAGACCCTGTGATTTAGGTCGGATCAGAAGGCAGGAAAAAAACAAAACAAAACAAAACAAAACAAAACAAAACAAAACAAAACAAAACAACCCAGTGCACTAGTTTAGTGCATCAGGCAGGAGAAATTTTTTTGCTTTTTTGGGAGTCTGTCTTTTTTTTCTATTCAGACCTTCAACTGACTGAATGTAGCCCCACTACCCTGCCTAGCCCCACTACAGAGGCCAGCTTAATTTCTTTAACTGTTGACCTATTTAAATGCTGATCTCTGCAGACATCCAGAGTAACGTTCAGGCTTATTCATGACTTATCCGAGTAGGCACATGACGTTAAACTTTATACCTGTTCATAGGTACCTCAGTGGTATTCAAACTTCTGCTATTCTGCAAAGCTCCACTGGGATGGCGGCGAGGATCACCTTTGTGTTTGTTTTCTTTTTTATTTCCATTTTTTATTAGATATTTTCTTCATTTACATTTCAAATGCTATCCCAAAAGTCCCCTATACCCTCCCCCAGCCCTGCTCTCCTATCCACTCACTCCCACTTCTTGGCCCTGGCATTCCCCTGTACTGGGGCATATAAAGTTTGCTAGACCAAGGGGCCTCTCTTCCCAATGATGGCCAACTAGGCCATCTTCTGCTACATATGCAGCTAGAGACTCGAGCTCTGGGGGTACTGATTAGTTCATATTGTTGTTCCACCTATAGGGTTGCAAACCCCTTCAGCTCCTTGGGTACTTTCTCTAGCTCCTCCATTGGGGGCCCTGTGTTCCATCCTATAGATGACTGTGAGCATCTACTTCTGTATTTGCCTGGCACTGGCAAAGACTCACAGGAGACAGTTATATCAGGGTCCTTTCAGCAAAATCTTGCTGGTGTATGCAATAGTGTCTGTGTTTGGTGGCTGATTATGGGATGGACCCCTGGGTGGGGCAGTCTCTGGATGGTCCATCCTTTCGTCTTAGCTCCAAACTTTGTCTCTGCAACTCCTTCCATGGATATTTCATTCCCTATTCTAGGGAGGAATGAAGTATCCACGAGTTGGTCTTCCTTCTTGATTTTTTTGTGTTTTGCAGATTGTATCTTGGGTATTCAAGGTTTCTGGGCTAATATCCACTTATCAGTGAGTGCATATTAAGTGACTTCTTTTGTGATTGGGTTACTTCACTAAGGATGATATCCTCCAGATATATCCATTTGTCCAAGAATTTCATAAAATCATTGTTTTATAATAGCTGAGTAGTACTCCATTGTGTAAATGTATCACATTTTCTGTATCCATTCTTCCATTGAGAGACATCTGGGTTCTTTCCAGCTTCTGGCTATTATAAATAGGGCTGCTATGAACGTAGTGGAGCATGTGTCCTTATTACATGTTGGAGCATCTTCTGGATATATGCCCAGGAGAGGTATAGCTGGATCTTCCATTAGCTCTATGTCCAATTTTCTGAGGAACTGCCAGTATGTCCAATTTTCTGAGGAACCGCCAGACTGACTTCTAAAGTGGTTGTACAAGCTTGCAATCCCACCATCAATGGAGGAGTGTTCCTCTTTCTCCACATCCTCACCAGCATCTGCTGTCACCTGGATTTTTGATCTTAGCCATTCTGACTGGTGTGAGGTAGAATCTTAGGATTGTTTTGATTTGCATTTCCCTGATGATTAAGGATGTTGAACATTTTTTCAAGTGATTCTCAGCCCTTCAGTATTCCTCGGTTGAGAATTCTTTGTTTAGCTCTGTAGTGACAATTGATTGAGAGAACAACTCACAGGAAGTAAGGGTTCGTTCTAGCTGAAAGTTTGAGAGGTCTCAGGGCAAGGTTGGCTGGCTTCCTCTCTGTGGGCCTGTGATAGACACAGCACCTTGACATAGGCTGTAGGTGTTTTTCTCATGGTTGAGAAGAAGAAAAAAAGGCCAGTAACAGGATTTGCCTTAAAGTTTCTACTGCCTCAGAGAGGACCACTAACTTGGGACCAAGCTGTCAGAGTGGCATGTTGTGGGCATTCCATAGTCACACATAACAAGATTGTGTAAACGGCATTCCCAGAAATGATGTTATAGGTCATTAACGTGGCTAGGGAGTGTCCTATTGCCATCCATGGGATTGAGGGTAAGTTCCCAAACCTTCCACAAACGGTCTTTGATTCAGGTACTGTTAGGTTGTTGGGCTTCTCTCAATTTTTATGCCAAACATTAAGGAGTTCGACCCTTTGCAATAGAGGCTACAATGTGTGTTTGGTTTGTCACCTTTAGTTTGTGTGGCTTTTTTGTCAGTTTCTATCAGCCTTTCCACTCTTGCTCGCTCCCCTTCAAGCTATGACCAGTAGGTCCTCTAAAGGAGGGTGTGTGTGAGGTAGCTGGGGAAGCTTGCTCCAAGTCCTTGCTTGTGCACTGGGCAAACATTGTTGGGAGAGACTCTCAGCACACAGGAGCAGACATGGTGGAAAAATGAGAGCACACAGGGTTGAGCCTGAATGAGAAAGGTCACTAAAAATAGATATTTGATCCAGTGTAAATATTAAGAGTGAGATAAAGCAAACAGAGACTCTCACAGGATGAAAAGAACTGCATGGGTCTCTGAGTTTGAAAACAATACTCTCCTTGAGGGAAAAAGTTCGGGCTTTTCATAATTCCTGCTCCCGGACTAGGCTAGGAGTGCAAAGGTTTAATATAAGTTTTGATAAATGCTTCACAATTTGAAATCGATTCGAAAACCATGCTCTTTCAACCTCCCGAATTGAGAAACATATTTGCTTATACTGGTAGCTTTTTATGGTAGTTGAATCACGGTCTGACTACTTTTAGAAATGAATAATGGATTAAAAGTACACTTTGCAGCTTACATTAGTTACTTTTGTAATGCAAAAGAGAAGCATGATAATGTACTATTCAGCATGCTTTAATATGATTTATACATACACTACACGGCATAAGTAATTCATTATGCCCTTCACAGTACATTTCCTGGGCCCAGAAGCTCATGGCTGCCACTATTTCATCTCCTAATCAGGCTGTCTAATGGAGAGAGTCTGGGACCAGGAGTGCCAGTCTCTCAGCCCACACTGATCCAACAACTCAAGGTAAGTGCTGCTCTGGAGTGGGACATGTGCTCACACAAGAGCAGGTAGATAGCGCCTTGCACATCCAACCTTGAAGAAGGCACCTGGACAGCTACTTTAAAGCTGTAAATGGCTTTGAAGTCTGGGACTACACTGGCATGATAACTGTCATTCCGGGATTTATCTGTCTTTGGAAACAGTGCCTAGGAAAGGTCGTTTCAACATGGCAATGGTCCATTGCTGGGCATCTGGGCATGGGTCTTCATGAACAGCACCAGCTCAAAAAAAAAAAAAAAATCCATGCTGGCTGTTTCTGTTTGCAAAGTGTGGATTTACAGAAAGGCAGAGGTGCTGATCTTTGGATTTTATGTCATTTTTCAGAAGAAACATCCCACTGACATTTGGGAGTCAGGAGTAGGGGGTAGGGGCTTCGGAGGAGTAGACCTAACTTCAGTGAGGCCCAGGGCCTTGTGCAAATGGAGTCTCTCATAGCTTATGTTTAAATATTTAGATGGTATAGATCAAGCTAACAGACTGTTAAATAAAATATGTCCTAGCCTCTTACCTTGACAAATGTATCTTCATGATAACCTCGAAGGCTGGATTTGAAGTTTGGTTTCCCTCTGAAGATTCCCCAAGTTTAAGTCTTATTTCCTTCCCTGGCAATTTGATGGCGGCCAGTGATGGTATCCAGACTGGAATCTGGGCACGCTTTTCGAGGCGTGCTTCAAACTCGGAACTTAGGCTCGGATAGTGGAAGCCTTTAAAACAGCCTTGGCAGGCTTTGATTCCCCAGCAATCCACATTTTAACCTGGTATCAAGTCTTCAAGGAAAATGATACTGTCTGAGAAGCAAAATGTGCAGATTTTCTACATACATTTTAATTTTTGCTTAACACATAAACCATTACTTGGGGTTCAAAGTCAATCAGACACAGATTGGTCAATCAGACACAGAACAGAACAATGTCTATGTGACTATGTGTACCTTAGGCAGTCTGTTTTATAGCTGGTTTTTTTTTTTTTTAATTTTTGCTTGGGTATAGGATTCTTGCTCATCGAGACTCCACTCTCTTTGTTAAAATGTAGAATGCATATTGGGCAAATGCTGCAGGGCAATTTGCATAAAAAGTGATGACAAAGAGCAATTAGTACTTGGTTATTATGCAGTGAAATGCTGCTCTGCTCAGAAGTGGCTCCAGCCCCCCTCCTATAAACCTGGTACAGCATTGTTCTAAAAATAGTCCTAAAGAAACCTCTGTTTGTAAATCAGCATCTTTGACTTTCCACTAGCAATCTGGGGTGGGAGGAATCAAAGCACTAAATAAAGTTATTACCCCAGCTCTTTATACCAGGGAACCAGCCCGAGAACGCTGTTAGATAAGGCGGTCAGAAGATTTTTAGCGTCTCCTTAAGTTAGAGCCATATCTGATTTGATCCTTTGTGATCAGCTTTGAAAGTACGCTGATGCTAACACTCCTTCCTCCTCACACACACACTCAGAAACGGGTCGTGGCCACACACACAGCTACACCACACACAAGAGTCCCGAGGTAGCTCTACTGAGGAAGGCTTGATTTGTGAGTACAGACTTCATTACCATGAAAACCCTTTAGGGTAAAAATGAGCTGCATCCAGGAAGCCAAGAAGGGAAGCAGGCTAGAAATGTTTGCCCCATCACCTGTGTTATCAGGATTGTCCTTGCCAGGGAATGGTCTTTTTATTTTTTCTCTTGTGGAACCAACATATCATATAAAACTTAAGCTTCAAGTGTGTCGTGTGTGTGTGTGTGTGTGTGTACCTTAGGCAGTCTATTTTATAGCTGATGGGTTTTTTTTTTGCTTGCTTTTAATTTTGTTTATTATCTTTGATAACTGAGTCATGAGATATTCATAGGATGAGAAGGAAAGCACAGGAGACTATCATTCTTTGGAGATAACCAAACCTTTGGGGGAAGAAAAAAAGAGTGCAGAGATGGCTGGATTACAACTTTTTTCTTTGACTATCAAAAACAAGCTTGGTGGAAAAGATAAGGGCAGGGTGGTGGTGGAGGCTTGGGCAAACACTGCCTTATTCTTGATTCCCAACCCCATTTGATCCTCTGTGGGGATCCTCCACAGCAGGGTTCCACAGTGGCTGACCCAAACTAGTTTGGCCAGCATCCTGATGGATCTACTGTTGAGAGGTTGGGTTGGGGGTTGGGTTTACTGCAGTCTCAGCTTAGAAGCTTACGGCCACATCCACATCCCGAGGACAACGCAGTAAAAGCAGACCTTGCACAGTGCTTTCTCAGCAAAAGCAGCAGGATAGCTCAGCATCCTTCACTGGGCCCAAGTCAGATGTGTTGTGTCTTATTTATGTTCTCTTTGAGAAGACTAAAGTTGCATAGCCTGTAGCGCCCTTTAGTGTATGATTGCTTTGCACACTGCCACAAATCCATTATTCATACACTTTTCTATTAATTTTTAATGCCTCTAAGTTCCTACTTGATGTACAATGCCATCAGCCGGATATCTTTATAAAAGATGTCTTCGTGACTCAAAGTAGCCATCCCTAGTATTCTTCCTTACCAACCCGTTGATGAGATCTTATGATGTCTAAATTCATGAGCAAGACCTTTGCTCTGCAGTGTCCTGCGATTTAGATGGCTTTCTCACTTGCTTCTCCATTGTCTTTAAAATTGGTTGGAGTAGTGAGGCCACTGGGGTAATCATTTGCCCTATAAACTATGACTAAGTATCCTGGAGAAGCTTGGACACTGCTCTCCCTGGAGATCAGAGGAGAGGATGGTCTGGATGCAGAGGGGACTTGAAGGCTCCTGACCTTCGTGGGAAAGTGTGCAGAATTTCTTAAGAGCCAGCTTGGAACTGCCTGGGCAGGACTCCTCCAGCGTCAGCTCAGCAAAGGCCCTGACTGCTTTGGATGTTAGACAGTTAACATCTGATCAGCACTCAGCTCCGTGTTTTCACTGACCAGTGTCTGCAGATCGATATGCCTAATCCCCATGGTTTATGAATCCTCACTTTCTCTAACTGCTCCATTCACTTCTGGAAGGTTCTCCCTCTCTTAGCAGTGAATCATGGTTTTCCATCCATCCACCCCTGAGCAAACAACACTCTCACAACTCTGCTAAGGAAATGGTCTGACATTTACCCCATCTCTAACCTCTCTGTCAGTCACTCTCTACTTTTCTTAAGGGCTCTAACCTCTCCATCACTCTTACTTTCATGAACCTGTGTTTGGCTTGCTAAGTTTAACATTTTCATATAAATACCTGTTCTTCTTTAGTCTGGGGTCTAAGGGGGTTTCGCTCAATTCTGCATTGGGAGTTCGTAGTCTTTTTTGTTGGTTAATATTTTCCCAGTGTGGTTCTTAAATTTAAGATCGTATTGCTTTTCTTTTTATGTAGTAGAGACAGCTTGGCACGGAAGAATATGGTGCTGTGGCTCTGGTCCCATGGTCCCATGTGTCTAGCCCTGTGCCCATGACTGCTGTCTGCTTCCCTGTGTACTGGGTAGTGTAGAGTGGGGTTTGCTAGCTAGACCATCATTCTGAAAGGTGAATTCACTCAGCATGGAACTCTTAATTTCAGGGAATGTTTCATTCCTCAATTCTTCAGCTTTCACACCTTAACAAAAATCATTCATCAAGTACTTAACTACCCAGAGGTGTTTTTGCAAACATATCATAGTTCTAGCCACAATGGGACTAAGTGTGGCAGAGTCAGGCCTGGGTGTAGGTGGGCATCACTATGGCAATAGTCTTGTAAGACTTTTGCAATTTGGTATCTCTTCTTCTTGTTCTTGTTCTTCTTCTTGTTCTTGTTCTTCTTCTTGTTCTTGTTCTTCTTGTTCTTGTTCTTCTTGTTCTTGTTCTCCTTCCCCTTCTTTTCTTTTTGTTCTTCTTCTTGTTCTTCTTGTTCTTCTTCTTCTTCTTCTTCTTGTTCTTCTTCTTCTTGTTGTTGTTGTTGTTCTTCTTCTTCTTCTTGTTCTTCTTCTTCTTGTTCTTCTTGTTCTTGTTCTTGTTCTTCTTCTTCTTCTTCTTCTTCTTCTTCTTCTTCTTCTTCTTCTTCTTCTTCTTCTTCCTGTTCTTCTTCTTCTTCTTCTTGTTCCTGTTCTTCTTCTTCTTCTTCTTCTTGTTCCTGTTCTTGTTCTTCTTGTTCTTGTTCTTGTTCTTGTTCTTCTTGTTCTTGTTCTTGTTCTTCTTCCTCTTCTTCCTCTTTTTATTATTATTATTATTATTATTATTGTGGTACAATGAACTTTATTGTTGGTATTCCAGAGGGTAGGGCTCCCTAGGCCCCTCCTGTTATTGTGGGAGTCTGGGATGGAAACTGTGAGAGAGATGCTCAGTATTGGGGACTGAGTTGGGATAGGGACTCCTGAGGTCCACCACTCTGTTGCTGTAGCCATATTCATTGTCATACCAGGAAATGAACTTTACAAAGTTGTCATTGAGAGCAATGCCAGCCCCGGCATAAGGTGGAAGAGTGGGAGTTGCTGTTGAAGTCGCAGGAGACAACCTGGTCCTCAGTGTAGCCCAGGATGCCCTTCAGTGGGCTCTCAGATGCCTGCTTCACCACCTTCTTGATGTCATCATACTTGGCAGGTTTTTCCAGAAGGCATGTCAGATCCACAACGGATACATTGGGGGTAGGAACAAGGAAGGCCATGCCAGTGAGGTTCCTGTTCATCTCTGGGATGACCTTGTTCATAGCCTTGGCAGCACCAGTGGATATAGGGATGATGTTTTGGGCAACCCCACTGCCATCATGACTCAGCTTTACAGAGAGGCCATCTACAGTCTCCTGAGTGGCAGTAATGATATAGACTGTGGTCATGAGTCTTTCCATGATGCCAAAATTGTCATGGATGACCTTGGCCAGGGGGAGTCAAGCAGTTGATGGTGCAGGAAGCATTGCTGAAGATCTTGAGCAAGTTGTCATACTGCTTGTGGTTCACATCCATCACAAACATAGGGGATAAGCAGAAGGGACAGAGATGATAACCTTTTTGGCACCACCCATGGTGGTGAAGATGCCAGTAGACTCCAGGACATACTCAGCATCAATCACCCCATTTGATGTTAGCGGGATCTCACTCCTGGAAGATAGTGGTGGGCTTCCCGTTGATGACAAGCTTCCTATTCTCAGCCTCAACTGTGCTGTTGAACTTGCTGTGGATAGAGTCATTCTGGAACATGTAGACCAGGCAGCCGAGGTCAATGAAGGGGTCATTGATGGCAACAATCTCCACTTTGCCAGATGAGCTGGCAGCCCTGGTAACCAGGAGCCCAATATGGCTAAATCCATTCACTCTGACCTTCACAGTCCTATCTAAGGGACAAGGCTGGCACTGCAATAGGGGATAAGACTATCTCTGGAACAGGGATGAGTGGAGAGCCACAATTTGGCATTTTGAAAAAGACATCTTTGCACACATCTTCAGCAACATTAGGGTGTCTGAATTGAAGGGGCCACATGGGAACAGCAAGGCATCCTTCTGCAATGGAGGCATAACACTACCAACCTTCATCCCAGGGAAGGAAAGTTTGGGGCTAATTTTATACACCAACCTGAGTGGACTATATCATGCCAGGAAATCTGATAAAGCCTTGTTTTGAGGGTGTGTCTGTGAAGATATTTGCAGAGGAAATGATCATATAAATTCGCAAACCAGGGAAAGAGGATGTTCCTAGGCAGAAGTGGGTGAGCATCATCCAAAGCCATAGGGTGGAGACTGGTGAAACTGTGCTGTACGGAAATGACCGTGCACCTCTTCCTGCTCCCAGATGGTAATACTTCTAGTTCGCAGGCCTTCAGGCACACACAAACACACACATACTCACATACACATACATAGACTCACACACACACACAAATACATACACACAGACACACAGTCAGACATACACACACACACACACACACACACACGGTCATACACAAATACACACAGAGAGGGAGGGAGTCAGAGAGACAGAGAGACATAGATACTCTCACAGAGAGACACAGACACACAGACACACATAGTCTCACACACAGAGATACACATACATAGACTCACACACAGATATACATACATAAGCTTACACACATATACATACAGTCAGACACATACACACAGACATACACACACAGTCACACACACACACACACACACACACACAAACTTCTATAATTCTGGAGAACTCTAATAAAAAGTTTGATAGTGGGAGTGTTTCTAAAGAAACAGAACTTTAAGAATTTTTTTTCTGAGTTACTGCAAACTACATTTGCAGTTTCTGGCACTGGCTCTCGAATCTAATCACATTTAAAGATGCAAATGAGCATGTGTTTCCCATAGCAGATAACCTGTGACACATGGCCTGCATCTCTACCAGACACTCCTAATCACTGTCTGTAGGAGATAGGGGTCACCAAATGAAGCAGGAAGCATCAGAGACAAACACTTAGATCAATGTGTCTTCAGACTAGTGCTTGCATCTGTCAACCCATTCTTTTAAACACTGTGGGGGAAGGACCCTACAGTATGAACAGAGCATGCTCAGAAGCGTTCTTGCCCATCATCTCCTTTTCCTTTTCTTTGTTGTGTTTAAGACAGGTTTCCCTGTGTGGCCGGAGCTCATCTCACATCTGCTGTCCTTCTGCCTCAGCCTCCCATGTGCTAGGAATAGAATGTTTGCTCTCACAGGTGATCTTACATTGAGCACCTGAAGAATGTGGCAACTATCTTTCCTCTTTGAACATGTGATCTATACTCTTAAGGTGACATGTTTCTGCTTGTAAGAGAATGTGCTTTCCTATATGAATATCATGGGTTCCCAAATAAAATTCTAATTCCTTGTGAGTAACTCCAGTCTGCTCTTCACCCACCATGGGTAATGTGCCTCTCCAGTCTTTCACCTTCTGCTCATTGTTTGTGCTGACTGAGCAGTTCCCCCCCCCCATCCTCTCCTAATTATTCAGTCTACGATCTCCAGTCCATGCTAGGATGCCACTCACATTTAGGGTGGCTCTTCCTAGCTTGTGTATCCAAACCTAAATAACCCCTCACAGACATACAGAGGCTTGTTGTCCCATTGAGCCTAGATATTGTCAAACTGACAATTGTTGTTAACATAGAACCTTTGAACATTTTTAGAACTTAGAGACTATGATAATGTTGGTGGGTTGTGCCTATGGTCTGATCGTGGACAAAGTAATAAATTAATCCAGTTTTAGTTTTGTAGATTCAAGTGCTTCCTAAAACATTGAGACGCTTCTGTGTGTGTTCTGAAGGCATGTCTTACCTTGCAGCTGGAGGGCTTAAATGTCTGAAAAGCAAACACAGAATCTCATCCCGTGATTGGCTAGTTGTAATAGAACTGAAACTCCAGGTCTTATATATGTCACTGGTAAAAAGTGGGGCCACTGATTGGAAAATATGGGGGTCCTGCCAGTTGTGGTGGGAATATGCAGAAAATCCTTGATGAAACTGGAGATGTTGAACCCCTGTAGTCTTATGAATCTTTATGAGTTGAAGCTGCTTCCCCACTTACAAAGGAATTTGGGCTCCCACTTGCAGCCAACACGACCACCCATGAGCTGACAGAACAATTCTGTTAGAATATTCCATACTGCACTGCTTCTTATTAGACAGTGCACTTCACAGCCAAGGGGGGTGGGGGTGGCAAAAGGCCCGTGCTGTGGAATTCACCAGGCTTCCCACACTCTCCAAACTGAAACAGCTGGCTTGATGAAATGACTGAATGATGTTTTTAGGATTCGGTCATAGTGCATGTTAGGTCTGGGGCAAGGTTCTCTATACGTTCTGAATCAGTGTCCTTAAATGGTACTGTTTATTAGCCAAGACCCATCCTAAAATACAAAGTGAAGATGTCCCTGTTTGCTGGCAACTCCTAACAGAATTCTTGCTCATGTTGCTGATGTTTTGCCTTCTACCAGGCTAGAGAGGAGTCTGTTACACACTGAGGAGTATTTCTGCCATAAGACTCAATTAGGAATCTACTGAACTGAAAGTTAACCCTGTTCCCAGATGCCTTGCACTCCTCATAGCTCTATATCAACAAATAAGGGGATACAGCATTGCAGGGGTGTGTTAGCTGTACTACTTAAGGGGAAATTGAACTACTGTTCTACAATGGAGAAAAGAGAGTCTAAGAAATTTCTTAACTGTGGCTCTTCATATGGCCATGCTCTGGGATTAAGGCCAATGAAAATCTACAACTCAATCCAGGTAATACTACTCATGGCAAAGAGCCTGCACAAACAGAGATTTGACCTACTCCACCAGGTAAAGAACCAGCTGGTCAGGCATCACCAGTTAGGTAAGGAAGCAATTTCTGAAGACAGGAGAAATACAGACAACATAACAGAAGATGGTTGCATCGATCTACTATCTTGTGTCCAGTAATGGAAATGAGGATGATGATCAAGATTATCTCCTCCTTATTTTGTTATAAACTCATGTGTGTATACATATCGCAAGCAAATGGCTTTAATTTCTTCTCTTAACGCCTTATAATGCAACACAAGGTAGACTGGCTTTCTACCCATCAGCATGTAGTATTGCTTACTCGGTGTCATGGTATTTAAGTTATGAGCTGTCAAGAGAGAGCTAAGCATCATTCAAGGACCTCATCTCTTCTGTGGGAAAGATTAGGGCATTTTTTCCAATATGTAAGACAGTTGGATCATGCTAAGTGGAATTACTGTCATTATTTGGAGATTAAGTATGGTTTAAGAAGAAACAACATATAGGCTCTAAGTTGGCAGAGGGTCAACCTGTGATAATATCAGCTTGTTTGGGCAAGGGATACCTAGCCGGATGGTAAAATACTCTTTCTGATGGCTGTGAGGGTGCATTTGAATTGATGGAAGGAGTAAAGACAATAGAGCCCTCCAATGTGGACCAGCATCCTCCAGTTGGTAACCTGAACAAAGCAACAAAGTAGAGGAATGGTGGGCTCAAGCTTCCTTCTGGGGCTGAGACGACCATCTCCGTTTACCCTGGGACATTAGCCTTGGTTATCAAGCCTGTGAGTGTGACAGGAAGCACTGCTGATTTCCTTTGGTCTATGGATTGCATGTAACTTCTACCCTCTAGGGTTGCATGAGCCAAGTTTCTTAAAAATCTCTGTGTGTTCTCTGTCTCTGTGTCTCTGTCTTTGTTTCTGTCTTTCTGCCTCCATCTGTCTCTCAGTCTTTCTTTTCTGTCCGTTTGGCCTCTGTGTTTCTGTGTCATCTGTCTCTGTGTCTTTGTGTCATCCCCCTCCCCCCATCCCACCCCTAGGAAAAAAGCCTTGGCTAATATGTAAAAGAACTACTCTCAAGAAACCCGAGAATATGTTCCTGAGAAGAAACAGTGTGGCAAGTTGTATACTCCAATAAAATGCCAAGGAAGAAATAAATATGGAGGTTCCCAGAAGACCCCCCCCCCAGTCTGTTAAACACAGACTCAAGCTAGGCGCACCAGGCTGTGTGGCTTCTCTTTCTTAGCCACACTGACTAGCTCCGGGTGACTGAGGTTCTTGTGTTCAGAGTATCACCTACAGGCTGTCCAGGCAGAAACATACACACAAGTCATACGCTGTCATATGCTCTGGTGATGTGTGGCATACAGAGAGCCAGGCATCTCAGGAATTCTTGGTGGTTGAAGTAGAGGGCTTGCCTTGCTCTGGGAACATCACTGAAGTAGAGTTCTTTGTGAGCGGATATGCATAGATGTGTGATGGTGATGTTCATGGTCGACTCAGCAAAATCTAAAATCTCCTAGCAGTCAGGCCTCTGAGTGTGCCTGCAGGGAATTGTCTTGATTACACGGATGGTGTTGGACAGGCTCAGCCTCTGTGGGTAGCACCATTGCCTGACTGGATCCTGCACGGGAGGAGCTGAGCAACGGTACAGTACGCATTTATCCATCTCTACTTCCTGATTGTAGACACAATATAACCAGCTGCTTGAAATGCCTACTGACAAGGCGTCCCTGCCAGGGAAGGCTGTATTTGGCACCGTGAGCCAGAATAAACCCTTTCTCTAGTCAGTTGATTTTTGTCAGCATATTTTATCACCCAAACAGACAAAGTAACTAAGACAGGCAGCAACAACCTGGAATGTCTAACCCAGAACTTTGATGAAGATCAAAGGAGTAGTTGAAAAGCTTGAACTTGCCCGTTGTCCAAAGAGAGTAGACTCTCAGGGCAGGCCACCCTCTTTTGTAAGACCACAGGAGGAGAGCTAGGTGTGCTTACACTGTTCTGGTCCAGACTGTTTGTTTACATGGCTGTTTGGCTTTTTTGGTGCTGCCAGAGGCCTGGTCTTTGCTTGCCAGTGGCTCTTCTGGAGACGGATGCTGCGATCCACTGAATTGTAACTGGAATTATCTTAGTGTGAAGTAGAAAAACCACCACACTATCTCGGATTTTTTTTTCTCTTGGAGATGTAACTTTTTAAAGCTTTTGGTTACCTGAGAGGAAGCTTCATGCCCAGGGTATGAAGAGAATTGCTAACGAAGCCCGGAGGTAGACAGGGATAAGACACACCAGTAAGTCAGTGCTTGATTACAACAAAGAGCACGGATTAGTGGGTCTCTGGGAAGAGCTGTGTCTTAAACTCCCAAGGGCCCCCTCCAAGGTGCCTGGGAAGATACGACCATAGCCACATCTTAATCCTATCTGGGGCACTAGCACCCAAGCAGAGCCCTGCTTAAAGTGGGATGCTGCTATTCCTGGAGTAAGGAACGCATGTCATCACCGGCTTGGGTTGTTTTGGTGCCTGAGAGTGTGACCTCGTGTGCGACGGAACAGTCACTCGGCTTCCAAATCGGATCCTGTGATCTCACTAAAAAGAAATGTCATGATTCAGCTTTGTAAGTGATGACTATTTTAAGTGTGTGTGTTTTTTAATTTAAGATAGTGTACACAATCAAGCTACATGGACACAGTCTTTATATATCAGACACCTTGTAACAGAATTCTATTAGTTCACATAGCAATAATAGCACTTGCTTTTTAAATACGTCTGGTATATCTTTTTAACTAGTCATTTGTAACAGTAACCCAACGAGTGACAATTCCCAGTTTATAGAGGGAGGGTAGGAAACAAGGCCTACAAGTGGTGGGTTTTGTTCCCCAGTGGTAAGCGGCAGAGATGAAATTTAGTCTCTGTGTTATCGACATGTCATTAATATGCCTTACACACTGGTGAGAATCTACAGCCCCATGAGCAAAGGTTTGGGGCTCATCTCTTCCTCCATAAAAGGTCTAACAAAGGGGTTCGTCAACGATGCAACAGTGATAGTTTGGGATGGACCAGGGGCTTACACAGTCCTTATTAAAGTCACTGTAAGAATAAATGAAGAGAACATTTAAAATAAGAACAAGGAGAGACAGCTCTGTATGTGACAAAGAAGAACCGAGCTTACAGGAAAGGCATACATGGCTCTTCTCATAGGAGAGAACAATCTTAGTGCGTTGCCCACTAAAGCTGGACGTGATCATAGACGACAGTCTTTGAACTGACCAGCACTTAGTGCCTCTTTTGAACTGATACATTTCTGAGCCAGGGTCATCAGTGAGAAGAGACAAAAGACAGTTACAACATCACTTTTGGAATTTTCTGGGCAAGAGGATGCTCTTCCTTAAATGTGTCTGTTCTGGCCTCAGTTTTTACCAAAACTCAGATACCAGTTGGTCCATACTATGCTCCTGCCTCAGCAATAAGGAGCATCTTTGTGGAGTACTGAATCCAACTGACCCTGGGTTGAAACCTCTGAAACCATGAACAGGATCTAGCCTTTCTTCCTTTCAGTCCCCACCCCCTCAGGGTTGTTCGTTTGTTTGTTTGTTTTTGTTTTTCTTCATTCTAACAGAAAAGTTGTCCAACTTACTAGAGCATTCCTGTTCTGTCTTTTATTTCACTCCAGTCATTAGTTTATCCTGCTTTCTTGTTAGTCTATGTATGCTTGTCTTTCCCATTAAACTTATAAGCCCCTTACTTTAGACGTTTTAGCCCTTTCTTTTAACACTTTCTACTGTGGCTAGCACAGTATGAAACTCTCAGTAAATATTTGCATGATGATAGTCCAGGCCTGTGTGTGCCTGAAGTGCACAAAGTTTAAGGAAATTTCTTATGGGACCCCTGACATTCCATATGTGTCAGCCATAGGAAGGGATATTACCAGTCTTCTATTGTCAGATCGATCTAACCTGATTGAACTTACCTGACAAAGACAATGGTGTCATTAACTTCAGCCCTGTGATCAGCTCCAATGACCTTCTGCTTCTCCTGGGCTGTTCAGAGCCTTGCTATAGGTCTCTTCAGCATTGCACAAGTGTAGTGTGAGACCTTTTTCCTCCTTGATTAACTGGGCCTCTTCTTCAGTCTTAGAAGAGATGCTGTGGTTAGCTACTTTAGCTCCATCTGCAGTTAGGAGGTCCCCTTTGATAGTAAACACACCTAGTCTGTATTGAAGGGCTATAGAGAGTACCAATCGATAGTAGTAATTTAAGTTTTGATATAAGTATTTTCATTTGTATTTTGTATAAAGACTTAAATAAGTTGAAATTGAGAACTGCTATTGGAATAGAAAGGTTATGAAAACATAAGTGGTGACTCAGAAGATCCTGAAAAACAGGTTGGAAATTGGCATTTATATTGATCAACAGGGAGGTTGACATTTGCTTCTTTGTCAAAGCCTATAGTGGCGCAATAGGAAACGCTGTAGTACAGGGGTGGGGTGTGTATTTACAGACTTCAGAATGACGCTCAGTAACATGCCTGGCAAAGACTAAACTGTCTCCATTCGGATAAGCAGAGCTTCTCCTGAGCCACAGCTGCCCACTCCCTTCTGTGGTAGAGGACCGCGGAGTGGGCGAGCTCAGCAGCTTGAAGACTTTGTGAGTGGTTAGCTCTCATTATGGCAGTAGCTGAGAAAGGTGATGTCAGGTTGTGTTAAAAAGGAAACTACCTGGTTTGTCAGATGGCAGAAGCCGCTGTAGCTGAAGCTGTGCTTCGTGAGGGGAAAGAAGCCAAGTTGTGACGACTGGCCATTTTCCCAACACCCGTTCTTTATCTAGAAATCCCCGTCACTCTTTTACTCGACTCTCACAGCTAACTCATTCCCTGTTTTCAAGGTTTATATCCTTTCTGGTGCCTGGTGTTGGGGCAAACTTGTCTGCACGTAGCTCTTAGCACATTATAATTGCTCTCCTCTGACCAAGAAGACATCTGTGGGGCAAGTCTGTATTGAGGACTCCACATCAAGCATGTGGTTCTTTAAAAAAATCATAATGAAACGTTCATATTGTGAAAGCTAGTATTTAACAATTTCGAGTGCTCAATCGAGCAGCATTAAGTACCTTCATGATGTTGTGCAAGCTCTCCTCTATTACCAGAAAAATCTCATTATGCCAAACTGGAACTCCACTCATAAAACTCTGCATCCTTCTGTCCCTTGTGGCTTGTGACCTCCAACACATCCCTGGTGCCTGTGACTTTGCCTGTTTGTGGTATCTGGACAGAAGTATGCCCACTCAGTATCAGTGAACCTGTACAGTGTTAGTGTGCCCACAGAGTGTTAGTGCACCTACACATACAGTATTTGCCTCTGTGTCTGCCTTGTTTTCATGCTGCAGAATCTTTAAAGGCTCAGCCATGGTGCAGGATGTATCAGATCTCTTTTTGAGATGCAAAATATCCTCTCTGCTGTGTATTTCATCTCTGTCTTTAAGCTGTTGTTATCAACACTGGTCAAGAAGTCTCTTCTTCAAGCTACAAGGGAATTGCTAGCTCACCTGGTAATTCCGGGCTTGGCTTCTGGAGGAGCCCAGCCCATGGCTTTGACAGCCCTTTCTGACATCCTCTCAGTGTCTCTTGGCAAGGTGGCCCAGATCCCAGCATCTTTCCTGTGCTTCACTCAAGCCAAGCACACACTGTTCCTCCCCCACATGCCACTGTGCCCCTGCAGGTACCAACTCAAGCTCTCGTCCCTGACAGCAAGTCCCAGGCATGGCAAAGTAATTGCAGAGTCATGTCCCATGCCTTGAGTCTTTGGGTCCCCCCCCCAAGAAAATACACCACCATATCTGGGCAAGCTTCTTCCACCTCAGTCTTAGCTTGCTCTACATGGCTGTCCCAGAAGCTCCTGTACGTAGCCATCCTCTCCTCTCCCCTTCTTATTTAAGTGGTTATGGAATTCATCTTACATTATCGGCGTTGTTTGTTTGTTCCTCTGCTGTCTTTATTCTGCACAATCACCTGCCTGCTGCCCCAAAGCAGTTTCCCTCTTAAGGTTAAGAACGGTCAGGGCTGGAAAGACGCTAAGTGCTTAGAACACTGACTGCTCTCCCAGGGGACAGACTCAGGCTCAACTCCCAGCATCCACACAACAGCTCACAACAGTCTGAAACTCCAGTTTGGCAGGCTCTGATAGCCTCCTCTGGCCTCCTTTTATACCAGGAGTGCACACAGACATGCAGGCAAAATAACCACGACACACAAAGAATGGATGATTTTTTTTGAATTGTTTGTATTAATAGCTTCCTCCTCATTTATACTCATCTTGGAAAACTTCTTTGCTGTTTTGCAATATTTTGCAAAAACAATATTTTCTTCCAGATAAATGTAAGCCATGCCCTAGTAAATTTGGAGTCACTTGCGGCTTTGCTTAGAAAACATTGTTGTCACTAGTGCAAATTCCTTGCTCAAGAAGTCCCAAGTGACAGGAAGCCAATGTCAACCTGGCTTCAGCCTTATGCCCAGCACCCCCCTCCCTTTGCCCTTGGTACTCCAGGGAACAGGAGCGTCACTCCCACTATCCCTGGGTTTCCTGCCTCTTCTCTTCCCCTTTGCTGTCCTTCCTTTAATCCAGGTCTACCCATCTCCCAAGGTCAAGGTCAAGAAGCTGCTTCTGTCCAATTAGATTAAATAAGACCCATGTAAAGATTCTTGCATGTGTCAAGGATTTAATGACCACTAGATAAATACTACATAATAGATACTTTTCTCTGTATGGCTATTACTCTGATTTCTGATGTGTCACCAGTCTTTTCCTCCGTGATGATCGTACGTGTTGCATGGCACATATAACACAGGAGACTCCATTCAGGCCATCCTAAACACAAAGTGAGACTGTGGAGTCATGTAACTGAAAAGCTTGGCTGCTTTGAACAGACGCATCCTTGTTTCCAAAATCAACCCTCCTTGCCCCCATGGATTCATCATAATTAGCCTCGTGCACACATGAGAAAGCCGTGCTCCCTCTGGCCTTCCAAGTTCAAGTGCAGAAGAGATGCCTGCTCTCCAGGGAGTTCCAGTAGTGACTTGGTGCTGACCTAGTCATGGCTTGCTGTGGTCTGGTCTGCTGGGGCCAGCCCTCGCTCTCTGAAACTGCGGCTGTCTGCTTCTCTCTTCAGGGATTTGGAAATTCTACACCTCTCCCTGCAGACTGCTCCAGGTTAGCAATGTCTAACAATGTGTTAGCAATGGTCTCCTTGATCTTTCCAAAGTTTCAAGAGATCGAGTTTCATCCTTTGTCTTGCAGAGAAGGTGGAAAGCCCTCCAGCACCCCTCTTTAAGACACCCATGCTCTTGATGGTGGTGATTAAGTGCCTCTGGCTCTTTTTCTTCTTTCTGTGAAAGGCGTTCCATCCCTTAACCTTTCCAGGAAGAGCCTGATTTCAGATCCTTTGACCCAGGGCAGTTTTGCTTAAGCTCTGGACCTTACTTTCCAGCCAGAACTTGACTGGAGACCTCCCTCAGACACAGCTTTTCTCCGACCTCCAGGGATGTCTGGAAGGACTCAGCTGTGTTGGCTGGGACCTTGGGTTGCTGCCAAGCCTTGTCTGCTGGTGTGGTTTCTTGGCTCACTACACACACACACACACACACACACACACACACACACACATTCAACCTCTCTCTTTCTCTCTCTCTCCCTCTCCCTCCTCCTTCTCCCCCTCCCCTCCATCTCCTCTTAGTGACAGCTACTGACCTGACTTTCTCTGAACTCCTCACATAGGGAAGGGCTGGGGTTTGGATCACATAAGGAACTGTCTGGGGTATGCCCTGCCCCCAGACAGTTCAAGTCCTCCTGCTGCAAGTCCCGGTGATCTAATTTCTGAGTTCCCACAGTGGACAAGATGGGAATGTGAGATGTGATTTGCTGTTTTGGTTTCAAGAAACAAAACAGACCAGGGAGCTGCCCCTTCTTCTCTGGTGTCCGGCTTCATTGCTCTGTGGCCTGCTGGCCCTTAGTGGCTCTTCTAGGTTTCTTTGAAAGTATCCAATAAATTTTAAAAAGGAGCATGTGTTAAGGGAAGAAATTAGAAGCTAAACAAACAAAATGGTAGGCAAGTCTGGTACTAGATATAGAATGTTTTTGTGTGTGTTCTCTATCCTAGAATGCTACATGAATTCTAGAAGACATCGGGGGAAGAAAACTTGCCAGGTGCATGTGGGTAAGAGCACTGACTGCTCTTGGAGAGGATCTGGGATTAGTTCCTAACATCCTTATGGCCGCTCACAAGCACTTGTACCTTTTCTTCCAGGGGATCCAATGCCTTCTTCTGTCCTCCTTAGACTCTTTCACGTATGCAGAGCAAATACACACACTCAGGCACACTTCTAAATGCTAGCAAATGTTGAGATTGATGCTAAGCTGTTAAAGGAATAAAGTGACGGCTAAACATTTTTCTCAAGCAAATACGAGTAAAAAGAAAAGAATTGTAGTACAATTTAGAATAAGTGGGAGTCCTCCTCATAAAGCACACTTAGGATAAAGGTGGTATTTGTCAGTCAACGTAGTTGACAGCAGGTAAATGCAGATGAATCCTGATGGTGCCAAGCTCTGAAAGAACAGCACTAAGCTTTCAAACACGAACTGACGTGACAGTAGAAATCAACAGAAAGACAGTTCTGCAGACAGAAAGAAGCACCAGACTTTGGCCATCAACAGAGAGGAAAAGGAGTTGAAAATTTGGAATTATTAAAGGCGATTACTAGGCAAGTATTGATTTCATATCTGTCCAACAACAACAAAATAAATAGATAAATAAATACGCCTTTCTTGAAGTATTATTTAAAACTTTAGCAAAGCGAATAATAGATAAGGTCATTGATAAAGCTTTTGTCTCAATTGCAACAAAATAAGGATGAAATTACAAAAGCTTGAACAAAACCTCACGGCCCAGACTCTTAAACACTTGGAAAACCCAAGGCACTTACAAAATCTAATTTTAAACATTTATACTTTAAAAGTATAAAACTCAGCATTTTATCTGTGAGCATTCTTGGAGTTTGTTCAAAACAGTCCTAGGAAGTATGCCGAGAAATCTCCATGCTCTCACTATCAAACCAGAGATAAGAAAATCCAGCAAGCATATCAACCTGAAAGACAAACGCACAAACAAACAACAAAATGCAAGCACAAGGGAAGGTGAACGCAAATACAGCAACGAGTGAACTGAAGAGTAAGGCGCACAAATACAAACACTTACAAAAAGCTAAGGACAAAAAAATGGGGAAGTTGAAAAAGATGACAATATGAACATGTAAGAAACAGGCATTGAGTCTGGAGCCCTGGCTCTAGGTTCCCTGTGCTTGCTCCCTCCAGAGAACCTGCGTTCTTCCTTAGCACCAGTGCTGGGCGGCTCAGAACTGTGGTTCCAAATCCAAGGGACTTGACACCATCTTCTGGCTTCCATGGGCACACACACATGGCACATGCGCGCGCGTATGCGCGCGTGCATGCACACACACACACCACATGAAATTTTAAAAATATGAATAAGTGACAAGAGGCTAAGTGGAAATATTTTTGAAATATTTGAAATACTAAAAATATTGAATATATCACACACATGGCGCACGCCTTTAATCCCAGCACTCGGGAGGCAGAGGCAGGCGGATTTCTGAGTTCGAGGCCAGCCTGGTCTACAAAGTGAGTTCCAGGACAGCCAGGGCTATACAGAGAAACCCTGTCTCGAAAAAAAAAAAATATTTTCAAAACATATGAAACAGATGATTTTTTTTGGGAGAAATTGTTAAAATTGGTCAAATAGGTGATATATATATATATATATATATATATATATATATATATGAAAAGGAAACTGTTCAAAAGATTTGACAAAATCATGAATAAAAATCTCATTTTTACAGTGATCACAACCAAACTGAACAAAATGCCTAAGCAACAACAAAATGCCCAAATCCTTTTGAGACTTCTTTCAACTCCAATCAGCCTAAAGACTTCTTCAAAATTTCAAAAACCGTGACTTCTTTTTTAAAGATATATTTTATCATGTCTAATTACAAGGTGTGTGTGTGTGTGTGTGTGTGTGTCTGTGTGTGTCTGTGTCTGAGTGTGTACAGGCGGGTTTAGATAGCTGTAAGTTGCCTGACATGGGTACTGGAAATGAATTTGGGTCCTATGAAAGAGCAGCAAGTGCTCTCAAAAGCACTTCTTTCCAGCCCCAGCGATTTCTATGTTATGTAAATTGTTCAAGAAAATAAGCGAGGTTTAAAATCTTTCCCAGTTTGACGTATCCATTCAGGGGTTGGCAGACACATTTCAAAAGTTAGAGGACCCGGAGAGTGACACCTGTGACTCTAATGAATGTAACCATGCCTGTGAGATGCAGAGTATTGTGCTGCTACCACAGCACATCATAAGGACCCCACACTTCACACAATTCAGAATAAACCAACTGGATCATATCCATATCAAAGAATACCTTAGATCAATACAAAACCAATCTCATGTGGATACAGGCAAAAATGAAAACATCAGAAACACTATGATAAATGAAAAGAAACTAGCTACAAAATACATTAGTTCATGTCTATGAAACATGGCTCACACCTTTAACCCCAGCACTCAGGAGGCAGAGGCAGGTGGATATCTGTGAGTCTGAGTCCAGCCTGGTCTACATATTGAGTTCCAGGAGAGTCAGTACTGCATGGTGTGACCTTGTCTCAAGACATAAAAAAAAAAAAGTCAAGAAAAGACAAATTTAGGCAGAACAGAAGCAGGTCGATGGCTTTTAGAGACAGGTGTAATAATGGGAAATGACTATAAATGAATAGAAGGAAGTCTAGGGACAGTAGAAACTGTCCTAAAATTAGGACTCTTTAAAACTGTCCTAAACTTGATGGTAATCGCAAAACTATATTTCTGAAGTTCAGCGCAGCAAAGGTTCGGTTTGACGGATGTGTGACACACAACTTTCAGTTATAACTCAGGGTTGCACCTTTTGCAAACATGCAGAGAATTTTAAAAATCTGAATGGGTTTAGTTTCATTTGATTAACCCCATCCCTCCAAAAATACACGCGTGGCAAAGTAAAGGAGAGTCTGTGCATTGTAGAAGTCTCCTATGATAACCACGAAGCAGAGTGCTACCTGAAGTCCAACGCGAGGGGCCCTGAAATCCTAGCCCATTATACAATGGAATCCACGCACATGACAAGAATGAAGGCCGTGAAGACTGCTTAATGACACGGGAAGATGCTCAAGGAGTGACATTAAACGGAAAAGAAAAGTGGGGTCTAAGTGTTGTGCACTAACCCTAAATGGAAAACCCTGTATCTTAGTAACTGAAACCTTCCTCCTCCGAGGCGCATGGTGGTGGCCAAATTTTCTGCTGCTCAATGCTTTCTACGTCCAGTGCGTTTTCACACAGGAAAGAAGAAACTGTGTAGTATGGTCCTTCTTTTAGGCAAGGTAGGCAACAGAGAGGCCTATATTTCTGTAAATTCTTCTGATTCAGCAGAAAGCACAGGGGCAACTGAGCTAATGTGGGAGTGTGTGTGTGTGTGTGTGTGTGTGTGCGCGCGCGCGCGCAGGCACATACACACTTGTGCAGGGATGTATACAATGCTGGGTCTTTAGGACTGAGAAAAAGCTTACCACCTCTGACAGATGGAGCATTCTGACAACCTAGCCACACCGTTGCTTCAGCGTGGTCTCATGCATCCGTCACTCATGTGTCGTTAGTGACCAAGGTGCTATGGTACACAAAATGCTAGACACATGCTGGCAGCAGGACTCAGGGAAATACAGTGGCCGAGGGCTCCGGATAACAATGCCCCTCTGGTACTTCCTTCTTTTAGAGTCCAGTGATCTGTGTAGTGTAAGTGTGGGAGACGGGGAGTCCTTCAGAGCAGGATAGCAGAGGCACAAAGACAGCCAATTAGGAGGCCACAGCCGGATGAGCCGTCAACTTCCAGTGGCCTCTGCAGTAACAAGGGGATGCGGGATAGCCTTTGCTCTCTGAAGTCACATTGTTACTTGCCACAAACACTTCTCCACCTAACCTTTAAGATAATTAAACAAATGAGAAATGAACCAGATTCCAGCCTCAAACCTTCTAGCACTCTGGTCTTTAGTACTAATGAATTTGTACCAGCCTTACCACCTGCCTGGACCACGTGTGGGAGAAACCGGTAACGAGGCTCTGCTGCCCTGATGAGTGTGCTCATTAAGGAAGCCACTTGGTTTGAAGACCCACCCCAGACAATCTGATGGTGGATTTTATTGAAATAATTTTATAAACAAGGCTTCAGACAGAGTTTTCTCCTGATGAGGGTTCCAAGCTCATTACCACTGTCAGGAAGACATTTAAAGAGATAAAAATAAAAGTCTAGGATTAAAACACTTTCACCTTTAGGCAAAACAGTCTCCCTGGGCTTCAGCTTCCTTCATCTGTAAACGTGGTAATGATATTTCCCTTCCCAGAGCATCTGAAGAGCTGGTGCTGAATTCTAGGTTGGGTTCTTGGCAGTTGGGAAAGAAGAACTCATAAATGTGATTATTTTTAATAGCATGAAGAACCTAACATGGTAAATAGATGTCTGATCTCTCTTAAGATGGGGAAAGATGGAGGAGTTAGGGAAAGGTCTGAAGGAGCTAAAGGGGTTTGCAGCCCCATAGGAAGAACAATAATATCAACCAACCAGATCCCCCCCCCCCCAGAGCTCTCAGGGTCTAAACCACCAACCAAAGAATTTCAGCCACATATGTAGCAGAGGATGGCCTTATCTGGCATCAATGGGAGGAGAGGCCCTTGGTCCTGGAAAGACTCCATGCCCAGTGTAGGGAAATGCCAGGGTGGTCAGGTGGGAGTGGGCTGGCAGGTGGGAGAGCACCCTCATAGAAGCAGGGGGAAGGGGGGATGGGATGGGGTGTTTGCAGAGGGGAAACTTGGGAAAGGGCTAACACTTGAAATGTAAATCAATAAAATATTCAATAAAAAAGTAAAGGGAAAAATGGGGCAAGAGCCATGTAAAGGAGAAACAGGAACATTTCAGTAAATCAGCCACAGATCTGGGAAGCCCGCCTGGCTTTAATTAGACTGATGTCCTCCTTCCAATATTGCCTTTACTCTTAATCAGTTTTGAGGCTCATGACTGTTACCACAGAATGACTCAATGTGTTTGTTGCGCAGCTACTACAGAAGCAGAGTGACCCAAGGAAGGTGATCTCAGAGAAACACATGGGCCCCAGAGTCCAGTGCAGCTGACATCCCATGGCTCACTCGGCTGCCCTAGAGCAGGAGGCAGAGGACTTTAAAATCCTAGTGGACCACAGGAGGGATGCTCCTGTATTGTAAGCTCTCTCCCCAGAGCTAAGCCCAAAAGTCTGCACAGAAGCACCATGCCTAAGAAGTTTGAAAGAGCTGGTGGGGCTCAAGGATGATCGACAGTTCCTTTTCTGAAGCCAGTGGCATCTTTCTAGTTTCTTAATTCCGCATCAAGCATAAATAGTAAGCTGGGAAATAAGAAGAAGAAGAGGAGGAGGAGGAAAAGGAAGAGGAAGAGGAGGATGAGGAAGAAGAGGAAGAGGAGAAAGAGGAGGAAGAAGAGGAAGAAGATGAAGAAGAGGAGGAAGAGGAAGAGGAGAAAGAGGAAGAGGAGAAAGGAGGAAGAAGAGGAAGAGGAGGAAGAGGGGGAAGAGGAGGAAGAGGAGGAAGAGGAGGAGGAAGAAGAAAAGTGCATGCTGGCAGCAGAGCCTCAGATCACAGAGATTAGACTAAAGGGATTTTATCATTGAGGGAAAGTTAGAAATGAAGGAAACAGAAACTGCATGCCTTTGCTGGGAGATCTCACACAACCAAGTGGCAAATAGGAGCTTTCTAGAATCAACCCTTTTATCCATGACACTGAGTTCGGCTGCTCCATGCACTAACAGATATTTCAAATAAATAATTTAAAAGTTCTAGCTGCCCATGCCAAGTTCAAATGGATTTATGGGACATTCAGGTCTCCTGTTGTCAAGCTGGGAGTCTTAATGAGAGGTTGGCAGTGCCTCAGGCAACGAATGTGCTCTCACGAGGGTCCTAAGAGCAGCATCTATCTCCTGGGCTCTCTTCTTGCTGTCACAGCCTCCAGGACCACCGTCCTGGCTCACTCTATTTGATAGGTTCTACTTATTCTTATTTGTCAATTGACAGCGGCCACCTGCACATCCTATGGGGCTTACTCTGGCTGTCTAGACAGTGGAACACCTTGCCTGGCCTGCACTGTAGCCTCTTTCTGGACACCAGCAGGAGGTGGGGGGTGTTGAAGATAAGAGCATCGTAGAGTGCAAACGGCCCAAAGTGGAGCCAGAGGAACCTATGAGATCATTCGGAAGAGCTTGGGAATTCACTGCCATTTGCCTACTTGGCTTCGGATGAAAAGCATATCTTAAAGCTGCTCAAAATGTGTCTGATTCATCTGCAACTGAGAATGAGACCAATCAGGGATAAGAAGTGAGTAAAATCCTTGTGATCACAGAGCCAAGAGAGCCTATTTTAAAGCACTTAATGTATTTTTTTTCTTAAAGATATATACACCAACTGTAATTAAGCTCCGTTTCTCCTTGTGATCTTGGCGAGATGTTAAAAAAGAGATAGAGGCAGGGAGTTGACTTGCCAAGTGGATTTTTCTAAGCGTTCTCAGCTCTAATTAAAAGTCCTTTGTGCAGGGCCAACCAGCAATCAGCTTCCTAATTAGAGTTGAGCAAACTGCCTTGGTGAACTGTGGATTGCTGTGAACCCAGGAATCTGGGGGAAAGTCTGTCTATTTGCAAAGGGCCATCTTTTGAAGCTCAGACACCCAAGTCCTGAAAGGCACAGCTCACAAAGCAATTTCACAACTCTGCTGTTATTGAGCCATCCATTTTCACCTTCTAGTGGCCCACTGGTGTCTTCCATATTGTGCAAAACCTTGGCTGACAGCATTACCTTGAAACATTATATTTTCAAAAATAAAAAAAAAAACTGGATGAATTAAAATGCTAGTAGCTTTGTTCCTTGTTAGTTTCAGACAGAGACTCCTGCATCCTAGGCTAGCCTTGAACTTGCTGTGTAGCTGAGGAGAGTCTTGAACTCTGATTCTCCTGCATCTACCGCATGGGTACCAGAATGGGCATGTCCACAGTTATGGGATGCTGAGGATCGAACCCAGGGCTTCATGTATGGCCAGGTGTACAATGTACACTACAACTACAAATGAGCTACATCTTCAACCCCAAATATGCCAGTGTTTCATCAATTAAATGCAGACCAAGAATACCATCCTATCTTTAACTGGATATTCTTCATATTATGGGAGCCATAATGGGAAATAGACATACCAGTGCTTGTTGCTGGCCAAACACAGCACAAAAAAAAAAAAAAAAAAAAAAAAAAAAAAACTCTGTAAAAAGAAAAAAACCTGACTCATCCACCGCCAGACTTCCATAAGCCAGCTTCTGCCATTTCCTCCATCACAGATAGGACCAAGGAGCAGAACAATCAAGTGACCGGCTCACATTATCACCAGAGAGGATGGAGCCTGCCTGGGTTCACCTGTAGCTTGTCAGGTTCCAGTTTGTGCCTAAATCCACAGGTCTGGATACCCACACGGCACATAGTCGGAGCCATGCAATCTCATCTGAGCCCACCCTCCTGATTTCCCTGACCCATATGTCCACACTGAGACCTTCTGAAATGCAGGTTTTCAATAAAGAGATTATACTGGAGTATAAACTAGAGAACATTGCTAGTGTTTACTCCCAGAACTATAGAGAGAACACCAGCAATGCTACCCTTGTCCCACTCCATTAGAGACAAACAGTCCCAAAGCCACTACACTCAGGGGAGTACGGCTCATTGTTTAAATGTGTCCTCTTGGCTTGCCCTGTTTCAGGCATACCTTTCTGATACTTCATTTTCCTAGAAACGTAGGCATTCAAAGGAGGAGCCATTTATGATCATGTGGTTGTCTTGCTCCTCTCATTTGGGTCAGATGCATGAATCTAAATAGATGAAGCCAGGTGTAAGGTAGGAGCCTTAGTCTCAGCTCTCAGGAGGCTGAGGCAGGAGGATCAGTTGAATTTGGGAGTCTGAGGCAGCCTGGTCAACATAGGAAGATTTGTTTAAAAACTACAAAGGGGTGAGGGGAAGGCTTTCCATGGGCTGTCTTTAAAATACTTTTTTTTTGCTTCCAATTAAAGATGCTGGATGTTAATATGTTGCCACTTTTCACACCCTGAAGTGGGAATGGTGGGTCACAAGGTTTCACTCGGAGCAGGCCCCTTTGGGATGAGGGAACTGCCGCCTCAGAGCAGAGGCAGAAAAAGAGAGGAAGTCTCAGACAGCAGCAGACATGGGAAGACAAAAGGGAAATGAGAGGAGAAGGAGAATAAAGGGAACACGGAGAGCTGCAGATGAGGCCTTCCTCTCCAGAGCTGCACACAAGACTAAAATTTTTAAAAGGGGCGACAACAAACCCCCCGAGGCCCACACAAGTATAAGGATACGCTCTTGCTGGGCTGTTTTGGGCTGGGCTCAGGAGCCCAGCTCTGGTGATAACCACACAGGGCTGGGGTCCCAGGAGCATCTTTCCCAGGAGGTGATGTGGTCTCGCCATGGCACTTGGTGGCAAATGTCAGCGGGTGGGGTCAGATGTGCAAGCCCATAGTTGGTGCTGGGTTTTTCCCGCTTTGTATTAACTCCCTTTCCTGCCCTCCTCCTTGGCCTGACTCTCACTGGCGGTTTAAGGGCTCGGCTGCTTCTTTCAAATGTGCTGCTTCAGTGTGGCTGGCCCTTACCATTTGCAGATGAATAGAAGCCAGTAGTATCAGCCTCTCTCTGCACAACGATTTGAGATACTGGCACTTGGTCAGTGTTCCCTAGATGGTTAAGTTCCATGGAGCAGCAAGTCACGTGATGAAAATTTTAAATTCTGAGAGGAACCAAGCAGGCAGGATAGAAAGTTTAAGGTCTTAATAACAGGCCCTGCCAGACCTCCCAGGGGGACGAATGAGAGGAGAATACAGTCTTTCTGAATGGTGAGCAGAATTATTTCTGGAATGTTAAGTTGGAAGAAGACGGTGTGTCGATTCAGGGTGCTGTACATCTCTGAAACCCACAGGGCTTCAACCTCCTCTGAAAGCCAGTCCTGACTAACTGGAACTGACTAACCTGGATGATCCCCAACAGGTAAAGCCATTTTCACTCACTCGAGCGTGGATGTGGATGCAGGTGATTTATCTGACCCCTCTGGCAGCATATGAAAATGAACATATTCAGATGATCTAAGTTAGAGGAAAATGGCATTAGGAAGCAGTGTGCACAGCCTGAGACGGAGGAGACTGGTGATTAGTGGTGCCGATGTTTCTTCCCTTCCCTGTTACATTCTTGCAAGGCATGATCAGACAGTGTTCCCAGCAGGGCGACACACTGCTCTTCCCTTTCACCCCAGATTGTCTTAAGTGACTTGCCAGGAGTTCCGCTGCTTCTTTCTTGACTTGCTGACAAGTTGATCTGGGGCTGCTTTCCCGTAGTCCATATGATGATTTAGTCTTGTGTACGTTCACAAAACTTGGCTCTGTAACTGCCAATTATCCAGTGGAATATGGTTGTGGTTGTCACAGTGCCTCTCTCTGGAGACGAATGTCAGCTGGGTTAGCTCTCTTCTTAGAGTCTTGGTGTTGGGAGGGTATATTTTCCAATCCCGGAGTTCATTATGGTAGAAAGACAAGGAGAGTGACCCATTTTCAACAATATAATATTTGCTGTGGACCTAGAACATCACTTTGGCAAAACAAAATGGAAACGGTCTCTCTCTCTCGCTCTCTCTCTCTCTCTATATATATATATAGAGAGAGAGAGAGAGAGCGAGAGAGAGATAGAGATAGAGATAGAGATAGAGATAGAGATAGAGATAGAGATAGAGATAGAGATAGAGATAGAGATAGAGATAGAGATAGAGAGATAGATCTTTTGAGAGTGTGGAGTTGAAACTGCAGAGCCAGGAGCCTAGACAGTCTCGATTACAGTGCAGTTGGCTAGACTCCTGTGCCGGTTGGTTTCACTCATGCTGTTAAGTGGCTTTGCTGGTGAGAGCTAATATTCATGCAACAGCCAGCTCTAAACTCTCAGCTTGAGTGAACGTGCTTGCTTTTCTTCAGCAACGATCATAATAGGCAAGGTCCTTGCATCTGCCCATTTGACAGATATGAAAATTGGGTTTTAGAAATATAGTCACTTGCCTAGATCAAACACCAACTAAGTGCTCTTCATCTGTGGCCTGGTTTCTTTTTTACTGTATGTGTTTATAGTAGACACGATGCTTTGACATATGTAGTGACTCCATTACCATAGTCAAGCAGATTTCGATACCTGTCACCTTATGTAGATACCTTTGTGGTAAGAGCATCAGCAAGCTACTCGCACAGCGAATGTCTATGATACAGTTTTTCAGCCACAGCCCTCATGGTGTGCATTAGATCCCTAATCGTACTCAGCTTGTGTAACTGCAGCTTCACATCCACCTCCTCTCCCACTCTTCTGCACCCCTTGTAAACCAACTCTCCTATTCTACCACTGTGTGCTTGATACATTTAGGTCCTACATGTGAGATAATGCAGTGGGTTTGACTAAATTCACTTTGTATAGATCCTCCAAGTTCAAGTCTGTTAATGATGTTATGCATCTCCCCTTTTAAGGCTGAATAGCCCTGGGGTATAGATTATGATATCTGACACATAGAAGATGTCATAGTTCTATGTGTGGTACTGTGAGTTGGCCCGGGGGTCTTGTCCATGTTAGGATTCTAGGCAAACTCTTTCACTGTGGTCTATCCTAGCCTTATACCACAGTTTCCTTATCTATGTATATATTGGTGAACACTGAAGTATTTCCTTATCTTGGCCACTGTGAAGGCTGAAATGAACATGGAACACGGAGATCTTTGTCAGGTACTGATTTCATTTCTTTGGGGTCTATCCCAAGAGAAGATTCCTCCAGGTATGTATTCAGAAGAACTTGGTCATATGGTAGCTCTACTTTTTGAAGAACCTGTACTGTTTTCCATATTGACTGAACCAGTTCCCGTTCCTCCCAATAACATAATGGGAGATGCTTCCCATCTTCCCCTTGGCCAACACAGGTCATCTTTTGTAATAACCATCTTAATGGGTGAGAGGTGAACATTTACTCAGTTTTGAGGTACAGGCCCTGATGATTAGTGTTGGTGAGCATTTTCATATGTGTTGGACAATTTTTAGTTCATTTAAAAAAAAAATCTCTATTCATATAGATGCTTTGGCCTATTTCTAATTGGATTATTTGGGCTTCACTATTGTTGTTGTTTGAGTCGTGTGTGTTTTTTTAATGTAGCTTAAGTTCATTACTTTAACTCTGCAAACATTTCCTTCCACAAGCTGCTCGTTCATTTCGTTGGCTGACTCTGCTGTGCGGCAGCTCTGTTGTGGGTGGTCCTGTTTATTTATATCTGCTTGTGTTGCCAGGCTTTAACAAAGCATCCGAAGAGTTATTGCTGAGGTCAAGGAACTGCTCTCCTACACCCTGTTCTGGTGTGACGGTTTTAAGTTTTTCTATCAGGAATGGATTCGTGTGTACAGCATAAGGTAAGACACGATCTCATGCCTTGGCATGTGGTTATCCATTTTAACCAACACATTTCTTAAAAAATAAATAAAACCATCAGCCAGGAGTGGCAGCACAACCTGAAATCTTAGGAAAGGAAAGGAGATCATGGGCTTGAGCCCATTCTGGGTTATAAGAAAGAGAGTTGGTAGTGGAGAAAGTGAGAGGAAACCCTTTCTCTGTTGTATCTTCTTGATGGCCTTGTTGACGATCCGTTGACTTTAGATAGTTGGGGTTTTGTTCCATTGACCTATGTGTCTGTTTTTATGGCAGTAAAAATGTCTTGACTACTATAACTTTTAAATATAAATTGCAATCACAAAACATGATGCCTTTGTTCTTCTTTCTCAAGATTGCTCCAGTTACTTGGGCTCATGGTGACCCACCTTTTGATGGAGAGAATGGCGAATGTGTGGGCTATTCCTCTGGTCTATCACCTTCTCTCACTGGCATTTCTTGGCTTTCCTCTCTTCATCTGTGAGAGCATCAGTGGCCTTAACCTTGATCTGCAGATGGGGAAGCAGTGTCCTAAGGCGGGGAGGGTTGTGATCTGAGTTAAAGGCAACTTTCTCTGTGTCAACGGCCTCTTCAAGGCAAGCTGCCTTAGTAGGTAGAGAATAAAGAGTGCAGAGTGACGCGTTTTTGGACTCCCTTCCACTGTATCATATCATTTGGGGTCTTTGATCTTTACAGTTGCACCATGTCTGTTCTTAGAGCTGTTTTGAAAACAGAGCTGGTTTTTATGGGAGTTGTATATTGCCTTTAAAATGTAAGTCTTGAATGATGTGGTTAAATGGCTACTCTTCAGGCTGCTGTGAAGGCCTCCCCAGCCAGGGCAGATGCTTGAGACCTAATACTGTTATTCAGTGATGTTAGAGGATAGCATGACGTGGTTGAAGTGAATTCCTGGAACTTCTGTTCCATTTTTCCCACTTCAGTTTCCATACTGTGTTAACCAGAGTTCTCTAGAGGAACAGAACTGATGGACAAAATATATGTTAAAATTGGATTTAGTAAACTGGCTGATACAACATGGTCTGACAGTCCCTCAGTGGCTGTCTCACACTGGAGAAGCCAGGAATCCCATTGTTAGTTAGTTCGTGGGACTGGATGCTTCAGTAGTCTCAATTTGGTGCTGAAAACCAGGAGGGATCCTGGAGGGTTGCCAGTCTTCACTGTACCTGGGAAACCTGAAGAAGCTGGTTCTAGTGTCAGTGATGGAAAGAAAAAGCAGCGATAGGATAGATGAGCTTGCCAGTAAGAGCAACAGTAAACAGAAAGAAAAAAATATTTCCTGACTCTCTATGTGGATTCTGGAGATCCAACTCGGGTCTTCAGACATGGTTTGCGCTCTTCAGACCGAGTATCTCCCCAGCCCAGATTCTTTGTTTCTAACTAGGAAATATTTTATATTTTAGGGATGGTAGACAGAGGCATTTTAAATATTGTAGTTTTGTTACAAGGAGAATGTCATTAGTGTCTGGCCGGCTTTCTCTAAATCCCTTAGTTTCAGATTTTCCTTCTTCCATGAGTAAATGCTAAATACTACCATGATAGTTAATCTTGGTGGTCAACTTGAATTGATCTAGAGCAACTAACTAAGAAGCAAGATGCTGGGCATTCCCAAGAATTTCCTTATATTATTTGAAGTGGGAAGATCCACCCTAAATGTGGGGAGCACCTCCTGTGGCAGACTAGAGAAAAGGAAGGTGTTTTGCCTTTAATCCCAGCACTTAGAAGGCAGAGGCAGGCAGATGATGATGAGTTTACATGTCAATCTCCAGGCCAGACTTTGTCTCAAAAATAGCAGGATATGGTGGGGGTGCTGTTATGCTCTTATAACCCCAATTGTGTGGAGATGGAGACAGGTAGATCCTCAAGCTCTTATGATAGCCAGCTCCTTAGCCAGAAGATAACACAAAGTGGCCTCAGGAAGTTCCTGAAACTAATCAAATTCACTAGGTCCCTCCCTCCCAAGAGTAAGCAAAGACTCAGACAAGATGGGCGGCAAAACAAGATGGACTGAAACAGGACAAACTTTCTAGAAGAAACAGAGATCAAGACACTGGGGAAGGACACTCTCCAACCTTTTGAGCAGCCTATAGGTTGTTCAGTGTGCTCCAGGTTTCTAACTTTTCTGAGCTGTCACCCATACTGGGATGAGCTTTGATGAGGCAACTATCTTTAAGTCATTTCTGCTCTTGTAAGTAACCCCTCATCCAGATTCCTTTAACTAACCCCAATAAGACTTATGGTTCACTGTATTGACTTTGGTGATATCCGTTCTTTGATATGTCATGGGTGTCCTATGTGGGGTGAGTAGATGTGTATGTTCTGTCTCCCCAGGAAAGTCTTGTCACCTAACAACAGCCTAGCCTAATTGGTGAGTTCAGGTTCAGTGACAGACACTGTCAAAATACATGGTTGATGGCTCTTTGTGTGGTGCGCTAACAGAAATGTCCCTTATAGAGTCGCATGTATAAACACCTGGTCCCAGTTGGTGGTGCTGTTCGGGGAGGTTAGGAACTCTTAGGAAGTGGAGTCCTCCTGAAGGAAGTACAGAACTGGAGGAGGTCTGTGAGAGTGGATAGCATTGTTCCACACTTCGTTCACTTTCTGTGCGTCCTGTGTGTAGATGGAGATGTGACTTCTTGCTACCAAAATAGTATCTTATCCTTCTGGGGCTAAAATAAATATTGTCTTTCAGTTGCTTTTGGTCATGGTTACTTTATCACAGTCACAGAAAAGTAATATACTAAGGAACGACAGCAAAGGTTGACCTCAGATCTCCACCTGCATGTGCACACAGGTGCACTCACATAGACACAGACATACACACACATAGACACAGACACACACATAGACACACACAGACAGACACATAGACACACATAGACATACACACAGACAGACAGACACAGACACATATACACATAGACACACAGACACACACAGAGATATTGACAAACACACACACACACATACACACAAAGACACACATGTAGACACAGCCACAGACACACACACAGAGACACACACACACATACACAGACATACACATGGAAACAAACACATACAGACACAGACACACACAGAGACACACACGTAGACACACACAGACATAGACACATATATACACATGCACACAAAGCCACAGAGACACACATATAGACACACAAACACACACACATGCACACACAGAGACACAGATACTCAGACACATTTACACACAAACATACACACACACAGAGAGAAACACACACACACATAAGGATTCTTCTGATTAGAACATGTCTATAAGGAAAACATCTTTTAGCCACACATAAATGTAAAAATAAGTCCAGAGGTCTATTTGGTTTACTTAGTCTCTGATAGAAATAACTGTTTGGTTATAGTTTTGTTCTGCTCTTCCTAAGGCATCCAGACGTCTGGTGCCCATGCTGAATTCCCGAGCCTGTCTGGAGACTTGGGTGGGCTCTGCTCCCCTGACATCTTTCCCCAGAAGCCCTTCTGCTCCTCTCCCCTTTCCCCTCCTGGATTCTTTAGCAAAAAGGCTTACAGCTTGAGAGGGCAAAGTTTCGAGTTCACACTTGCCGCGCTTCTCCTGGTGTTAAGGGCACATCAAGCCATGCTTACCGCATGAGAAGGCTTAATGAAAGTTAGCATTTTGGTTCCTGACAACTGGCCAGTTCACATGCCACTGACTCCCAAAGGATTCATAGTAAGTCTTTAACTTGACCCTTAGAAAGCATTTAAGAAACTTCAGGGAACCCATCAAAACAAAACCCACAAGCAGACGCTGAGCTGTGAGCTGTGAGCAGCAGGCATGCACTGGTCAAGGAATTAGATTACTCAAGGTGGTGACTCATTCAGCAACTATGTAGTGTTTGTGGTCGGGGAAACCTTTGCCAGAACATGACTAAAATCTATTGGCAGCTTCTTAAAAGGAATCATGACAGGGCCTAAACCAATGAGTGTGTAAGTGTGCTGGTTTTTTTCTTCTTCTGTGTTTTTCACTAAGTCAGAATGGAGCGTAAGAAGACACCGGCCTTCCTGATGTTGGCTATTACAGCATGGTATATGGAGCAGTCCCAACAGCTGCCCAGTGGAACCAATCCCACACACAGCTCTGTGTTTGGGTGTGGAGACTTGTGTGTGTGTGTGTGTGTGTGTGTGTGTGTGTATGTGTGTAGGGGTGTGGGGTGTGTGTGTGTGGGGTGTGTGGTATGTGTGGTGTGTTGTATGTGTGTGTGTGTATGTGTGTGGTGTGTGTGGTATGTGTGGTGTGTGGTGTGTGTGTGTGTGTGTGTGTGTGTGGTGTAACAACAGGCAAAGAAATCAGACTTCAACTGTTAAAGATATGTTCTTGATAATTTAATTGTTTACATTTATTTATTTAATTTTGTGTGTCTGTGTTTGTTTGCATGTGTTGGGCACACACAGAGATTAGAGAACAACTCTGATTATCAGTTAGGTCTCTTCATACATCACATGGTTCTGAGGACCAAACTCAGCCCATCGGGCTTAGTGGCAAGTATGTTTACTTCTTAAGCCGAGATCTCTCCAGTGCTGTTCTTGGTCATTTAAAGAAAAGCCTAGATGAAGGCATCCAAATGTGGTTGTTGTGTGAGGTGCTTAGGGCTGTTGTAAGCTCCACTAACAGAGTGGCTTAACAGAGATTTCTTTTCTCAAAATTCTGAGATGGAGGTGGGCTCGAGATGGTCGCTGGCTGTGTTCTGTGTTCTTGGCTTGTAGAAGCACGACTCTTGCCTGCTTTAGCACAGGATGCTATCCTTGCGTGTACAACTCTGAGTGTCCTCTGGTAATAAGGACACCAATACTGGGTGTGTGTGTTGGGGGGGGGGGTCTTTCCTGCTCCAGCATCATCTTCCCATCGTAATCCATCACATCTGTAGTATGCCTGTTTCTAAATTGTCACGTTCTTAGGTACAAGGATTAAGACTTCAAAGTCTGACTGTGGTGGAGATGAAGAAGACTGGACACTAACAGTACCTATCAGCTGGAGATAAGGACGAGAGATGAACAAGCCGCTGGAAAGTATGTCTTGTTACTCAGTCCATAAAAACGTTTAGAGTTTTCAAAAAGCTTGAATCCATTTTGCATTATAAGGAATTGCCATTTAGAGAGATACAGTCACCTCAAATGGAGAATTTAGCCCAGCAAATGTATTTTCTCATCGCCTGAATAGAGTGTCATGTCCACACCATAGCACAGAAGAAAGAAAATGCCACACACCAAATCAGTGGTTAAGACGGAGCACAGGAAGATTAGCAATGAGGGAGAGGTGGGGCACAATTGGCAAAAATCTGAGTAAAGAATTTGCTTATGGATCTGATGTTTTGAGAAAGGCTGAGCACAGCTGCATACCCCACACTCCTGAGGCAGCAGAGTGAATTGATGTGGGTGCCCAGTAATACTACTGCATGTAGAGTGGATTATATAAACCAGGGTAAGCACGCTCAGCAAAGAGATGCTCATGTTGGCATAGTCAAAGAGGAGTGGCAGAAAGCAGGCAACAACGGGTGGAGTTCTGGGCCCCGGGAAGGTGCCAGCCCTGCAGTTGAAGTTCTTTATCCCTGACTCCAGGCACAAAAGAACATCTAGCATTGAAAATACATGACCAGGAAGAGTAGTAACCCACCTCTTCAGTAGGGACCCATGTCTGTCTGTCTGTGAAGCATTTCTGGGGGGACCACTGCCAATTGGTGTGTGTGTGTGTGTGTGTGTGTGTGTGCTTGTGCGTGTGTGTGTGTGTGTGTGTATGATAGTTTTTTTTTGTGTATGTAGGTATGTGCGGCATAGTGTGTGTGTTATATATGTGTGTGTATGTATAGTGTAGTGTGGTGTGTATCTGTATGTAGTATGCTGTGTGTGTGTATGTGTGTATGTGTCTGTGTGTGAGTTTGTATGTGTTTGTATTAAAAGTTGTGTGAGTGTGTGTGGGTTTGTATGTGTGTGTGGTGAGTCTGTGGGGGGTGGTAGTTGTGCATGTGTGTATGTGTGTGTGGTATGATGTATGTATATGTGTGGTATATATATGTGTGTGGTGTATATGTATATGTGTGGTATAGTGTGGTGTATATGTATATGGTATGCTGTATGTATGTCTGTGAGCATATGTGAGTATATGGATGTGTGTGTGTGTGTGTGTGTGTGTAGGTTTGTATGTGTGTATGTATGAGTCTGTGGCTGTGTGTGTATATATGTGTGGTATAGTGTATATGTGTGTGTATGTGTGGTGCATATGTATGTGCATGTGTGGTGTATATGATGTGCTGTGTGTGTGTCTCTGAGTTGTAGTGCATATGTGTGTGTGTGTATGTGTGTGTGTGTGTGGTTAATGGGCCCACAACCAAACTTACACAAATTGCCAGAGGCACTAGTTCCTGTCCCCTGATTAGATTAGAGGCTCACTAAGAGAAAGTCAGTGTTCCTGGAGCATCCACAGGGTGAAGTGAGAGGGAGGAAGCCAGTTGAAGCTCTCAAGTGGCAGCTCTGACTTTTCTCAAGTGGCTGCTCTCAAGTGGAGCAGCTTTTGTGGAAGTCCACCATAACCAGAGGTTTCCTTGCACAGAGATGAATTTTGAGCAAGTTCATTCATTAGGAACACGGGCATCCTCTTAACTTTCTGTTATACTCCTGTATCACTTTAAAGTCTTTCTAGCTCCCTGGGGTTTTAAGTGCAACAAATCCATACACACACAGCTTTTTCCAATATATCCAGAGCCTCAGGCATCATAAAATTTTATAGCAGAAAGTGACCTTGGAAATGATCTATTTCAATGCTTCATTTCACAGATAGGGAAATTGAGTTATCCAGGGGTTAAACGACTTGTCAAAGGTTAGTATTCAGGAAGAGGTAGAAGCAGGGCTTAAACTCATTTCCTGACCCCCCTTTGTCTACCAAAATCATGTGAGATGCTCCCAGAGCTAGGCTGTAAACTAACAAAGAAGGACCTTGCTTCAAGTAGAATGCTGAATTGTGAATGGCCTTACTCTCCCTTTGTGCAGGACAGTAGTCTCTGGTATTTATTCAAAGCATATGCTAATGATCACTTTTAAATTCTTGGGCAGTTCTTAAATTTCAAAGGACTAAAACAGCTGCCTAAAGAACATAAAGGGAGTAATGTGGGTTCTTTGTGGAAGGGAGAAGAGGTGTGTCCTTAGGTCTACCCTGTGTTTGATTTGTCCACTTACCAGTCATTAACAAAAGATATTGTCAGATACTAACACCAAGGGAATGGTTGCCAATGCCAACAGACCTTGTACACTATTCTCTGGAAGATATAATTTATCCATTGGAGAAATAAAGAACTCCTTTTAGATTTCCAGTGCCCATTTCACACACACACACACACACACACACACACACACACACACCACCACCACCACCACCACCACCACCACCACCACCACCACCACCACATGGTCTTAGCATTGTCTTTGATTAATTCAGACCCCTTGAAGTTCACATCGTCTCAAGAGAAATGTGCTTCTTCTTACTGCAGAGGTTAAGTCTAAAGGAAATTGAGTGTGTTTGCTTGATTTTAGTAGTTTGACCTCTGAATAAATGGTCAGCCAGACAGGGAGGTGGGAACAGGCCATCCACGAGCTGAATTAAAGCGGAGTCCTGGCATCGCTCAGAAAAGCCTTCCCCCACCTGCTTCTCATTTCCTCTAGTTATTTCTGGTAATGAAGGTTGGAACTGTGGCTATATATTTTGAAGGTCTTGAAGGTCTATATATTTTTCTCTTATACAATATGCTAGTGATTAAGTATATGTCTCTGTCCACAGGAAAAAGACAAGACCTAAATGTTCCTGAAAGAATAGGAAAACCCCTTTAAGGACATTTCCTTACAGGTTGACCACACCTGCCTTTTGACTTGCCTCGTACAGTTCTGCTTGGAAGTCTGTCTGCCACAGTGCAGTCTTCTGACCTGGCCATTGTCAGCTGAGATAATTCTTATTGTTCTGAATGCTGGCTTTGGCCTTCATGATGGGCCAGAATGGCAAAGCGGAATAATAAAATCCACTCATTTTTAAAGACGGTGGGAGATGTCTCAGGAAGATTGAGGGCCCTTCCTGAACTCACTTCTTGTTCCAGCTTTTAATTCTCCAGTCATCTCCCAGGCAGGAATGATGTTTGTATCAGAAGAACGGAATGCATGCTCAAAACAAATCGCCAATTGGAGCCCTCCCTTGGGAGCTTTTAGCATAATTTGTGATTGAGTTCAAGCCTGGAATTTGGCCCGGCCCCTAATCAATCCTTAGGTATTTCTGTTCTTTTCAAATTCCTGGGGCAAGCTGCCCATCTTGTTATGGCCTTCACTTGACATTCTGAAGTACAACATATCGATTGTCACTTTGCTCTCCCCCTGTCTGGTAGCTCCGTAGTTTCTCACTGATGAGAGGGGATATGTGATATGTATTCATGCACACAGGAGCTGCATGCTTGGGATTCACATTGGCCTGCATGTCTGCTGTGCCCAGTCAGCTGAGAGACAGTCAGCTCAGCCCCTCCCTCAAATCTGATGTCTATATATTATGAGGAGGAGCGAAGAGGGCACTTGGATCTATGCATCTGCTTGCAATTTCCTAATGGAATCTGGCAGAAGAGCTTTGAGGTAGGATAGGTTCCAGTAAAAAGTGCGTTCACAGAAGCATGTCCCCCCAGACTTGACACCTATTTGCCCTTCGAGAGCACTGGGGAGATGAATCACGGAATGAGTCAGCATTGGGTCAGCAAAGACTAATACCCTGATGAAAAGGGGGAGAAGACTCTAATTGTGTCCTTTTTAATCAGAGCATATGCTTAGAGGAAGAATCGAGGTAGGCAAGGTCCTAAAGGGGAAAGCATTTCATTATCAAAGACCAGGACTTCTGTATCATGCTGGGCTTTGGTGCTGCAGTTTGGAGGGGGGGGAGTGCTAGAAATTATCCTAAAGCAGAGAGCATGGAGCTGCCACTGAGACTGGAAGAGAATAGATCTGAGGAGTAGCGGTCTTCCATCTCGGAGTGCCACTCTTCGGTGTGGAGAACATCTCTACAAACACAACTGAGAATGCTTTCTCCGCCTTCATCGGCATCAGTATTCATCTGAGTGGACCAGGGCTGTAAATTTAAACCAGAGACATCAAAGCAAGCTTTCAAAAGCTCCCTTGTGCCTAAATCCACCCTCTTCAGACCTTTGTCTGCTTTCCATCGTGGCCCAAGTATGACAAGGGTTGTGGGGATGCTTGCACAGTGGAAAAGGGGATTTGGTGTTCTGTGGTGGCAATGTATGGAATGGACGAGTTCCAGAACTTAGTGATTCTCTGTGTACAGGTTTCAAATAAATCTCTGTCTATGGGAGTCCTGTGTCCTAAGGCAAATGTAAGAGAGATTCCTTATTTGGGATGTTCACCCAGTTTGCCTGGGACAAGAAGGCCTTTCTATAATGAATATCTTTCTCCAGAAGCGGCGTGGATGAAATGCTGCAGTGTCGCTACATAGCCATGGGAACAAACATCCTGACCTTTGAGCATGATGGCTAATCTTGGCTGTGCTTGGTTGAATTGAAAGAGGCCCAGATGCACTTAACAACTGTCTGTTGCAATTCAGCTCTAGAAGATCCAGCATCCTCTTCTAGTATCTGAGAGCACTCCACGTGTTTGGTGCACAGACAGACACACAAGCAAAACACTCATAAACATAAAATAAGAATAATAAACATAAATGTAGGAGAGAACGAGAGAAAGGAAAGGGGTCTAGATGGATGTGGCACGCCTCTGCGTGCATCTATAAAGGGATTTCCAGAGACAACTGGATCGTGAGGACTTAGGTCTAATCAATGGCTTATTGCACTTATGGGCTCAAAATCTGAATTGACCACTGGGAGGTGGTACAGCCTTGGAAGGTGGACCTGGTTAGGGAAAGAGGTCACGGTGCCTCTGAGAGAATGTCTGGGCTCTGGCCTCTTGTTGTTCTTCTTTTACTCAGAGCCAGCAAGAGGTGGGCAGCCTCTGGTGTGTTCCACCATACCATTCCCACCATTATGTCCAGCTTCACTTTAGGGCCCAGGCAGTGGGCTCAGGGGTCATGTTTTGAAATTGTGACTGAATAAACCTTCCTTTCCCTAAGTTGTTTATGTCGGGTGTTTCACCACAAAGATGAGAACCAAATGCTTACTTTCTTTAAAAAGAAGATGACCCTCTTGTCATTTTTCCCTCAGCAATTGCTGATGGATGTAAATAAGGACCATATTTGTTTAGGGTTCACCTAAGCAGCAAAGCCTAAGTGTAGGTGCTTGGTTATGGATATGTCCTTCCTTCAAAATGTTCAGCTTATCTTTTTAACTTCATATGTGTGCTCTGGATTTGCATATTAACTCCCCACTTCCTTCTCCAACCTTTTCCATGCCCCTCCCCCACTCCCTCTCAAGTTCATGGGCTCCTTTTCTTTATCGGTCACACACAGAGAGTGTCTTAATTGGGGTTGCCATCGCTATGATGATATCGTGAGCAAGGGTAAGTTGGGGAAGAAAGGGTCCATTTGACTTACATTCACCTAATCTATCATTAGAGGAAGTCAGGGAAGGAACCTGGAGGCAGGAGTTGATGCAGAGGCCATGGAGGGTGCTGCTTAATGGCTCGATTGCTTTGGCTCGCTCAACCTACTTTCTTATAGAACCCAGGATCATTAGTCCCTGGGTGGCACCAAGCACAATGGCCTGTGCCCTGCCCCATTAAATCGCTGGTTTAAAAGAAATGCCTTACAGGTTTGCCTACAGCCAAATCTTTGGAGACATTTCCTTAATTGAGGTTCCTTCCTCTCAGGTGACTTTAGTTTGTGCCAAGTTGACATAAAACTATCCAACACACACACACACACACACATACACAAATAAATACATAATAAAGCATGCTGAGTTCATTTCATTTTCTTTGCATATATGTTTTTTAGGATAGACCATTTGGCACTGGATAACCAGTTGTGAGCTCATCCCTGGGGAAGATTATCTCTTTCTCATCTGTTAATTTCCTGCAGCTCTTCACCTAGGGGTGAGATCCCCCCATCCACGTTGGAACGTCAAATGTGTTGCCATTGTTTAGGGTAGGCAGCCATATTGTTAGGATTACCTGGCTGCTTTTCTGCAGCCATCATATCCTGGTTCTCTGTCTTTCATCCTTAAAGTCCAAAGGTCCTTACGATCTTTTCATCCCATCTCCCACAATGCTCTCTTATGTGTGGGAATTGTGCTGTAGATGCATCAACGGGAGTGGACCAGAGCATTCCTGTGTGGTTAGATGAACTTGAAGCTGCAGTCAGGTTCCTCTCTCTGTATCAGAGGTGCACCACAGCACTTTCCAACTACCATTCCTATTAGTTTATGAACAGTCCACACCCTCAAAAGACCCAGTCTTCCTTATATCCATGTGCATTGTGGTTTTGAGCCACAATGAGGAATTTTTAAAAGAACTATGGAAAGAAATGCATTTAAAAGGAGTTCCCAAAAAATAAAAAAATAAAACAATAATAATAATAAAAGGAGATTCCAATTGTTATCAGAGAGACTTCATCCAGCAACTGACGGAAACAGTGAGTGCAGATGGATGCAGAGACCCACAGCCAAACATTAGTCTGAGCTTGGGGAATCCTCCAGAAGAGGGGTCAAGGTCACCATAAAAAAAGTCCACAGAATCAACTAACCAGTGCTCATAGGGGCTTGTGGCGACTGAGGCAATAGCTGGGGATCTTGATAGGTCTGACCTAGGTCTTCTGCATATATGCTATGGTTGTGTAGCTTGGTGTTCTTGTGGGACTCCTAACAGTGGGAGTGGGAATGGCTGTCTCTGACTCTTTTGCCTGTTCATGAGACCATTTTCCTCTTGCTGGGTTACCTGGTCCAACCTTCATAAGGGTTTGTGCCTAGTCTTGTTGTAACTTGCTATGCCATGCTTGGTTGATATCCCTGAGATGCCCGTTCTTTTCTGAAAGGAAATGGAAGAATGGATCTGGGGCGTAGTGGGGATGATGGGGAGGGGTTGGGAGGAGGGAGTGAAGGGGAACTGCCATCAGGATGTAATATGTGAGAGAAGAATAGATTTTAAAAAAAGGAGGTCTGGTCTAACATGATTTGGAAGGGAGTCACCTGATCTCATGAACATACCACCCACTTAATAAATATTCATTAAAATGGTTTTAAAACCCACAATACGGAACCCAAAGCACTTACTTAGTTCACCCTGACCATGGTAGTCTCTCTCTGGAGTATATTGTCCTTTCCTTTGCTATCTGTCTGTGCTGACTTCTTTCTTTCGATAACATAAGAAGCAAAACCCTTTGCTCAGTGACAACAGACCGACCCTTTTCCTGCTCCTTTTCCATTTCTTCCAACTTGTGCTTACAATGTGTTATTAAGAATATCACCCAAAGCTTAGTGGCAAGGCGAGATGTCTACAGGCCACTCAGGATTGCTCTCAATATTAGTTAGCAAGCTAACCTGAGATTCAGCTGAAGACCAGAGGAAGGAAACACAGACTTACTAAATTTACTACCAAGGAAGCTGAGGTGCCGAGGGATTAACACTCAAGTCGTGAACAGTGAGCAGTGGAGTTGACTTTAGAGGCCAGAGTGCTTGCTGACCTCTTTCCTGCACTCCTTCCCACTGACAGCGACCTTTATCATTGAATTTACCCACCAGCCAAGTGAGGAAGTTGGAAGGCATACCGTTACCCACTGCTAGCTGTAGGGCCTGCAGATGACGTTTTCTGTTAAAGGGAAGGACAACTGTGTGACATCTCAGGGCGCACAGAAACCAATCCCAGGGGCCGCCCCAGTTCAATGAGGCTCATCCAGAATGCAGTGGCAGCTGACCTCAGGGAGAGTTTTGCTCTCACTGGAGGTCTGCAAGACCTCAGGTGGACACTGCTTAATCCGTGGCTAGGTCTCCTGGGTTAACAAATGCTGTTTTCAGGAGATAACAGCTGAGCATTCTATTGACTTGCCTGTGCTCTTTCTCTTTGATAAGGGAGGAGGGCAAGTTCTGGGAGAGGTGTGGCCGAGGGGGTGGGGGAGGGGGGCCGGTCCATACACTGTAGCATTTGTGACAGGGGGGCTTAGCACTTCCTCCTGCAGCAACTTGACCTTCTTCAGCCCAGACAATGCTTGCTCGCTCCTTTAGATTTTTCTTTTTTTTTTTCTTGCTCATTTACCACAGCTGTTTGTTGTTTTCTTAAATGCTAAGCTTTTTATAGCTCTTCAGTTACTTATAAAAAGTATCAGTTATTCAGGCCATATGAGCACCATCTCAGTGCTGGTCTAATGAGCAGCCAGAACACTGAAGGCCTATTTCTGTCGCTTCTATTTTTTCACGGCCTCCTGCCCCCTCTCCTGACTCTCACGACTTCCCTCTTTGGACTCGTGTGACTTCAGGATTTGGAATTCACTAAAGTGTTGGTCTTTGCTGTTTAGGAATAACTCTTCAGTGACTCACCTCTTAGTCTGTTTTTGGCTCTCCACAGTTATATGGGGAATGGGGACCTCACCCTGCAAGCCACAGCTGCTTTCAGAGCTGTTGAGGGTCTCACACCTGCAGGCGTGCACCTGTGCGCTCTTACGGTTGTCAAATTCCCACTAAGGATCTCACTAAGCAAGTGATAACTCTCCAGTCCGAATCCTCTATGGAGAAGAGTGAGGGCTGGCCGCACAGTGAATCCTGGTAGGATCAGAGGAAGAGGCCTGGGAAAGGGTGCAATCAAGAAAGGGGAGTTTGTATATTTGAGGGAACCAGGCAATCTCTCCGGCTCTTGGGCGGGTTTTTTTTTTTTTTTTTTACAGTGATATCTGTGTGTTGTGCACACATTCTGTAACTGCTTCTTGTGATGAACATACATCTTTGGGGAAAATGTTATGCCCTTAGTGGAAGATGACATCATTGTGAACAACATGGAGAGGACCCCTAGAAAAGTCAGAGTGTCCTATAGGGACTCTGCCTAGCAACACCTGACCCACTATCTGGACTGAACATGATTAAGCCAGGGGTTTATTTTCAGGAAAAAATATCCTCAGACTCGTTTTCTTGGTCCTGCAGGAGTTGAAGTGTCCCTTTAGAAAAGAGGACAAGTCACCTACTGTATATATGGGATGCTATTGTAGAAATGAGTCCTCGCTAACATGTTTTGAAATAGAAATCAGACCTTATTACAATTATTAGCACTGTCTCTGTCTCTGTCTCTGTCTGTCTCTGTCTGTCTGTCTGTCTGTCTGTCTCTCTCTCTCTCTCTCTCTCTCTCTCTCTCTCTGTGTGTGTGTGTGTGTGTGACACATATATGTGTGACAGCTCAGGTTGCCCTGCAACTCTCTATGTAGCCTAAGCTGGCTTTGAACACCAGACAATCTTCCTGCTTTAGTCTCTCAAGTGCTAGGATTACAAACCTGAGTTTTCTATGCTTAGCACACCTTTTCCTTTTTTTCTAAACAGAATCTTTCACGTGTGTGTGTGCGGCATTCTGCTTTTGTTATGTGCGTATTTAGTTTTCCAATGCTCAGTATTAAGTTAATTTGCAGTTATGTGTCTACATAACGGTACCTAATATCTATTGAGCACACTCTACATTCCAGATCCCATTCATGCATTAACTCCACAAGCTCTGTGGTGGTGGTGGGTTGCTGTCATTTTAATTTTACGTGTGATGATATTGAGACCCACAATGTTCCTACACGTAACAGAGGCAGGGTGTGAGTTCAGATTGACTGAGTCCAGCCAGCACTTAATTTTTTCACACTGTATTTCAAACACTGTCATATAGTTGTCTTGCCTGCTCTTTGAGACCTGGAACAAGGGAGCACCTGGAAGACATGGGCATCACGTTGAAACACCCACCACGGGGTGATAGTTCTGTGAATAAATGTGTAACAACGCAAATAAAGCAAGAACTTGCTGAGACAGCATGCACGTTCAGGGGTAGCTAGGGTTTGTTGTTCTTTAAGCACAGCATATCACATCTGGTTCTGGCAGCAGTTTTGAGATGCTTTACAGACATATGTTCTGAGGTCTACCTTCTGTGTGCGCATCACCTGAGCAAGAGGCCAGACCTGTCGGGGCTTCTCAAGGCCTTCAGTTCCACTTCATTCAGAAAGTCACGTTACTGACTTCAAAACTCTCATGGGTGACAGCAGTTCACTATTATCTTTCTCTAGCAACATTGGACTCAGCCAGCACTCCTGACTGCTATACTAGGCCTCTCATAGTGAGTATGTGGTCCCACGCTTATATTTTTCTATTATAGATTAATAACCTAAGGGATTTTTAAATAATTTAGGATTCAGATACCCATTTTCACTTGAAAATTATTCTATGATATTAAAATCTATTTATCTATTCTCTACAACCTGCGAATTCATCCATCCCGCATAAGGCTATAGAGATTCACAAACTTTCCATTTTCCATCCACATTTTTTTGGAGAGAGGTGCACTTGCTGTGGTGTGTGTGTGGAGGTTAGAAGCCCTGGTAAAAGAAGGCTCTCTCCTCCTGCCATGTGGGTCCTGGAATCCAACTCGGGTTACCAAGCTTGCAACAAGAGCCTCTGCCCTCTGAGCTCCCTGCTGACCCTGGCAAGTCTTTCTGACTTTGTAATGCCTCTTAGTTTTCTTTTGGGAACATTATCTCCAGGGCCCTATGGAAGAAATATGGGGATTTATAGTTTCATTTCTTTAGCTTTAGTTCATTAATCTTTGAAGTCTACTATTGGAAATAATTTTGAGTCAGAAAAGACATACAATTGGCCCACAGGTTGTATAAAAAATATACTTGAAACAATTAGTTATTAATGTAGATTAAATAAGATCACACACACACACCCTGATGGGCTAAAATTAAAATAACTGACAATATCAAGTGCTGCAGGAAGTGTAAATAAATCTAAACTCTCAGTTGTGGTAAAGACATCAAACGACATGAGTGCTTTCAGAAACCCAGTTTGTCAATTTCTTACAAAGTCTGATACATACGGTTCACAAGTCCTATGGATGGTCACAGATATTTTCTTTGTAGTTGTCCTAACCTGGATGTGACCCCAACATATACCAGCTGGCCAACAGATGAACTATACCAACCCTAGAATATTACATTGTGATAAAAATAAACTCAAAGATGCAACAGTATAGATAGGTCCCTAATGTCACCATTAACACACACACACACAAAGCTAAGACAACACCCACAATTCAAATACTATGTGATCCCATTCAGAGGCAGCAAAGCCAGGAGACACAAGGAAGGCAGTTATTTGGCTTTCTGCGGTTGTGTGACTGGAAGGGCAGGGACCTCGTCCTGAAAGCTACAGCTGATAGAGATGTGGAGGCCCTCAAGCCTGCACGCATGCGGCCATTTGCTCTGTGCCCGAGTGGCCTGAGAAAAACACAAAGCAACGTTTGGAAGTGGTGGAATTGTTCTGTCTTCTGGCTGTCACATGACTACGTGTTTGTCAAAACTCATTGAACTGTACACTCTAAACTGAACTTCAATAAAAAGAGAACAATAACGTGTCTGGTGTCTTTGTAGCCCAGCAGTGTCTGAGACAATTATGGCTTTTTAGGTCTAGAACTAATAAGGTCCTTTGAACTCAGCCTCCGTTACTTAGCCCAATGTGTGATGTACAGTGAGCGGTTTGAGTTGTTTTTTAACCTGACATCTCAAAACTGGAGCTGTCCCTTCAAGTGGATGATGTGAAGCTGGGCATGGCACCTCACACCTACAGTCCCAGCACTTGGGAGTTTAATATTAGTTAGGATTTCCAGAAGTCTCTTTTCAGTGACTGAGGTAACCCTTGTTACTCCTTCACTGGGGAACAAACCTCAGCCACATCTTGTTTTCCTTGATGCTAGCCCAGCCCACCTAACTCCGCATCTGCTAAGGATGGATGCACGCGCGGAATGCAGTTGCTCCTCAAAGTGTGGTCCTCAGCCTGGAGAAGCTTCTTAGAAATGCAAAAAGTCACATCCATCCATCCACAGACTGATGGAACAGAAGCAAGCTCGTTAAGATGCCCAGGCACTTAACTAGATCACATCTCTTGTAACCCTTGGGGCTGGAGAGCTGGTTCAGCCATTAAGAAGGTGGAGTGCTCTTGCACTCCTGGTGGCTTACAACCGTCTGTAACTCTAGCTCCAGGAGGTGCCTCTGTGAGTGTATCCACACGCGTAAATACAATTGAGAAAAAATTAAAAAATGTTTCTTGTGATCCTGGAGCCTTCTATAGACGCTGTGCACACTTCCTGAACTAAGCCTCGTGGTGGGATCTTTTGTGACCCTCCGAAGGTCAGGCGTTTGAGCCCTTCTATCCGAGTGAGCCCTTGGACTACTGAACAGGCTTCTTCTTAGCGCTTCCCCGGTGTTTACTTACCTCGTGCTGTTCAATAAGCATCTTTGTAAAGAAGAGGAAGAAATGGCAGGCACCCGAGCAGTTTCTGCACACAGCCAGAAAGGGTTGGAATGGAAAGCCTGCTCTGCAGCACAGTTTACTTTATAAACCTTAAGTGAAAACACTACATGTCCTTCCTGTCACCCTGGAAGTGGCTTTCACGTGGCCCAGGTACAAAGACATTTTTGTAAGCCTTTCAAAGCACCTGTTGTTTCGTTCCTCCTGGTTCCTATGTGAGTGACTGTATTTACTCGCTGAGCTGTGCCATGAGTACTTAATGTTTGAGGGTCTCGCTCTTCCAAGTTTTGGCCTGCATCTAAGCTCAGCCTGGTCTCCCTTACACAGAGCAGAAGAACCCAGGCAAAAGCTGCCAGTGTCTGAAACAGTGCTCTCTCCCACTCCCCGACAGCTCCCACGAGAGCAGGGAGAGAGAGGGTGTGAGAACAGGGGTCAGGAGACAAGCCATCTGACCTTTCTGCCCAGGACAGAGAAATTAGACTAGATGGTACATGAGGTCACTGCCAGGATTAAGCCAAGGGAACGAAAGCTGGGAGGCCCGTGGAGCCGTGGTAACCTCTGCTTCACGATCACCTTCCTCTGTGGAGTCTTAAGTCTTCTTGACCTGGGCAGAGGCACCCTGCAGATTATAATTTCAAAGAGTAAAAATGAAAAGGAAAGGAAAGGGAAGGGAAGGAAAGGGGAGGGGAGGGGAGGGGAGGGGAGGGCAGGGGAGAGAAGGGCAGGGCAGGGAAGGGGAAGGGGAAGGGGAGGGAGAGGGGGAAGGGGGAGGGGGAGGGGGAGGGGGAGGGGGAGGGAAAGGAAAGGAAAGGAAAGGAAAGGAAAGGAAAGGAAAGGAAAGGAAAGGAAAGGAAAGGAAAGGAAAGGGAAAGGAAAGAGAAAGGAAAGGAAAGAGAAAGGAAAGGAAAGGAAAGGAAAGGAAAGGAAAGGAAAGGAAAGGAAAGGAAAGGAAAGGAAAGGAAAAGGGAAAGGGAAAGGAAAGGAAAGGAAAGGAAAGGAAAGGAAAGGAAAGGGAAAGGAAGTTGAGTCACACAAGCTGCTTATGCTTTCTCAGGGTCCTTGGTAACTACAGATGCCCTATATTTCTTCTGTTTTGTTTTGTTTCTTAAATACAGTTTATTGTTCTGTATACAACCCTCATGGTCCAGGTTCTCCTGTGTGGATGTTGCTGGTCCCAGCTGGTGGCCCCAGAGGGTCGAGACGGAGAGGCTGTGTGTAAGGTAAGAGTGCAGAATGGAATGAGTCCCACATCCTCTCATGTCTGCCACCACAGGCAGGAACTTTACCTCCCATCTGGGACACGGCAGGCCGGCTGGCCTCCAATATTTTGCCAGCATCAGCCGAACCTTCTCAAATCTTTGGTCCTGTAGAAGAGAAAGCACTCACTCACCTGCAGTTTACACAAACAGCTCTGTTCTGCATGGATAAAAATGCAAAGGTGTCAAGGGAAGTTAGGTAGAGTCTGAGCAGGAGAGAAAACAGCTGCTTCCTCTCAGCCGGTTTCTTATAGTCAAAACACCCAGGGAGGAAGACTAAGAAAGTCACTTGTGTTGTGGTCGAGAGTGTGGGCATCAAACTGTGTTTGCATTCTCTCCTGCCAGTTACTAACCCTGTAACTCTGAGAAAGAGTTCCCAGGCCGGTTTCCTCTTCTCTGAAATGTGGACAAGACTGGAAGCAGCTCTGCAGGTGGTCATGAGAGTTCAATGAGCTAATATGTACCAAGGGCCCCGTGGTAGGGATTCAAGACGCCTCGCTGATTATCACGACTACGATTAGTGACACAGAAGGAGTGTGCAAGCACTTCACTTTTCTTTGCTCCGAGCCTACTTCTGTGTCGATGAGGTCAAACCCACCATGTAAAGGTTACAGATCATCATGGACAGGGCAGCATCCAGACCAACGGGTGAGCCTGCACGCAGGCCAAGCCTTAACGAGAAAGCAAGGGAAAGGCTAACACAAACAACTCAGGACAGGACTAGTAGTCTGATCTAATGTAATGCACAAAATCCCACAGGCGACACATGGCCAAGGGACCTCTTTCTCGAAACCCAGAGGGGACTCAATCAACCTCAACACACTGGGAAAGAACACACAAGTTATATAGTCACAGGAAGGACAACTTCCCATGGCAGAACTACATACATGTGGACTGTGGCTTACATCAGTCCCCAGGGTGTAGTGTGTGTGTCAGGTCCCCTCCTCCATCCTAACTGTGCCTACTGATAGATCCCAGAATTAAGAATACAAACCCCCGGGTGTGGGGAATTTCCAACGCGCTGTAATTGGTGGAGTTTAGCCTCTGATGTGGTTTCATTTTTTCCTGGTGTGTATCTCATCGGGTATTTGTGGTAATTTGAATGAGGACGCCTCCCCCATAGGCACAGGTATGCGAACACTTGGTTCCCGCTTGGTGGCACTGCTTGGGGGAAGTTATTGGAACCTTTAAGAGGTGGAGCCTTGCTGGAGGAAGCTGTCTCCCTACACTCAGCTACTTCTGTTTTGTTGGTCCTCCCTGTTTGCAGAGGAAGGTGAGATCACTCAGCTTCCTGCCCCAACTGCCCGTTACCTGCCCCTGCCCCTCAGGAACCATCCACCACAATAAACTACATCCGTAACTCCTTTTTTGTCAGAGTGTTTTATATAGGCTCAATTGCTGTCATAGCATCACCAATGCCATTCTTCCTGTCCATCAGGCAAGCCAAGAACGCTCTGGACGTCGGATGGAAGAGCCCAGGGAAGTAGCGGTGGGCTCTGGAGAGATTGGGTAGGATCATTCCGTTCTGTACTGTTGCAAGTTCTGCCTTTACCTACATCCTACCCTCTCCTACCCCAACACAGACCTCCCAGGTTCTAATCTGCAACTGCCCATACAAACAAAACTCTTTGTTTCACTATAACGAAGCTGCTTCTTGGGCCACACATGGGAACCAATTCTATTTCTTCACCGTCATCTACCGTTTTTCTTCTAAAACATTTTTTCCAAGTCCACCCTGTCTGTTATAAATGGGTTTGAATTTAGGTAACTTCACCAGGTCATATTCCCTTGGGAGGAATAAAAGCTCTCTGCAGTTAAAGAGACAAAAGGGTATGGTTTCGGTCCATGGGGCAGAGTGAAGGCTCGGCAGTTCTTGTCTTCAGAATAAAGGCAGAGCCTTTTATTCTGAATAAAGGGCAATGGTCCGCTAGGATAACGCCAGTGGTTGAAGTTTAGAATGTGGCTCGTTGTGAGTTTTCTAGTGTACCTGCTGGGTTCTGATCCCCATGTATTGGCTGCACAACTTTGGGCAAGTAGCTTGGCCTTCCTGCCTCTTAATGGATCCATCTGGGGTCTGGCAAAGTTGTGGTGGTGATGGTGATAACGATGGTGGTGGTGATGGTGGTGATGAGATGATGGTAATGATGGTGGTGACGATGATGATGGTAAGAATGAAGTAGCCTTCGACTGAACTCCAAGACTATTGTTTTCTCACTGTTACCCTTCTTCTGAGAACACCCCTGTACTTGAGCCTAGCTGGAATATTGCCTGGGAGTCCTCTGCAGCCCGAACAAGGGTTTTCCTCAGCTGCGACACTGTCCTCTGGCTGTGTGCTGACTTCTTTCCTCTATCCCTCCCCTGAGCCACATTCTTCTTCCTCTTCCTCTTCCTCTTTCTTTTATATAGCTATCTTGACTACTTCTTTCTAGAACTAGGGAAGGCTTCCTGATGAATTTGATGCAGCTCTTTCTAATCACACAGACCCGATGTTTGATAAGTGTGGCTGTTTCAGGAGAACACGTGTTCTGGTTGTCAAGGGGGTAATTGTGGGTTTGTGCCGTGCGTGCATATTTTCATCTCAGAAGTATTAGTATGCAACTTGGAAAAAAATGTGTTTAGGGGGGAATAAAGCTCTTTTGAAGAAAATTATCATTTGAAAACATTCTACTTCTAGTTTCTTTTCTTTTTTTTCAGGAAGAAGACAACGTTTGAAATTTGAGCATCGTTTGAAAGTTAAACCCAGAACAAAAGTAACTTTCAGTAAGATGCTCATGACATAAACCGCATCACTATAAATTCATTATGGAGTTTGTCTCCTACCGATAGGTGGGTAGGAGTCCACAGAGCTAAAATTAGAACTGGTCTCCCGCCCTTCCCCAGAGATTGGAACAATGTTTCGAATGTGTCAAAGCAGTGGAACTCAGGGCTTGACAATCAGATGGCCACGAGGCTAATTGCTGGCATACAGGGTGTTAAGGCCAATCAGGCTTTGGAAAGGAAAAGATCTGTGGCTGTCCTCACCAGGGCTGTGCCCCCCTCCCACCCACCTCCACCCTTGCCTGTCCTCTCTCATCTCAGTTAGAGTGTTTTGTACTTCCCCGGTTTACATTAGGTGAAATGATGACTGGTGTTCAAGTTTTAGAAGAAGATTACATAGGAAGGTCCTGTGGGGGAGGGGTGTCTCTTCTTTGGTAATTACTCTTTGTGCATTTTGTCAAACCGGTGCTGGACTGGGATTGACAGCCTTGCCCCCCTCCACCCCCAGATGTCTGAGTGGGAAAATGTGTGTTTGTGTGTTTGTAAGGCTGGATGGAATTCAGCAGTAGAGAGTCCCAGGGGAACACCTTCATTAGTGGCTCAGACTCACTCCCTGACATTAACCTGGATGACATATTAAAAATCCACTTTAACCAATGTGTCGTGAAATGGAGTTGGACAAGAGCACCCCCACCCCCACAACTCTGATTATTCTCTACTCCTGAAATTCACCGAAGGCAGTGATAGATGAGGGATGCCAGGCTCTCTGTGATGATTGCTTACAAAGAGCAGGGCACTGCATTCTGGTAACATTGCAATGTCTGGGACAATACAGAGCAAGGCGCAGTTTGTTCTTCTCCATGGAGTATCAGAGCCACTGGCTGATTTTGTAACCACACTAAGAAAAGACCAGCTTCCTGGTTAGCAGAGACATTGTTGCCTTGAGTGGGGCAGAGTAAAGAAAGGGAAGGTGAGGTTTTGTCTCAGCCTTGACAGATAGGTTCATTCAGAAGCCCGTGTACCCCGTGAGGGCTAGTTCCATGATAGTTCTAGCTTTATAGACTACATAAAAGATGGATTCCAGGCAAGTAAATGGTCTGACAATTGGGCCTCGTGGGAGTGGGACACTTTAGATCTTGATAGCGCCACTCAGAAGGGGACAGAAAAAGGCAGGCATAGTGGCACACACCTTTAATACTAGCATTTTGGAGGCTGAGGCTGTTGCCTCTCCAAGTTCAAAGCCAGCCAGAGGCTACACAGATGCTGTCTCAAATAAAGGGCTGTCGAAAGGAAAAGGCAGAACTCACACCAGATGTAAGGAGCCAGACTGGTGGTGGTCACATCAGATAGAATATGGTAGCCATAGTACCCGCTTCAGGATAGCTCTGCTGGGTAAAAGATGGGAGAGATTTGGGGATGAGGGTGGCCTCTAGGTATCATTTGTATTGCTGAGCAAGCCTAGGACTTGGGGTCTGGTGTGAGTTGCTTGGACCTCAAGCCGACTTTCTGGAAGCTGTGGTTGAAAGGTCAAAAGGCAAGCTTCCTCTCTCTTCTTCAGCCCACCCTGTTCCTAATTGGCCTGTGTGCATGAGCCCCAGTTCATCTGGGAAGTAGTCTGCTAACAATGGGTGTGGTGGTTTGAATATGCTTAGCTCAGGAAGTGGCACTCTCAGGAGGTGTGGCTTTGTTGGAGGAAGTGTGTCACTGTAGCTGTGGGCTTTAAGACCCTCATCCTAGATGCCTGGAAGTCAGTCTTCTGTTTGCCTTTGGAACAAGATGTAGAACTCTCAGCTCATCCTGCCTGCCTGGATGCTGCCATGTTCCGGAGCCTTGATAATAATGGACTGAACCTCTGAACCTGTAAGCCAGCCCCAGTTAAATGTTGTCCTTTATGAGAGCTGCCTTTGTCACCCTGTCTGTTCACAGCAGTAAAACTGTGACTAAGACACTGGGGAGAGGAGTTTGCTCAGTACCCATCTCTCCGTCTTCCAAACTGCCATCCTAAGAAAAACCTACCGGGGCGGGGGTTGGGGGGTCATTTAGTGATACTCATTCATCAAGGAACATCAAAGCACACAAGCCTCCACTGGGGCACGGTTATCAAGTGTGCCAGCCATTACCTGAACACAGAGGGGAGGGCTGGGGAAAGCATAACAACGCAAGGAAGTCATAATGCTGCCCTGTTTTTCCATCATGAGACTGTCTAACTGTGTGTGGTGAGCACAAACACGAATGCTTAGTGTGGCCAGAAAGAGCTGTACCACACAGTCTTCAACCTGGGTTTAGGCATGGGCTTGGAGCTTTGCCGCCACCCCTACAGCGTAGCAGTAGGCTGGGATTAGCTGTGGGAGTGGCAACATACGGCAAATTCTGGGTTTCCGTGCCTAAGGCCCTCTTCAGTCCTCATTCACTGGTAGGGCAGTGGTGGAGGTATCCTGAGTTCAAGTTCCTCACAACAAGGTGAGGCTGAGGAGAACCCAGTCTATTCCTTACAGGAAATTGGCATCTTGGCAATTTCCTAGACAGAACATCATTAAATGGCAGCTTGGATGACTGCTTCAAATAATATGGCCGAGAGGACTAAAATCTGAAAAGAATGAGACTTTACCTGGACAGGATAAAATTATCAAGGGAAGTAGAGGGTGGGAGGGACTTGGGAGGAAGAGAAGAGGGGGAGGAGAAAAAGAGGGGAAGAATCAGGTTTGGGAGGAGATGGAGATGTACAGAGGGTCAGAAAATTGAACAGAGGTGTGAAGCAATGAGGGATGGGGAACTGGGGTTAGCAACCAGAAGGTCCCAGATGCCAGGGAAGCAAGACGCCCCCAGGACCCCACGGGGATTACATTAGCTGAAAAACCCCACAAAGGGGAGGGAGAACCTGTGGAGACCATATCCAGAGGTTAGGCATGGTTGAGGGATGGGGCCATCCACCCATCTCCAAAATTTTAACCCAGAATTGCTCTTGTCTACAGGATATACAGGAAGGAAGTGTGGAGTAGAGCCTGAAAGAAAGACCATCCAGAGACTGGCCCACCTGGAAATCTATTCCACATGCAGACGCCAAATCCAGACACTATTGCAGATGCCAAGAAGTGCTTGCTGACAGGAGCCTGATAAGCTGTCTCCTGAGAGGCTCTGCCAGATCCTGACCAATAAGATATGGATGCTCTGATGCTCGGATGCTGGCAACCAACCATGGGACTGAGCACAGGCCCCCAATGGAGGAGTTAGGGGAAGGACTAAAGGGCCTGAAGGGGCCTTACCTGGCATCAGTGGGAGGGGAGGCCCCTTGGTCCTGTGAAGGCTTGATGCCCCAGTGTAAAGGAATGTTAGGGTGGTGAGGCAGGAGTGGGTAGGTGGGTGGGTGGAGAAGCACCCTCATAGAAGCAGGAGAGAGGGGATAGGATAGGGGGGTTGCAGAGGGGAAACCGGGAAAGGGGATAACATTTGAAATGTAATTAAATAAAATATCCAATTAAAAAAAACTTAGACGATCTAACTAAAGCCTAAGCTTTGAAATATTAAAAAAATAGTATAGATTTGAATAATTTGAAATAATAACTAGTTTACGGTATAATATTTGATGAGAAGTTCTGTAGCAGGAACTGCAGGGCCACCTCTATGTAAATGTGGGGGAGGGGAGGGGGCTTCACAGCTGCAAAAGCATCTCCTGCAGGAGGACCTAATTGAGGACTGCCTGAGAGTCCAAGGATTGCCGGCACAGACAAGGCCAGCCAATCAGGAACTGCTGCTTTGAAGAGATGGTTTCTTGGGACCAATGGGGGATAGGTGGAAGGTATTAAAGAAGCTTGCAGCAGTGTACAGATGAGCTTGCTGCAGCGTTTCTCACCTGCTCCCAGAGTCTGTGTTATTGACTCTGCACCACCTCACCTCCGACCCCCAAGAGCAGTAGGATTGAGTGGAGAGTAGTCAGGGCACAGGCAGCAAAGTTTCTTGTGATTCCCCTCTCACCCCCTCCTCCTCCTACCAGCTCCCCTCCCTGCCTCCCACCCCAGAGCTAGAGATCAAACTGAGGGCCTTCTATGTACTAGGCAAGCAATCTACCACTGAGCTACATTCCTAGCTTCAATTTGTTACTGACATGGGCATGAACTTGTATGTGGACACTGTGCCCCATGATGTCTGCGCAGGAGCATGGAATTGCAGCGGGAGGTGGGGAGCCCTGCGAAAGACATCCTGCCCCCCCATTGGCATTTGCAAGGTTGATTTAGAAAAGTCATTTCCTTTAGTTGTTCAGATCCCAGGTACTTGTCTCTGGAACGCCCACCCTTCATTCATGAAAGCCTGCCTCTTTCCCTCAGAAGCCTACCTTTGTTTCTGCCTTCCGCCCACCTGGAAGGGCTGTTCCTGACAGAAGAGGAAAAGAACATTGTTCTAAGTCTGTAGCAAAGTAAAATTACCCCCAGGAAAGCAGCCTTTCAGCCTCCATTGATCAATGAGCATTTATTTTTTGCAGCTGTGCAACAACTCAGAGAAGAAAGTGCTTGTCGGATGAGTGCAAGGACCAGAGTTTCACCCACAGAGCTCACGTAAAATCCCGAGGTAAATGCATTGCATGAAATGCAGATGTGAGAAATCCGTTTGGGATGGTGTTATTTTCTCACCTTTATTTTTCAGTTTTTAAAGACAAGGTCTTACTATGCATTCCTAGCCTCAAGTGTGTGCCAGCTTCCTGACCCAGGCTTCTGAGCACTAAGATCGCAGGCATGTCCCACCATCCCTGGCCAGATGCCACATTGCAATGCAACTCAGAACTCCACATCAGCTAACTAAAGTCTGGGTTTTTGTTTTTTGTTTTTTGAGATGAAATTGTCCACTGCCAGTCTTATGTTAGGATTATCTTCTGTGCATTTGATCAGTTTATACTTGCTAGTGTTGGAAGAAGTAGACATCCTCTAATACTGAAACACCCAGACCAAGGCCAATACCAGTTACTCTTTTACACCCTGGGCATGAAAAGTGATGAAAACGGCCTGATGAGCAGACTGTTGCCATTGCAAATCACTGTAATATGTTCCCAGTGACACACACACACACACACACACACACACACATGCTCTAAACCTCTTCAATGATGCCCCTCCATCTGGCACCACCTGAGCCTTTCTCATCATTCTCATCATATAGCAACCAAAGAGTTAACATCTGGAACAGCTGTGGTCTTCAGGGATTTAATTGTTGAACCTCAGCCCCCTTGCCTCTCATGTTAACAGATCTGGATGTCACCTCTGGCTTGCATTCATCATGTTGAAAATGACTTATTCTCCATCTACCATCTTCTCTATTTCATGCAGTCTCTTCAGTTTTATGGTGACATCAATAGCCCTTTGCTGCCTGGGTAAAGAAGGAGCCACTAATTAGACATTCCTCCCAGGGGTTTGTCTCAGTCACCGTACTTAGCTTCTTTCCTCCTAACTCAACTGGGGCTTGATCCCTAGGGATTTAGGGATTCATTCAACATTTTTAGATCAGTTAATTAAAACTTTAAGGCCTCTGTAAATACAATTCTCCCTCTGCAGACTACAGAGCAGTCAGTATGCCCACATGTGGGAGAAATAGAGGCACCAGAACCTATGATGAGATGAGGCTCACCCTATTCGTTTATGTTGTTGGGCACCTTCCAAGCACGAAGCTGAGGGGTGTGAGTCACGAGACCCAAGACAGCCTTGATCTTGGAGTTGTTACCCAGTCAAAGCAGTTGAGAATTCATAGTACTTCAAGCTGGAAGTCAGTTTCTTTCTTCCTTCTGGGACCCTTCCATAGTGTCTAAAACAAATTAAGGAATGAGAGTGTGTTTAACTGTTACAAACTAGATGACTTTGGCGTTACAGTGACAGTCTGAGAGGGGTCATAGGACCATTCTTGATTCTGTGATTCAAAACTCATAGGACTTGGAGGGAATGTCAGGGGCAGAGCCAACTGTGTACCTCACTGTTGTGAAAGCAGCTCAGGCCACTGACAGGACTACAGCCGTGTTTCCAGCCTCGAGGAACTGAATGATACCTTCAAAGGCAGTGGCGCCACGGAGCCCGCTCTTCCCCTGAAATAACGGCACTTACATTCCAAACCAAAAATGCCATACACCCTTCTTGCTTAAGGTTTCTACAGTTCTAAAGGAAGTTCGTTTATCAAAGTAAAATGAGAAAATTTAAAACATTAATATCTTGTAAATATCAACAGATGGGATTTGGCCAATAAATTGTCCCTTGGGGCGGGTGGGATAGTGGTATTGGCCATTTTGGCACATGTCCTTTTGTTCAGTATTTCTTTGTCATGGTGAGCTTTGGGAAGTGACTCAATCCTCTCACTCATTTTCCCCTGTCAAGCTCTTAAAAGTTCGTCATTGCTGGGTCCATTTTAATGATGTTCGGATGACACGCTGTGTGAGCACACTTGGTGTGAGCACACTCAGTATGAGCACACTGTTAGATAGCCAAGCTCTTCTTTCTCTGTTGGCTCTGAAGTTGAGGCAGGGTTTGGTAATGGTGTAACTATAAATAAAAACACATTTCAATTACAGGCCACTTCTTGCTAGTAATAACAATGACTGGTGATTATAAAGTGCCGATTAGACAACAGAGGCTGTCCACGTTAATCTGTTAATTCACAGACTCCCCATTAAGACTCTGTGTGGTCCCATTTCACAGACAAGGAGTCTTTATAAGATCTATAGCTAGACAAGCTCTCTGGGACGTCAGCTTAAGCAGTCTGTTTCAGAACCAAGTTCTTAACTACTACATGCTGCATTCTTTCATAGATACCCATAATTTATGGGTAAATACATGTTTTAATTTTCATTTGGTAATATAAAGACTCAGAGTTAAATTTTTTCCTTAGAGAACTCTAAGGATTAATGTGACCCCTTGAAATTATCATCCAGTTCTCAACCCTCAAACCCTTTGCTGTTCCTAGAGTCATCCCACAACACTCTAGTTTCTTGTCTTTTTGGTTGGGAGCCCAGGCTTCAATGATTGAGCCATGTCTCCAGTCCTAGCTTCTCAAAATACAAAAACAAGTCTTGATCCTACCCGCAGTAGTCTCCATTGCCTTCAGATATTTTTCAGAGTATTGTACTGTACTAGATAATTAATGTAAAAGTTCTGGTTATTACCAGAGATGGTCAGAGACACACCATGTAGACACGTGGAAAAAGTAATAACGTCGTTGGGTGGTGGCTGTGCACACCTTTAATCCCAGCACTGGGGAGGCAGAGGCAGGTGAAGCTCTGTGAATTCGAGTCCATCCTTGTCTATAGAGCGAGTTCCAGCACAGCCAGGGTGACACAGAGAAATTGTCTCAAACAAACCCCACAACACAACCAACCAGCAATCAAAAGGTAATACAGCACAGGTGGGCAGGAGTTAATGTCGTTATCTCCCATAGGAAGAAGGATAAATGTGGAGAGTTTGGTGTGGTAGAGTAAGGAAGTGTAGGGTTGTGGGTCCTGAGTCCACCCTGCAAGACCACTTGGGTGAGGTGGAACTCTGGGAGTTTGACCTCACTGATCCTATGCCCTGCCAGGCAGATGCTATACTGTAGGGAAGCCCCAAGGCACTGCTCCTCCGTGGGAAAGCCAGAGCTGGCTCAGGGGTCCCTGGGCCTGTGACAAGGCGGGGGCCATGGGGTTCTCAGGCTCTTGGACATTCAGGCACCACTGGGAGACGCAGAAGAGCTGAGAACAGAGTGGGGGGCCTTGGGCTGTGTCTAGCTGAGTGCAGAGAGGCCTTCTACAGGAGACTTGAAGGCCTTCTCCATGGCTCCGCAAGGCAGATCTCAATGAAAAGAGGCAGTCTGTGGTTTTGAGGCATTTATTGACATGGTGGAAAGTAGATGTGTAAAATCATACCCCACTTCTCAGGGTGGGCCTGAGAGTAAATATCTTTTGCAAGGAGGAATGTCTGGGAAGGGAGTCTTGTTGGCAATCTTCTCCAGGCCTCTGGGTACTTCAATATCATGGAGATCTCTGTCTTGAGCCTGTGTGACCTGTGGTTGCATCTATTTTCCTGTTGTCTTGGTCTGAGATGTTAGGGATGCCTCATCTACATGGAGAAGGGCTTGGGGTGTTGCCCTTGTGTGACTGATGGCCATGAATCTATGGGGGGCTGTGTCTATGGTGCCCGAGAGTAGACAAAGCTCCTACCATCTCTTCAGGATCTCCAGGGCTTCAAACCTTTTAGCTTGACTGGGGACTAGGCTTCCTCTCACGGTCCACTACCCCACGGAGAAGACAGGTGTGGTGGGGAGCGCTCTTGTTAAAACCTTGAAAGGGAATCTTCATGCAGCACTTCACTGAAACTCCTGCTGCCCTCGGTTGACAACTGTCAGAAAACATTGTCTGTTGACGGTGTTTAGAAGTTGTAACCAATTTGGACTTTAATGGAAGGTTTTAAGAAAATTACAAGTAGCAACTAAAGAGGCAGGCATAGGTAACCATTTGAGCTTTGCCCTTGGCAATGTGTATCCATTTAGGTTGTGTTCATGTTTCTTTGGCAGCTGTTTATGTACGTGCTTATCATGGCTATTTACTACTGGCTTTGACTATAAATGAAGACAAATTAGAAAGCATGCCAAACCTACTCGATAGCACCCCTCCCCAACACAATAAAGCACTTTTAGCTGGTGACTCAAACTTAATTATTTCCCAAGCACCAAGCATTATCATACCCCAAATTCTCCATTAGTTGGATGGATGTAAGAGTCCCTATGGTCTACAATGGTAGAACAGAACAGAACAGACAATATGGCCTGCCACTGCTATCACCTGGTCTTACAGAGCACAACCAAGTTCACTGCTCCACTGTTAGTTGGATGTGCTTGGGCAAGCTCCCTCCACATCTATAAAAAGGATCAATGACAACAGTGCTGCTGTGAAGGCTCAATGAGATGATACATCCACAGTGCCGAGTGTGTCTGCCGTGTCTACCAGCTCACCAAACGTGAACCTGTGGTGGCTGAGGCTTTGCTATGGACAAGCATGTCTGACCAAAGGTGGACCTTTCAATGTGGTGGAGTCACTACACCTCTGTTAGCTGGAAGGTGAGCTGTTCCAGAGAGGCAATGCTCAGACTGTGTGCATGGAGCACTGCCCTCTACTGGAGATACTTCTTCAGCATGCCAAGGACTGCTCAACTCCTCACTCACTGTTACACAGCGGGGTGGGGGTGGGGGGGGACCCTTCTTTGTAGGTAGATCATTGCCCCCATTTTCCAGTGCTTGGGGGAGGCAGAGGAAATCCTATTCTCTGCCAGTCTCAGCTCTTCATCTGCTTTTAACTAATATGGAGTCAGCACAGGTATTGATTTTTCTGCTTCTATCTGACTGCATTCATCAGTCATTTTATATTACTGGAGAGTCCATTAGCAATAAAAATAAAGAATTGAGGTTACAAAACCCATTAGCAAAACGCACTCGTTATATCTCTGGGACAAGGGAAACAATTAAAAAGCAAGTCAGCTTATAAACATCCTAATAGAGTTATCAGAAGATCAAATAGACCCAGAATGTGATTATGGGACGAAATTCTCCCGACCGGTCATTTAGGAGGGGATGCCCCAGCAGTCTAGAACACCTGTGGTGTGTGGGTGACTGTAAGGGGGACTCAGGAGGACAGGTTAACATCACATGACGGAGACTCAGCCACAGGCTCGCGTGTGAAGGAATTTCAGACACATCATAGCAGATTAATGACTGCAGTATACTTTAATGAAATTTTATCTTTCAGCTTAGTCAGTTCTCTACCGTAAGGATGAAAGACTGTAAGATTGGTTTACCACCTAGCTTTATTGTGCACTATAAACGAAACCATCACGGTCATAGACATGGACGCTTGCGTCGTTTCCTCCAGATAGATTCCCAGGAACTTCCCAATTAGCATGTTTTCCTAAGTCACACTGTTATTTAATCGAGAGCAAAGAGGGTGTCCTCTCTTGCTGCCCTCTCATGTCACAGCACTGCTGCAGCTCTCGGATGACGTCATTTAACACTCCTTTGCCCTCTGATGTCACTTAATACTGCCGCTGTTCTCTGGCGATGTTAATACTGCTGGCCAAGCCTGCCTTCTTCACCTGCTTTCCAGGGTACCTCCCTTCCCACCTTCCTCTGGCTGTGCTCTCTCGGTCGTTTTTGTATACATCCCGTGTAACCTAGGGCCTGGTTTACAGAGTTTAATATAGACAGAGCCTTCTAGACACAATGCTTCTGTGCACAGTGCCAGCGTGAGCTCGCAGCATAGCAGCTGAGTGATGGCTTCTCTTGCTGAAAATGTGTCAATAATAACTGAAGATATGAGGCAAGGATTCCCCGCAAATGCCTTGGTCCAGTGCCTGCCTCTCTTCTCCACTCCATGCCTCTGTCCCTTTCTCATTTGCTTTGTGACCCCCTTCTTGCTTCCGTGTCTCTTAGTATTCCCTCTGACTGTGTCTGCCTGACATCATCCTGCTCATCCTCTGTCTCACAAAGGCCTTTCCTAAGCACCTAGCAAGGTTAGATTTCCTGATGTATCATCTCCAAGTTCCTTCTCCGATGATTCCGCTTGCTGCACTTTCTTGAGGCCTGGCCCCATGGGTTCCCAACACTTGTGGACCTGTGTCAGAATGTAATAATACTAGAATCCAGTGGCTGCTCAGGCCATGGGCCTTTGTATCACCTCCCCCCATTTCACAGAAACCAATAGGCAACTGGAGTCCCTAATGAGTAGGCTTCCTCAGGACCAGAATCTCTCACTGGTGAAGCGACTTTATATTAGAGAGAATGTGGCTACACATATACTGTTTCCCCTGGCTTCCCTGCTTCCGTCCCGAGACTCAGAGAGCCTGGTTGCGGCTTGTGCTATAAAATCTCCTCTGTCCTCTATAAAAAAGACCCCTGGTTCTGCTGTCAGGTGGTGAGGCGCAGAGAGCAGAGGCGAGTCTGCCCCTCACATTAAGCAGAGACACTGTGCTCTATAGTAAATCCCTCCAGTTCTTCTAGATCTTTCCAGGCGGTGGTGGCTCACCCCCATAGTATCTGACTTGCCTTTTAGCTCCTACTCCACCAAAAACCTTTATACCATAGGGGCTGGTTGTGATGGTTTCTGATGCTGCTCCAGGTCCCTGTTTGCTGTCCATCTCCTCGGGAGGCAGTTTTACTGGCTTGGGTTACTTGCTGATGAAATAACCCAGACATTCACCCCAGATGATCTAAACTCCTGACAATCATATTTTTATCACCTCTGATCGCCTCTGGTGATTGTGCCTAATGTTGAAGGAGAAAGAGGTACAAGTTCCAAAAGGGGCCACTGGGCACACTAATAAAGGGGGCCACTAATTCTGCCACGGATGCCAAGGGCTTGGAGTATATTGTGTCTCAGAGAGTAGGCCTGGCCAGGCTTCGTAGGTGAGGAGATTACAACCACCCAAAAGTAAATCAACCCAGTAAGGACAAATTGCTGTCTCTACTTGTACCCAGGAGTGAAAGGTGTCTGTCTGGTATGATCAACCTGGACCAGTGAGTGGTTGGTCTCTTTGAAGGACAGTATTTCATCAAGCCTTGCAGACTCCCAACAGGAGCAGCATCTGAATCTTTCCACCTTCCTTCTAATTGCTCTCTCTTAACTCTCAGATCCCTGACCATAAACAGGCAGAGGCATATTTGCTAATGAGACATCTCTAATGATCTTTTTATACAAGCTAGATGTCCTTATCTCCTGTTCTCTCTTCAAAGAGTAACTTCCCAGGTGTGTTTGGATCCCACTGTACTTCAAATAGGCAACCACAGAAAACGGGATCAAAGCAGAACTGAAGCTAAAACCTGGGAGGAGAGGGGTGGGAGGGCCTGCTGTGGGGGAACAGGCTGACAAGGACAGAGAGGGGGAAAGAAACCCAGACTTCACTCCGTCACTCTGCTCAGCCACTAGTCCAAAGCAAATGAAAGGGAAGATATGACTGCCACTAAGTATGGTTGAGGAGAATCGTAGCTGTGAGAGAGAGCAGAGCCAGAGGTGGTTGGAAGAGTCCAGACTGAGCATGGTCATGTGAGGAGGAGTGGAGGGGAGTGACAGAGACAAAGAAAGAAGAGAGGGCAAGGGAGAGGACCAGGAGCCAAGACGATGACCGGACCGAGAGAGCACGTAACCATAATGGCAGGGTTTTATAGAAAAAGAGATGCTAGAGGAAGGGAGACTCTAAGGTCAGGGGCTGGAGAGGAAGCCAGGACTCCTCTGTAACAGCTACTCTGTAACAGCTACTCTGTAATGGAGAGCCTGGCAGCCAGTGTCAGCTTTGATATGTTGATAGCCACCTCGGCTAGCCATTGGTCCTGGGTTTCTTTGAGACTTAACACGTTATTTATTTATTTATTTATTCATTCATTCATATGGTGAAGAAAAATTGTATATTTAGAATTAGCCATCTGGTCTCAGTTTAGATGACCCTAGTCTTCCTGGCAACATCCAGAGCGTCATAATTGGGAGCCAAGCGAACCTACTACATATATCTTCTTCTGTCCATCAGGCCTTACGGGGTATTGACTTTGACCACATCAATGTCATAGAGTTTCTTCACGGCCTGTTTGATCTGGTGCTTGTTGACCTTGACATCCACAGTGAACAAGAGCATGTCATTGTCCTTTATCTTCTGGAGAGGCTGACCCGGTGGTTAGGGGGAATTGATGACAGCATGGTTCTCAAGCTTGTGTCTCCTGAGTGCACTCCTTTGAGGGTATTTACACTGCCTCCAGAGCTGTAGAGTCTTGGTCCGCCAAGAGGTGGATGATGTGAGGATCTTCTTTTTGCAGCTGTGACTGCCTTCTTAGCCAAATCAAGGGCTTTGCTTTGGCTTTGTAAGGGGCAAGAGCTTTCTTTTTTCCCCACCTTTGCCACCATCTTGGAGAAAAGCCCTAACACTTTTTAAGAGTGGTTGTCTAATGTTTGTGCAGGGAATTGTCTTATTTCCTCCCTATTTCCAGAGCCAGCACTCAGCTCAAAGCCCTGAAAAGATTTGTACATGCTCAGCGAATGTACGAATGGGCAAAAGACTTTTGATTTTAAAAGTCTGTCTTATGGGAATCATTTGAACAACAAGAGCCTCTATCTTATTTAACAGAGGACTCGGTTTTTCAGAGCTGCTTCAGACACAGCATCTTAAGGGTGTGCTGTCTGATAGAGGAAAAGCCGGTCTACATGAACATGCTTTTTTTTTTTTTTTTTTTTCTTCTCAGTGTCTGAGTCACCTCACACCTCAGTCTCATCTGATAATGGTCTTGTCAGATCTGCCCTTTGGCTGGGGATTCCCCTGGGCTATCACCTTTTGCTTGCCATGTGTTGCCAGGCACCAGAATATAAGCACAGGTGTTCGGAGGAAGTAGGGGGCAGGGTGGGTCAGTTTCAAACAGTGGAACCTCCTGACAGTGGGTATTCATTGGGATATCATACACATTTTGCCTTGGATGGTTGTTTTTATGCCGACAGGAAAGTGAAGCCAGTCAGTAATAGAAGCGGTGGCTACCAAGGGAGATTCGTGTAGGAAGGAATTTGTTTTCCTGAGTGGTTACTGTTGAATACATTGCTTCAGCCCGATTCATCTTTTCATAGTGTAATCTCTCCCAGCAGCAAGATGTGACAAACAGCTCAGCTACACCTAAGCCTCCCTGCGAAAAGATTGTCTTGGGCGAAATAACAGCACATAGCTAGTGTTCTCCTTAGGAAGAGGGCAAAAGCTGTAAGGCCCAATTCATTTTGGAAATTGCTAAATAAAAGGCAAAGGGAATCAGCATTAGATACTGCCTATAACTGACCACATGAGAGAAATCAGAAGCCTTGGCATCTTTGAGCAGACAGCCACTAACTGAGGTGTGCTTGGGAAGTCCCCTGCAGGAAGTTCACCAGCTACACAGTGCTTTCTCTAAGAAGCTGTGTGAGCCTTGTAGGTCTTGTGGTTTTCATGGGCTATGGTCTCTCTGCTAAGCCCTTCTCCCTCCTTTCTCTCCCATCTCCTCTTTTCCTCCCTCACTCTTTCTTTCCCTTAGTATAGGAACCCTTTCTTCAACTAACATCCTTTGAGAAAGGCAAAGTGATGTATACGAAGAATGGCCAGGAGAACGAGGTCAGAAGTCATCGTTACCAGCCGCTTCTGTGGAATGTCTTGGGAATCCTGGAGCTCTAGTTGGAGAAGCCCTCTCTATCAGGAGTTTGTGATCTGCAGACTCTGAGAGAGTTCCAGTTCTTGCTTTACCAGCCAAAAAGGAGCCGTTTCCGGCAAGGAAGACCAAGATTTGGGTTTCCAAGCGCATGTGTGTTGCTATCACAAAGAACACAAGCTTCCGTCTTTGGAGCTGCTCTTTGAGGTTCTGTGGATGTGACTCGTGATTCCCAACTGCAGAGCAAATCACCAGACCTTCAAAACCAGCTTCAATGGTTAGCACACCTATAAGATACCCCACAATAGCAACAAGCTCTCAGATCAAAAGAGGGGAGAGATTTTTCTTTTCAGCTCACTTGATAGGTTTTGAGGCCCAGATTGGTTAGTGCCTTCTACCAGTAACACAAAATTCCAGCTAAGCAGCCGGCCACCCCAAAAGCCGTTGTGATTCCTTCAGTCCCTAGAAGCCAGGCAGCTTCCTCTGGGCTTATGGAACCATCTCCCAGAGACCCTACTCAGATATCCAAACATTACAGCTTCCGGAAAGCAGGCAGATGATGGCTTTTGTAGGTCAGTGGCTTGAACTCTCAATGGCTACTTTTTGGAAAGCAAATGGGACAAAAAAAAAATCCCTCCGTAGCCCAGTGCAGTGCCTGCTGTTGAGCAAATGCTCTTACAGTGTTTATTTGGCTAATGAAAGGGTGACTGAAAATTCCTATCCTTGAACCCACATTTGGAGGCTTACTGGTAAAACCTGAACTTCCCTCGGAATTAATCTACTGAGTTATGAAAGTGGAGATGTGACAACATGAACCCCAGAGCAGACATAGACAGTGCAACAAGACTCTGGTTCCCCCAAAATGTAAGTGTGCATGACGGCTGCATACTGCACTGTGATGTCATGTATCTCACCAGTCCGCCAGATGGAGAAAGGCCAAGGAAGGCTGAAAATGAACTGCCCTGAATGTCTACCAACTTTTCAAAGTTGCCATAAAGAAGGAAGACCCCTCACAGTTATGCCTCTTTGGCTGTTCAGGATGACCTCTGCCTTCCTGGCTCAAGGGACTTTGGCTGTCTGATCGTTGGGACCTGAGTGGCTCTCCTGTGTACCATTGTGTTTCTGGCCAGCGTGTCCACATCCCTCCTCTGTGTGTTCAGCTAGAGGTACTTGCCATGACAAGACTGCCATCCAGTGTGTGTGATAAGCCTGCATTGTGAACAAGGACCCTTGTTCAATAAGACAGCTAGAGGTGGGAGAAACAGTTGCTGCACCTGGCCCAAGCCTGGAAATGAGGGAGAGTCATTTATATATTCCTTAATGTGATGGTGTGTGTGTGTGTGTGTGTGTGTGTGTGTGTGTGTGTGTGTGTGTGTGTGTTGTGGAAGTCAGAGGACAACATTGTAAATTTGGTTCTCTCTCTTTCCACTTTTGGATGAGTTTTGGGGATCAAATTCAGTCTTATGTAGCAAGTGCCTATACCTCCTGAACTATCTTGCCCACATCTTACATTTGCTTCGGAATGCACCTTAGATTCCATCTTGGATCTTAGAATGCATCTTGGATATAACAGGAAATGCCAGAGCCTATGTGAACCTCATTTGGCTTTCTCTCATTCCTCTCTGCCAGTTTCATGTGTTGTAGCACAGCAGACTGACTCTGTTCAAATTCTGGACTCAGCACCTCCTTGCTGTGTATTGTTTAACTGCTCTGTGCCCAAGTTTCTCTTCAATGCAATACCATTAAGTGGTGCCTCATTCATGGGGTGTTGGTGAAGAAATACTCCCCATAAAGCATTCCTCTCTCTCATGTTTCTGGCTTCTGGCAGGTGTTTAGCAGGAGACCCCGGGACAAAACCTTCACCCTTTTACTTGCCTTCTCAGACAAGGCTCTCACATGGAATGAAGCACATTTGATAAACCTCTCTGTGGTAGAGAGTCACGCACTGTAAAGGCATCTTCCAGAGGCCTCTCTTGGATCATGGTTTCCTGTGACATTAGGAGACATTTTGTTTTATATTGCAAGGTAGTGGGAAACCTATTCACTTCACTGTCTGTGCAGCTCAGTTTATTAGTGAAGGCAGCCAATTTTAAATTTTTCAATAAATAATACTAATAAACGATGCCCAGAATCCCAAATGTAGAAATAATTTTAAAGTATAGGCCACTATATTTGAATCTCAGGGCATGGGCATGTCACAGTAGTACTCACCTGAGAACGTCGTCCCTGATTTATGGCATTCATGGTGCTGGAAGGTTTCATGCTTGCTGCCACAGAAAGGTAAGCCTTAGTCTCGTTCATCTGTGATCCTGAAAACTCTGGCAATGACTAGCCTGAAAAAGCAGGCTAACTAGTGCAATATTGGCACAGATGTGATTAGAGTAAGCAACCAATTTCTGATGGCCTCAAAGAGTCATTCCATGAGATGGAATCCTAGCACCGTCATTATTAAAGGGACCAAAACCATGCAGCTACATTGGTCCTTGCAGGGAGAATCCAGTACTATTACTCTGCTAAGTAGACATATTATTAAAGTTACTCTTAATGATGTATTACTGTACCGAGAGATCAAAGCAACTTCCAGCCCTCATCAGAGAGGCTTCTTCTTGGAGCAGTGACAATTAACACTAAGACCTCAAAAGGTCAACATATAAAGGACAAAAAGATTTGATGTTCATTATTTCAATCTTACTTTACTCCAAGGCTCAGGCTCTTTGTAAAAGAGGAAGTAGAAAGATTGTAAGACCTAGAAGTGGTAAATTATGTCAAGAAAACACTGTATCCAGATACAACAGGGCAGAATGAATATGAACCCACAGCAAACGTGCCAGTGTGTAGATGACTTGTGCAAACTCCAGCCAGAGAAAATATCTCCATAAAGGGCAGAAAGGTGGATATGTAATTCCACTAGGTGAGAAACCATTGGTGTCTGATAGTTTCTGGAAGTCAGCATTTCTTTTTAATGATGTGGCCTAGTAGGCTGACCACACACCAAAGCAGGCCCTAATTCTAAAACTGGCTGGACAATGCAAAGTAGACTTGATGGAGGAAGAAGACAAACAAGAAGAGGAGGAGGGGAGCCAGGAGGAGGAGAGAGGAGAAGGAGAGGGAGGGGAAGGGGGAGGGAAAGGAGGGGGAGGAGGAGGAGGAATCTCAAAGTCGTGAGGTATCTTAGTTAGGGTTTCTATTACTGCAATGAAACACCATGAGCAAAAGCATGTTGGAGAGGAAAAGGCTTGTTCAGCTTACACTTCCACATTACAGTTTATTATCAGAGGAAGTCAGGACAGGAATTCAAGCATGGCTGGAGGCAGCAGCTAATGCAGAGGCCATGGAGGGGTGCTGCTTACTGGCTTGCTCCCCATGGCTCGCTCAACCTGCTTTTTAAAAATATAATCCAAGACCACCAGTCCAAGAATTATGGCACCACGCACAATGGGCTGAGATCTCATTAGTAATCACTAATTAAGAAAATGCCCTACAGGTTTGCCTACAGCCTGATCTTCAGGAGGCATTTTCTCATAAGACTCCCTCCTCTGATGACTGTAGCTTATATCAAGTCAACATAAAACTAGCCAGTACAGATGGGAAGAGAGGTGAGTGGTAAAGGAAAGAGTGTGTGTGTGTGTTCAAAATACATTGTATGAAATTTTCAAAGAATTATAAAAATATTTTTTAAAGTATTGGTTGGTAATATGCTTGCTCAGGTCAATAGCACAGAAAACAGGAAAGAATCCGCCATTCTGTAGTATTTTCCAGTTGTTAGTAGGTGGTGTTTGCCCAAATTTAGGAAAGGTATTGATGATTTTAAATGTTAAGAAAACATATTTTTTTTGTGGAAGACTTATGGTGTGTGGTTTGGATGGGGCTGGCACATTTATCCTTAATCATAATATGTTGGGTACTGGGGCATTTTAGCTCAAGAAAGTTGAGAAAACCACACACAGAAGTGTCTATCTGGTGTTCTAGGACTCACCTTCTGGGAACAAATCATAAAATTGGAGAATGATTTTTTGATCTTCCTCTGAAGTGATCATAAAACTCTCCCCAAGAGAGGTACCCTCCCTGTACACAGAGAAAACGGCAAGCAAGCACCCTGCTCGTCCCATGGGCCCGGGGAACAAAGCCTCTGAGCAGATGGGCCTTGATAAGTTTCCTGGTTTGTTATACTGTCCTTTTCGGCCTATCCTAGGATTATTACTGTTCTATAACCTAGTACCAAAGTACACAGGTTAGCTGTTTCTAGGTGACTAGTGTGCTTTTCTTTGGTAGTCTGTCCTTTGTCACAAGATCCGTAGGTAAGAATCAGTGGTGCTGAGAGAACACAGTGGCCTTGTCTCCCCAAGGTTCTCTAGACACAGAGCTGGTACTCAGGTCAAAGGCGTCTGCGCACGCTCCTGAGAGATAGCCAGGTAGCTAGCACCTGTCAGATCACATTCACCATCACCGGCTCTCCAGTTTGGGGAGCATGGCTATAAACAGATTGTGTTTGTGCTTAATTCACTGTTGGCGACCAACAAACAGACCTGTCACATGTTGCTAATGATGTCAGGCAGAAAGAATGTTCCCTAATACTTCCCACTAAGGAGGGAGATGAATCTTAAGTTTGAGTAAGCTTGTTACAAAAAAACAAATAAACAAACAAAAAACCCCAAAACAACAAAAATGCACGTGGTTGGGGGGAAAGTAGTGCTAATACAGAACTCCAGCCATCTTGGAAAGTGGATGTTTTCCATCCTCGTGGCTGACAGAGGAAGTCTTCCCTTTGCTGGTGACCTGGTACCTCGATTATCACTGGCTTCAAGGTGAGATCTTGTCCTGCCTGGCTCCTTCCTGCTTTTTTTTTTCCTCTTGCTCTTCTTCCTTTCCACAGGCCGGATACAAAGAGATTCCCTGCTCCCAAGATGAGTCATAGAAAGTAGAATTTCTTTGCCCAAAGCTAGCTGTAACACCTAAATACATTTCTGTAAATTTCGTAAGGCAGCAACGGGAAAAAGTTCAGAATAAAGGAGTCCCACACCAGCCTTTCTTTCTGTTGTAAAGACAGCCTGGAGAATCATCCAACCTATTGAGGGAGGGGGCAGACAGCACCACCTCTCTCTGAAAGGGATCCTAACCTACACATGGGGAGAGAGAGTCACACACACACACACACACACACACACACACACACACACAGAGAGAGAGAGAGAGAGAGAGAGAGAGAGAGAGAGAACATCCAGGAAGAATTGGAACATACCTGACTTGTGGAAGTTCCGCCCCCCCCCAGCCTATTCCAGGCCACACCCCTTCTGTGTAACCATAACAGCACACTCATTCTCCATCAAACCTAACGAGGAAAACTCAGCTTTCCTGGGGTCCTTGGACCTGTCTCCATAGGTCCCTGTGCCATGGGAACTTTCCTGGGGTCCTTGGACCTGTCTCCATAGGTCCCTGTGCCATGGGAACTTTCCTGGGGTCCTTGGACCTGTCTCCATAGGTCCCTGTGCCATGGGAAACTGGTTAAATTCTGCTCTTTGCTCCCCTCAGTAATCTGACTTTCAGCACACAGACGCTCTAAGGCGGAAAGAAGGACCCTCTCTGCTCCCACAGCTTCAGCTCAGTTCTGCCTCAGGGCCTTTACAGCTGCTGCACATCTGGCTTGGATGCCCATGCTAGAGGATTCTTCATGGAACTCTCAGCATGCACTCTCGACTCACCTGCCCCCTCTTTGGGGACACCTTTCTTGATTGCTGCTGTCCCCAAGCACACTCCACCCATTGCTGTCCTTTACCCATACCCCTCTCTGAAACCATCTTGTTAGTTCACTTACTAGCCTGTCTCCGCCTCAGCTGGGCAGAAGCTCCAGGACCGTCAGATCTTATCCATGTTTTTATATCAGCTTTTTAAACCTTTTAAAAAAGCAATCCCGCTATCGTTTTGATCGTTCATGTCAGACACTGCCCTTAATGCCTCACATGATTATCTCACGTTTAATCACCTCAGCAATCTTCATTATCTCAATTTTATTAAGGCACAAAGAATCCAAGAGATAACAGACCAAGGAAATGAGCAGTCTTAAATGACTAATAAATATTTATTAAATAAAAATGACTTTTTATTTGCCTCCACATTTCCTGTTTGGTGACACATAACTGTCTCCTGGCCCAGGTAGCTTATCGCAGGACATGTCTCTTTGCCTCTGTCTGTACTAATTTCCCAAGAGTGCAACTTCCTGGTCCCGCTAACGTTTTAGCACACAACAAAAACATCATGGCTATTGCACATATCAAAATTACATGCAGGCTTATCCACAAGCCTGAGCCACCTCTTGCTCCTTGAGTATGTGATACGCATCATACATGTACTAGAAGCTCTTTGATTAGGTTACAGTGCTGCCTGCCCCTTGACACTCATCTGTATTGGAGAAGGTCACCTGAGGCTTCCCACTCCATTCTCAGCTAAACAGCCTGGTCCAGTGCAAAAAGTCTGTCAACACTGCCTGGAGGTCACGGCTCACCCTGCCTCCCTTCATCAGGATGACCATAACTCAGCCTAGCATCACCTGCTGTTCCCCAGGCTCTGGCTGACCCTGGCTTGTCTTTCCCTTTGAAGTCCCCCCTCCCTCTTTCATTCTCTGGCTCCCTTCCCGGTGGTGCTGCTATTAGACACCCTCTTCTACCTGTCTACAAGACACTGTGCTGCTGGGGACATTGCAGCTTCCTCCTGTCTGCAAGAGCTCCCCCCACTAAAAGACACGTCGGGTGTTCACCACTGTACGCCACAAACATCTATTAAAGAAACATGAAAGAAAACAAGTGTGGTCCTTGCCCTGAAGCACTGTCTGACAAAGGACGTGGATCTCAATCAAAGAATCACACTGGTGCAGTGAGTCTCATATAGGCTCTGGGTACAGTAAGACTGAATTTTGGTGGTCTAGTGAGTGCATTCAGGAAGAGTGAGGCCAAGCTACTGGACCTTCTAGCTGAGATGCAAGGATGCTTTGCGGTCAGCTAGGCAAAGGGGTTTAAGTCAAAGAGTAGAGTGAGTGCCAAGATCCACAGATGAGTGTGACTATGACACCTTCAAAGAAGTGATCAGGCTGAGCTCATGGAACACACAGAACACAGTGACAAGGTAAAGGTAGGTAAGAGCCACACTGAGCAGGACATAGAGGTAGCTGTTTTTGATTCTGGTAAATTTTTGGAAGCATTTAGACAGAAGGGACATAATCAAAATTGTATCCCCCACCCAAAAAATAAATAAGTCATTCCAAGTAAAATGCAAGCAAAGATGACCTCTGGTGTCTTCTACTGTTTGCTGAGACAGGACTGGAGAGTGAGAGGTATTGGAGAGGAAGTCCACCATTGAGATGAACACAAGTGGCTGATGGTTTTTGTGAGGCCTTCTTGATACCCAGCTCAGGACGGACACTAATATTTGGTGTCCTTCCATGGAACCTGTGTAAACTGGCTTTGAATTTGAGATTGCTGAGATTGCCTTGTGAGACATAAAAATCAAGAAGAGAAGTTGGGATCGGTCTTTCATGATCTGTATACTCAAGTGGGTTGGAGCTGAAGCTTGGGAGGGGACAAGCAGGTGGCAGCAAGCATTGTGAACTAGAGCATATGTCGGGATTCTTTCCAGTGCACACTATTGAAATCTATCTCCAGGTAAGTAACATCAGTCAAAAGGAATGTGTGGGTTCTGATAATCAAGATTAGTCATAGGCGTGGCTGGATGCAAGTGTTTGTGCAAGACCTTGGGTTCCCATCTCTCAGTTCTGCCTTCTTCCACTGGGCTTCTTTTTTAGGTGGGGCTTCGTGTGATGGTTTGCTCAGGTCACCAACAGAAGTTTCAGACCTACAAACCACCTATAGTAAGGACTATGTCCCTCGTGGGGTCCAGCTAAACAGTAGACATTGCTGTTGCTGGTCAGGCATGGACTGGACACTCAGCCCTGAGCTGGAGGCCTGCCTTCAGCCCTTCCCACCAGGCACAGATTAGAGGGCACAACAAGGATGGCTACTCCAAAGAAAATCAGTGCTGTTGCCTGGAGACAAGAAGAGCCTGGCCAGCAAAAAAAAAAAAAAAAAAAAAAAAAAAAAAAAAAAAAAAAGAAAAAGAAAGAAAAAAGAAAAAAAATGCTTTTGTACAGATGCCAGAGAGACAAGAATTCTAAGGAAATTCTCTAAAGAGATCGAGACAAATGGGATCAAAACTGCCTGCTAAATTTGACATCCTTGATGTTACTGGTGACATCAGGCCTATCAGCTGGGATGCAGTAGGAGTCATAATGCAGGTTAGAAATGACCATGAACCCAGGAATGAGTTAGCACTGGAACAGTCAGGCTATCCTCACTTGTAAAAGGAAGCAGTCGAGTGTAGTTCTGAGAGATAGGGATAAGCCGAGACCTAAGTAGCAAAGGGAGGGGGGATACCTAGATATGACAGCACCAGTCAGCGTGTGGTTGGACACTGGAGTGCGTTCAGGGACAGTGGGGTAGGTCCTGCTGGGTCTATAGGCCAAGAGAAGAGATTTTTATCAAACAGACAAGCTATTAATCTATAGCCTGCATATGAGAGCTAGATACTACAGCAGGGAGAACAATCTAGCGCTGTGGAGAAGGGCTCCACTGTCCTCCTGCCCTTCAGCTTGTCAGCTCAGCAGAAGGCATTCCTTCTCCTCTCAGCCTTTTGTCTACCTCTTCGCGTAGCCTGTCCTGCAGAGCTGGTGTGGGCATTGATGTCTGTCCCATCTGCTCAGTGACTGCAATAGAAACTTGCTGTTGTCACCTCAGCTGACCAACTTCTCCTCCTCTTCTCATCTCAGGAAGCTGCCTTAGGAGTGGGAGGGAGCAGGGGTTCTGATGGAAGGTGACCTAGGGGTCTTGATACAATATCTTCTTCAGCTTCCTAACCAGTATTCTTGTAGAGAGCCCTAATCTTTGACCCCTGGGAAGAAGGCAGTGCTGCTCCTACCTGTACAGTCCCGGTAGCTACGAGGTGACATTTATTCATTTAGACACAGTTCCTGCTCCCCTCCCCCCACAGGCTCTTTAGAGAAGGTCTGTGATATGGATTCCTATGGACTAAGTCCTTTAGCTCAGACCGAAAGCCAGCACAAATTAGAGACCAAAGTTTGTATTTCAGAAACCTTTCCTCGGCAGTCTTTAATGTAGCATGAAGTTTTAAAGAAACTCATTAAGGGTGTTTAGCTGGCCATGACGAGCGTCAAATGCACCGGGCAGTGGTTTCCTGATAGACTTGAGAGGGCAGAAGTGGGAAAAGGTAAGTCTTAGAGACTGACAGCTCAAATCCTTAGCCATAAAGTTTGCTGTAGCTGTACAAGGGTGGAGATGAGTTTAGAAAGACTCCTCAGGGTGGAAATCATGTAAAGAGAGAAATCATGTAAAGAGAGAAAGGAGAAAGAGAGAGAGAGGAAGAGGGAGAGGGTCCTAGTTTGCTTTCATCGCTGTGGCCAAAAGCAACACAGAAGAAAAGTTTATTTAGTTTATACTTCTATACTTCTGTCTCTGGGGGGAGTCAGGTCACGCACTCAAGCAGGAACTGAAGCAAACTCCTGTTCAGCTCATTTGCTTACATAACCCAGGACCACCTGCCTAGGGATGGCACCGCCCACAGTGGGCTATGCTTTCCCATATCAGACACAATCAAGACAGTACTTCACAGTCTTGGCTACAGCCAATCTAATCGGGGCAACCCTTCAACAGAGGCTCCCTCTTCTGGGTGACTCTTGGTTGTGTCAAGTTGATAATATTAACCAGGAGAAAAGGAACCAGAGACAGAGACATATTCTACAGAAAAGATTTCTTTGGCAATGGGTAACCCAGGATGGTGAGGAAAGCCTAACACATTGTTACCCCAAACACTGAGACCCACTGTTGGCAGCAGGAGCTGATGGAGAACAGAGCTGAACTCACAGCTAGAACTCAAGACAGATAAATAAGTGTGAAAATGCTCTGGCCCCACCCAGAACCCTTACTGCTTGGCTGCCCAGATGACAGTGGGAAGAGACCCTGACCAAGGCCTGCTGGGAGGAACCTTCATCCTAAAGGGCTTGCAAGTAGCCACAGAAGATTTCTGTGTCTGATTTGGTAGAACACCCCAGACTGACGTCACTGCTAAACAAGCTCTTCAGGGAGCCACTTTCCTGATGCCCCTCATTCTGCGCAGCTCTTGGGGGGCCATCTTTTCTAGTTCAGTCTTCCTTATGGAACCTGGAAGGAACTTAAGCCACCAGTGACAGGTTCACCTAGATGCAACCACTTCATTTTGTTATGTGTGACAGAAGATGCCCTCCATTATGGTGCTAGCTCCAGAAAGATAATGTCCTGATCCAGGAAACAGGGGTCCTTTCTTAGACCCGTGCTTCTCAGAAAAACAGAGGTCTCCTTTGAATGCCAGCCCATCAACTTCTTACTGGACCAGAGGTTGAGACTCTGGGGCAGAGGGGCCTCCTTGTCAGTGCCCTGAGCCTTTGAGATGGAGGAGAGCAAGCTAGTAGTATTCTTGCCTTGGCTCATGGGAGAGGAACAGGGAGAGGGACCAGGGAGGGACTGCGGAGGGACTGGGGAGGGTTCCCTTGACAGGTTTCTGAATCACTACCAGCAAAGAACAAACAAGCCTGGTAATTAGAAGGGAGCCATGATGATAGTGAAGTTACCTTTCGCCATTCATTCTGCAGCATTTTCTGACTGCTTATTTTTGGCACAGGGCTATTTTAGGGCGGGGGAGCATGTAAGGAAAAGGAAAGCGGATTGGTCCAGAGCCAGCTTGAGGGGGAGTGGGTTGGGGGGGGGACGGGCAGTATTAGTGTTTGGTCTGGGGAAGATGAAACAGCAGCTCAGCGCTGTGGGCGGTTCTTTGATCTTCCTGTAACTGCTAGAGCATCAATTAGCATCCTTAATGTTGAGGGAGTCTCTGAGAAACCCTTGAGCCTGCTGATGTAGGTTAGTAGATCCGGAAGTGTGGGCGTGAGTGCAAGAGAGAGAGAGAGAGACAGAGAGAGACAGAGACAGACAGAGATACATAGAGACACACAGGGACAGAAAGACAGAGAGATAGTGTGTGAGAGAGACAGAGTGTGTGAGAGTTGAGAGAGACAGTGTGAGAGAGGCAGAGACAGAACTAGAGACAAAAATGAGTTTACCTTCAACTTTCAGATTTGAGAGTGATGGGATAGGATGATTTAAAAATAAAAGTGCAGTTTGTGGTTGAGTAGTTTATCTATTATTATCTGAGTATGTAAAATAAAATTACACACTCTTAAATTTATAGAAAAATAGGATCTCCTAAAATGTGTCACACTGACATAAAGAACATTCCTAAGAGTCCTTTTCAGACAGTCTTCTTTCTTATGAGATAGAGAAAGAGAGAAGAGAGAGAGAGAGACAGACAGACAGACAGACAGACAGACAGACCCAGGTTGGCCTAGAGTTGTGGTAACTTCTGCTTCTGACTGCTGAGTTGGGTTACAGGCACACCACCATGCTGGGCCCTTCCTGCCATGCTTTCAGAGTAATTCTCTCTGTGGCCAGTGGTAAGGGCTGAGCTTGGAAAGCTAACTACCCTTGAGTTTCAACTGGGCCATTTCCAATACTTAACTAAATTATTTGGCACCTCTGTGTCGAACATTTCACAGCTCTGGGATAAAGACAATCTGTAATGCAGAGACAAACTACTTCATGGCTGTTTCTGCTTTCACAAGAAGTAAATAAAATAACTCATGTAAGGACTGATACCATGTAGAATAGTTGACACACAGTAGGTTGTATATCATAGGTTGAATCATGAAAAGACTTAGATTGGATTTGGGAGGCGTTTGCAGGAGGAGTTGGGGTGAATACGACCAAGATACATTGTATGGGATTCTCAAAGAATTAATAAAAATTAAAAAAAAACCTAAAAGACGACATAAAATTGACATTAGTGGGAACCTCTTTTCTTTTTAAGAGCAACAGTGAGAAATATGGAAAGCCATAGGATTTTGTTTTTTTTTAAAAAACAAACTTATTTTGTCTTAATTTCTGGTGATACAAGAAACATGTTATAGTTAGGAGTTTCAAGCTCTTATTAAACTAGAGCAAATAAACTAATATATACATTGATTCTTTAATGTAGATAAACTCAAGAGAGGTGGCTCCTGAAGAGACAGAGCTGCAGCATAGATAGAAGGGAGAAGTGTCCCTGGGGATGGGGTCCCCCACCTGCCCCCACTCAGCTCCACCTCAGCCTGGACCTGTCTTCCTCCACCTCCCCCTAACCCTATCCCTGTCCGGGTGCTTGCCGGCCTGTGGCGGATTTCACAGCTGCTGCCCTCCACCCACGCTGAGCTGAGTCCTCACTGTGTCTCCCTGGGTTCCACACTTCTGCCTTGCCCCAGGACTGCACAGGCTCCTGGTCCAGGCTTGTGTTCCTGTTTTTTAATTTTGGTGAAGTGAATGAACAGTTGATTTCAGGGTTTTTGGGGGGTGGGGGTGGGGATGAGGGTGCTAAAACATTTCTACAACTATAAAAGCACTCCCTGCCCAGATTTAGCAGACAGCAATGTTTACTATACCTGGTTTGGTATTTTTTTTTTTTTTTTTTTTTTTTTTTTTTTTTTTTTTGCTTTTGACAGAAACTTCCTATGTAGTCCAGGCTGGCCAAAAATTCCTGCCAATTTTCTTGTCTTTTCCTCCTGAATCTGAAATTACAGACGCCATGTTTACTCTTTTAAAGATGTGGAAGAAGAGGAAGACAAGTGTGGTGACTGTCTTTTCCCTGTCCCCAGGGCTAGCTTTTCTGTGAAATGTTTCTGTCAATTTCATGCTTTTGTGAAGGAGAATTCCTGGAAAGAAGCTCTTTGTGCTGAGACCAATTGATTACAGATGTAGTACCATGGAGAGGTTGGGATGTTGCAAGTCCAAAGGCCGTTTACCTTACCTTGAGCTAGCTCTAGTCCTACAGCACAGCCAATCCATGCCCACCTCTTTGTCTATAGTAACACCTTATGAATGGGAGGTGTAATCTTTTGGAATCTATTAACACAGCAGACAACTAGCTGCCACCAACTCAAAAGATAAGGATGTGTTTTAAACTTGCCTTGACTTATGATGTTTCTGCTCTGTAAAATTATATATATATAAAACCTTCATTGAACATGATGCTTCCGTGTTGGAACAGGGGATTCGGGGTAACTTAAATCTGTGTTCCTGAGCCATGGTCACTCAGAATGGCTCTAGAAGAAGTCATCTCTTATTCGCTTTCAGATGAGAGCATGGGTTTTGTGTTGACATGTTCCGGTTCCTTGGCGCGCGCACACACACATGCTGCACTGCTGTTTGTGATGTTTGCTGCTTTTACTCCTTGATGTGTCTCCTGGATTTGCCCTGCTCTGCTCCTTGGAGAGCTGCTTCCTTCTCACCTTAGCCTTCTTTCTAGGAAGGTGTGTGATGGCTCCCAGTCACTAATTGAGGGATAGAGTTTCCTTTTTTTTTTCTCCTTAGTGTATATTGTCTTGTGCTCTCTTTACGCTGTTTTGTTAACTAGTGTGTGCATTGTGTGCGAAGCGTCAGGTCCTTGGCTGTTATGAGATTGCTCTTCCATGTGGTTGCACTCCTCACTGGACTGTGCGAGTTTTCTGACTCCTCCACAGCCTCCCCAGTCCTCAGGGATGGGGCTGGACGCCTTGCCATGCTGTGAATCCACTGTTGAAGACGAGCTTCCGTTTTTAGCCTTCTGTGGTTATTAGAGTTTCCTTTTTGTGTCTTTGTTCATTTTCTCCTTAGCGTTTGCTTTACCCTGTTTATTTGTAAGGCACCTCTAACATTCCAGGAAGTGATGGCTTTGTTGGTGCCTTGGCTACCTTAGGAGTACTTGGTGAGAGCAAAGTTGATGACCATCTTTACAGAAGACCCCAAATCCAAATTAGCTTGTTAACTTTTCATATATGTCTCTTGTTCTCCAACTCAAGTAATGGCTTGTGTTTAGTTGGTGATGGGGAATAGGACCTCCCAATGCACCATAGGCTGCTCACTTTTAGCTTCTAGTTATATGTGGAATTCAAGGCCAGCCTGAGCTACATGAGACCCTGCTTTAAAAGGCTGTTTTAAGAAAGAAAGTACTTGAAAATGAGTAAAATAAATGTAATTAAAATACTTGGTTAGATATTAAGGATAGTGTAGAAAAACTATCAGTTAAGACTTGGTCCTGCAGTAACTAGGATGGTAGGGCAGATAAGCTTCACTTCCAGTTTGGCAGGACTTAGGGTCACTTAGGACATGTACATCTGGGCATATCTATGAGAGTGTTTCCCAAAATGGTTCACTGAGGACAGACCATCCATCCAGAATTTGGGCAGCATCATTCTGTGAGCTACGGCACTGACTTGAAGAAAAAGGATCTAGAACACAAGCTGGGTATCAGCATTCATCTCTCTCTCTCTGCAGCCCAAATTCTGATTAAACATCTTAATTATATCCATTTTATTCATTTCAACTACCACCTTCTTCTTTATCTCCTCCTCCTCTTCTTCATCTGCCTCCTCCTCATCTGCTTCCTCCTCCTCCTCCTTTTGGTAGGGTCTCGTGTATCTCAGGCTGGTCTTGAACTCCACATATAGCTCCCCTTGAACTTCTGAATCTCCTTCACTTCCCAAGTGCTTGGACTTACGCATGTGCCCCCATACCAAGCTTTATACGGTGCTGGGGATCAAACCCGAGCTTGGTATATACTAGACCAACGGAGCCTTAGCCTCAGCCTAGCTTCATTTCCTTCTGTGACGGAATATTTTATTGTGAACCTGGCTGCTGTCAGGTTTACTTCAGTAGAATTTCGGACTTCTTCTGCAGAAACCGTGGGATTCGTATCCTCTTGGACGGGGTTTTGCTAATTCTGATGCTACTGCTCCAGTAAATTGGCTTGTCACAAATAAATGCCCAGGCACAGGTTCCTGACTAGTCACAAAAACACTTGGGCTTTTGTAAATGGTGTCTAGGGATGGTCCCCCGGTGGTGCAGGTGTTTTTAGGTAGGGTCCTGCTTCACAGATAACAAAAAATTAATACTCTGACACCACATCCAGTCTTTCAGCTAGAAAGAGCCTTGATTCTTCTATTCCTGAGAAGGCATTAACATATTAGGCTTGGACTCTGATGGGCTATGTGAGGACCAGTTAGCTGCAATGTGCTTACTTCAGTCGATGCCTACCTCCTCTCCCAGACCTGGACACTTTCCTGTCTGTTTAGACGTCATCAACGCACCAGTAAAGCTGCTGGTTTTTTCATCCCTAACTCCTGGCTGTTTTGAGCAAGAAGGTGCCCTGAATGTGTCAGCAGCAGCAACCATATTTAGTGGAAGTTATATCAATTTACTTTTTAGAAAGCATGCCAGTGAGTTTGCTGTCGTTACACAATTAGAGACAGATTTAACACAGACAACGCCTGACATTAAAACCACAGACTCAGTATCGTTTCCCTCTAAGCTTAAGATGGGGTTTTCATTATTCTGCACCCGATATGTGAGCATAAGCATTTTCTATAGGGCCGAAGGAGATGCTGTTTCTGATGGAAACAGCTGCTGTTTACATATTCTGCATTCCTAAAGGTCACAGGATCATTAATGTGCCTGCATCATCCTGCTAGAAGTGACTGTTCAAGCTACAGCAATATTGTGTTGAGCTATTGCCTGGTGACTAGGGGAAACTTCAAAATAATAAAATGTAGACAGTGAAGGTATAAAAATAGTAGTAGCTGAAAATTTCCCTATAGTTTTGCTGGGGGCGGGGAGAAGGAAGAGCATGGGTGCATAAAAGATGGTTTCTAGTCACAAGTAAGTGCCCCGGTCTTCCTTCAGGCCCTCAAGGGTGATGGAGCTGACACCTACGCAACAGATCACAGTGGTTTGGCTGTCCTGACAGTGTGACAGAGGCCTCACAGATATGCGTCTTCTCCCCCCCTTTATTTCTGTTAGAGATATTTCCAGTGGGTAAGGCAAGTGAAGGCAATAGTTTCATTGTCTGCTGGCAGGCATGTCCACAACTGCCATCCTTTCCAAACTGTTTCCTGTACACAACTTAATTACAGGGCGTGTGAGGTGAGGCTGGACCACAGTACGCCTGGAGGGGTCCAGAGAGACAGTGAATGCAGGTGAAGGTGAAAAACAGCAAACCTGTCATGCGAAGACGGGCAGAGAGGGAGCTGCGGCCAGGGCGATCACGTCCAAAGCAGGAGTCCAGAAGCATTGTTGCTGATTTTTTCCTCTAGTCTCTGGTGTAACAGTTTTAGGGTTGAGAATGTTTTGTGTCATAGGCTCTGCTCCCTCTGCGGTACTGATAATTCCCAAGCAGTTTGTATTTCTCTCTTTACTATCATGTAAGAGGCTTATTAAGGAGGGAACTTGAAAATAGCCCAGAAATAAAAGTAGCAGTCTAGAGTCCTAAGTTCCCATGAGTAAGTTATGAATAATATCTGCACAGTGTATGTTTTAACAAATATTTATTGTTTGTTTATTTGTTTGTTTGTTCTCAAGGCGTGTTAATCCTGACACTACAGACATTTTCTATCGTGGGCATTATTGAATACAAGAGAAACACAACAGATTTATTTGAAAGCTGTGCATTCTGTTTTGCTGCACATATACTATATAGGTCACGATTCAAAATGCTTCAAATTTGCAAATAAAAATATCAACAACAAAAAAGCCTGTCTAGCAAGTAATCGGATCAAATCTGCAGACCATGTTATCTGCACTTTCATAGCTGTCTGCTTTCTGGTATATTTTCCTTTTCAGATTAGGTTTGTTCGATGGCTTCGTTGTTTTTATCTATCATTCTATTGGGTTTTTTCTTAACTTTTATATATTTCTATTTACTACATTCCTGGATTCCTTGTTTTCCCATTCCTTCATTTTCCCCCGTCTTCCTTTCGAACTACTTACCTCCAGGTTCACCCTCCTACTGTTAATCAACTTTCTCTCACTAGGGCAAAATGACCTCAATAATTAACCTTTTAAAAAGCAAGACTCACGTGAGCTCCAGACTTCAGAGGGCTCCGTCTGTGGTCACATGGTCCTTTGTTTCTGGGACTCTGCGGAAAGGTCATGGTGGGAAATATGTCACCCGCAGCATTGCTAACCTCAATTGCTCACCTTGAGCCAATCAGCTTCCAAAGTGTCTGTCTTTGCGCGCCACTGAATGGTGACCAAGCCTTCCCAAGTTTGAGAGGACACTGCTGCGTCGGGGAAGAATCCCTCATAAGTTTTGGGGAATACATTTCCCATCTAAATACCGCTACACACTCGAAGACACATCGTCTTCCTAGCTGGCACTCACTGGGGTTCCATGTTTTCAAATAGTATTCCAAGGCGTCTCCGCTCATGAGGACGAGGCCTATGCAGCGCACTGCTGTCTGCACGTGACTACTAAAAAAGCAGCCTGTCTTTATGCACACCGGTGACCAGGCAGCAGAACAGGCAACCTAATCAGAGTATCGATTCCGTTACTAGGGAAAGTATTCAAGTGAAGCTCATAGGGATGTGGAGAAAAGACCCTGGTCTCAGCTAACTGCCCGCCTTCTCAGCTCATCATCTAGAAACCCAGATACCCTTAAGTGGAAACACTTTAAGGTGAACAGAATTGTTGCAGCTCTATAAGGAATAGCTCAGTGGAACAGGATGTAGGTACAGATGGGTAGGTGAGAGGGAGAGGGGAGAGATTGCCTTAAGAAGGGCCAAGCTGTAAGCAATCACGACTGTATAGCTTGTGTTTATGGTTTTATTGAGAGACCATGGACATACAATATGAAAAGATAGTGACCTGACTCTCAGTGAGCTTTTGGAACATTTCAGATGTTGGAATTTTGGATTAGGGATCCACAGGCGGTAAAGCCCATGAAAAATCTTCCCAAATATAAAAGCGAAAAGATAAAATGTGTCTGGCTCCAAGCACTTTGTATATGAGATACTCAACTTACCTCAGTACACACACACACACACACACACACACACACACTGAGCCTATACACTTTTCCACTTATATGAAATACTTGAGGATCTAAACTGATCTGTTGTGATGAAAGGCAGACGGTGCTTCCCTGAGATTGCTGGGAGCAGTGGAAGTTTGAACGGCAGAGAAGCATCCGAAACTACAAGCGATGGAAACGAATGTCGGACTGAGCACCGTAAAGGTTTCATGTTTATAAACACAGGTTGAAAACCCTCAGATTGTATACAAAGTCAAGCTACTATCTTTTCATACTGCATGTCCATGGTAGCTCAATAAAACCATAAACTCAAGCTATACCAGTAGTGATTGCTTACATTTTTTTCCTTTTATTGAAAAGACTATTGTTTTCCTCACAAAAATATATTCTGAGTATAGTTTCCCCTTCCTCTACTTCTCCCAGTTTCTCCCCACTTCTCCTCCCATCTGAATCCACTTCTGTCTCTCATCAGAAAACACGCAGGCTTTTAAGGGATGATAATAAAACATAACAAAATAAAAGCTAATACGATAAAGCAAAAACTAATCCATCAAAGTTGGATAAGACAAACAGATGGAAAAGAGCCCAAGAGAAAGCACGAGAATCAGAGACTCACTCATCTACACACTCAGAAATGTCATAAAGACACCAAACTGGGAGCCATTAATATGTACGCAGAGGACGCAGTGTAGGCCCTGTGCATGCTGCCTCAGTATCTGTGAGGTCATAACTTTAATCTTGTCGACTTAGAGGGCCTTGTTTTCTGGGAGTCCTCTGTCCCCTCAGGATCTTACACTCTTTCTGCCTCCTCTTCTGTGGGGTTCTCTGAGCTCTGAGGGGAGGAATTTGATTGAGAACCCATTTACAGGCTGGCTGCTCCAAGCTCTCTCACTCTCTGCACGTTGGCTGGCTGTGGGTCTCTGTATTGGTTCCTATCTGCTACAGGAGGAAGCTTCTCTAGTGATGGCTGAACAAGGCACTGACTTATGAGTATAACAGAATGTCATTATGGGTCATTTCATTGCATTATTTTTAAGGACGATGGTGTTTGGTTTTACTCCAAGCCCGTAAGCTGTGTAGTCTCTGGTTCTTGGCCATCCCAGCAGTGTTGGGAAATGGCTTCCATCTTGTGGGGTGGGTCTTAAGTCAGATCGGTTATTGGTTGGTTTCTCCCACCAGCTTTGTGCCACCGCTGTCCTAGAGAATCTTTCAGGTGTGGCACCAATGTAGATCAAAGGGCTTGTGGCTGGTTTGGTGTTTATATTTCTCCTTTGCTAGATTGCAGGGTACCCTCCTGTACCAAAGAAGTTAGAACATAGGAGTGAAGGGTCTCTGTAGGCACCTGTTCCACTTTTCCATATTTAATAAGTTGTGTAGATTTTGTCTTCAGTAATGGGCCTTGCTGTCAGTTTGTGTAGAGCAACCTATAATCTTGGCAACGGTCTTTTCTGGGGGTTCCCATGAGACTGTTTTGGCCAAAAACTTAATTAGATGTAACTCAATCTCAATACTGGAAGTTTCATTTGGTGACAAGAGATGGCCGGCCAGGACCGGGTCTCCCCATTATTTGGCAGTTTCATGTAGATCAACTTCATGTACACACACACACACACACACACACACACACACACACTCACGGAAGTATATATGTGTGTGTGTGTGTGTGTTTGTGTGTATGCATGCATGCATGTATGTATGTATGTATGTATGTATGTATGTATATATGTATATAAGCTTCTACTGTATTAGGTGTTTTATACTACTCTCAAAAGGCCCTTAATTTTAACCGCCCCTCCCTATGTTCCTTCCCTTTCTCTCCTCTTCCTTCCCCCTTCCCACTTGAATCTCCCATTTCAGCCCCCCCATTCATCCATAACTACCTATTCTATTTCTCTTTCCTAATGATATCTATCATTAACACTGCCTCCTCCCTCATGCCTAGTCCCTTACTTTATACCTATCCTCTGTGGTTATATGGATTGTGGTTTGATTCTCAGTGACTTAACAGCTAATATCCACGTATTTGTCTTTCTGGGACTGCAATACCATCGTGCTGGGCATGGCAGATGCTATTCCTAACCCCAGCTCTGTGGGGGTGGAGGCAGAAGAATCAGGAGTTCAAGGTCATCCTCTACTACATAGTGAGGTCCAGGCAAGGCTGGGATGCATGAGACCCTGACTCAAACATTCAAAACATTCATGTGTATGTGTACATACATTTATATGTAATCAAACAAAATGCAGCACTGTATAAAGTACAGTATGCCATGGTTCAAGGCTGGTTCTTCATGTGAACACCAATGTCAAAACTATAGTGACAGGAGACAAATCCTTGGAGGACAAGAAGGACAAGAGGAAAGAGAAGGACTTGAGGTGGTAGAACTGTTCTATTCTTTGACTGGGCAGTAGTTATTAGATTGAAATTACATAAATATTTAGACCTATATGTTCTCCCAAAGTGAATTTTTACTGAGTGTGTGTTATGCATAGATTTTTTTTTAAATGTAGTGGGACCATAGTCAAAACAAATGGTCCCTGCTGAAGCAGAGTGACAAGTAGGTCAAGGATGGAAGCTTCCAAAGCGAGAAATCAAACCCTCACCATAGATTAGAGCACACCCTGGACCTCACCACCCCTCTTTGCCAGAGAAGAAAGATTTGGCTAGACACAGCTACTCTCACGATTTTGCTCTAATGTTCTCTATAGTCATTTCAAGTTTGTTGCTGAGCTCATCAATGACCTCCTGACCTTCAAGTAGCCAAAGCGAAAAGCCATCCCTTTTCTTGCATCCCTGCATCCGCCCCACCTCTCAGCATCATTTGTTAGTTTCTCTTCTCGGTTTCGGTGGCAGGCGTTGCCCATGCTCACTCCTCAGTGTGGTTTTTCTCTCTTCACACCTTTGTAGTTTCACTTTGCCTCCTCTGTACTAATCCTCCAAACATGATGTGCCGAAAGACTAGATCCTTGACTCATGACAGTTGTGTGTGTGTTTGTGTGTGTGTCAGCTTGACACAGTCAAAGGACCTCCGTCAGATTGTCCTACGGGCAGCCCTACGTGGCATTTCCTTGATTGATGGTTGATACGGGAGGCTCCAGCCCACGTGGGTGGGACACTGCTACCCTGGCTGGCATAGGTAGTGAGTGTGAGCCTGAGAGCAAGACAGCAAGCAGTATCCCTCCATGGTCTCTGATTTAGGTTCCTGCTTCAGTTCCTGCTCTGACTTCCCTCTGTGATGTATTGTGAGATGTAAGATGAAATAAACCGTTTCCTCCCCAAGTTGCCTCCCATATTGGTGTTTATAGCAGCAGTGGAAAGCCAGGCAGAACAACCCCTATTCTCTTTCACTCACACTCTGTGCCAGTGACTAGAGACTCTGGCTTTAGATACCGTGGGCTTGTGATTGACACATTACCACCTGTAGCCTTGACGGTATGCAGAAGTTTCAGACTTGCACATCTGGCATCCCACTTGACACCTCTATTTGGAAGTCTAGCCAGCATCTCAAAGACAATGTGCCTACAATATTAAAATAGGCCTCTCTGTACACCTTTGCCCAATCCACACATCCCAGGAAATGGCTCCACCCCCCAGCCTCTGGAGTTTAAAGCTCACAATCATACCTGAGTCCTCCCTGTCCCCATCCCAGTAACAGCTATATACTTCTGAAGCATAGCAAATGCCTTTCATTTTCATTTCTGCTGACCACAAGACACCGTATTCTTAGCTTACCTGCTTGCTTTCCTTATTTATTTCTGTTTTTCCTTTCTTTCTTTTATTTTTATTTTTAAATTTTATTTTATTATTTTTTTATTTACATTTCAAATGCTATCCCGAAAGTTCCCTATACCCCCCCCCCCCCGCCTCCCGCCCTGCTCCCCTACCCATCCACTCCCACTTCTTGGCCCTGGCTTTCTCCTGTACTGGGGCATATAAAGTTTGCAAGACCTAGGGGCCTCTCTTCCCAATGATGGCCGACTAGGCCATCTTCTGCTACATATGCAGCTAGAGACACGAGCTCTGGGGGTACTGGTTAGTTCATATTGTTGTTCCACCTATAGGGTTGCAGACCCCTTCAGTGTGGGAAGCCATTCCGGACTCCCTAGCCAGCCGGACAGAATCTGAATCTCACAATTTCATTCTAAATTTCATGTTAATGCTAAAACTCTGCAAAGAAAATTTGGAATCCCTAGAGCACAAGCTGGGGATGTGGTCACTACCTGTGGACGTTGCCTTGAGTTTCAACGCCCACCTTCTTATGGAGGGAATCCTGGAGGGTTGCTCCCTCTGCAGGTGTGGCAAATGGATGTGACACATTTTTCAGAATTTGGCAAATTAAAGTATGTTCATGTATCCATTGATGCATGTTCGGGACTAGTTTATGCATCTCCCATGGCAGGGGAAAAGGCCTCCCATGTTATACAGCATTGTTTGGAGGCCTGGGCAGCTTGGGGTAAGCCCCAACAACTTAAAAAGGACAATGGCCCTGCATATACTGCCAAAACCCCAGTGTCTTTTTGTCAACAGATGGAAGTTAAACACGACCTGCCATATAATCCTCAAGGCCAAGGAATCATTGAACGAGCACATAGAACCTTAAAAGAATTATTAATAAAACAAAAAGGAGGATTAGGCTATGGCCATACCCCAAAGATAAGACTCTCCTTAGCTCTTTTTACCTTAATTTTTTTGCAATTGGATAAGGAAGGTCGCTCTGCTGCTGAATGACATGCTAATACCAGTCCCAGTAAACTGGGGTATGCTAAATGGAAGGATGTGCTTACAGGATCATGGAATGGTCCGGATCCCGTGTTGGCCTGGGCGAGAGGGTCTGTTTGCATGTCTCCACAGAATCTCGCAGAGCCAGTATGGGTTCCGGAGCAGCTAGTGCAACACTGTCAAAATGAAGAAGCTGATCTTGCTGGTGATGAGCATGTGTCTGCCCCTGATGGGTGCGGAATCCAGATGGGGAATTCTGTCTGTGTTTAAATTGGACTGCAAATTTTGATGGCAAGATGAATAAGCTTTGCTCAGCGATTGTCACTGTGAATTCTACCCGAGTGGATACTGGCTTGGCATCGGGAAAGAATGGACTGGGATAGGTGCCCTTGCTGTGGCCCTTGTTTTGGCATGCATGTTGTGTGTATGGTGTATGTGTCGGTTGTGGAATGCCCAGGTCCACACTGCTGCCATGGTGGTGCAAGCTTTTGCCACAGTGGAAGCAGGGCAGTCACCTCAGATTTGGCTTGTTGCCATGAAGAATGAACAATAAAGCCATCACTCCATAGGGTTGTAAGGCTAAGCACTGCACAGAGGTTAGTTTGGAAGCTGTTTGACAATCTCTGGGAGGTATGTCTGATTGCATGAGGGTTGAGTGTCCTAATGTCCTTCCCCCAGGAAAAACGGCACGGGAGCAGGTCAGGGTTGCTCTGGGTAAAAACCTGTGAGACTAAGAGTCAATCCTATACATGACCCCTATTTCTGCACACTGGGGATCAGACCTCTATCTTCACCCACGGAGCTTGCTTCAAAAGAATATAAAAGGGGGAATTGTGGGAAGCCATTCCGGACTCCCTGGCCAGCCGGACAGAAATCTATTCCAGGCAGTAAACAAGCCTATATTTGGTGGATGGCCCGCCCTTAATCCCTGATTGGCTGAGCAAGCCTGCCTGGTGAGGTGATGTGACCTGTGGTGATTGGTGGGGGCATGGTTGTGGCTGGAATGAAAAAAAAAAAACAAAAAAAAAAAAAAACAAAAAAACAAAAAAAACAAAAAAACACTTGTAACCAGAGAGGCTGGGGGATTTGGAGAAGCTGCCTGAGTAAACTGCTTTAAGAAGAACCAGTGGGTGGTTGCATTTTTCTTGCTGGCCGAGTTGGACACAACACTTCAGCTCCTTGGGTGCTTTCTCTAGCTCCTCCATTGGCGCCCTGTGTTCCATCCTATAGATGACTGTGAGCATCCACTTCTGATTTGCCAGGCACTGGCATAGCCTCATATGAGACAGCTATATCAGGGTCCCTTCAGCAAAATTTTGCTGGCATATGCAATAGTGTCTGGGTTTGGTGGCTGACTATGGGATGGATCCCTGGATGGGGTAGTCTCTGGATAGTCCACCCTTACATCTTAGCTCCAAAGTTTGCCTCTGTAACTACTTTCATGAGTATTTTGTTCCCTATTCTAAGGAGGAATGAAGTATCCACACGTTGGTCTTCCTTCTTCTTGATTTTCTTGTGTTTTGCAAATTGTCTCGGATATTCTAAGTTTCTGGGCTAATATTCACTTATCAGTGAGTGCATACCAAGTAACTTCTTTTGTGATTGGATTACCTCACTAAGGATGATATCCTCCAGATACATCCATTTGTCCAAGAATTTCATAAATTCATTGTTTTTAATAGCTGACTAGTACTCCATTGTGTAAATGTACCATATTTTCTGTATCCATTCTTCTGTTGAGGGGCATCTGGGTTCTTTCCAGCTTCTGGCTGTTATAAATAAGGCTTTTATGAACATAGTGAAGCATGTGTCCTTATTACATGTTGGAGCGTCTTCTGGGCATATGCCCAGGAGAGGTATTGCTGGATCTTCTGTTAGCTCTATGTCCAATTTTCTGAGGAACCACCAGACTGACTTCCAGAGTGGTTATACAAGCTTGCAATCCCACCAACAATGGAAGAGTGTTCCTCTTTCTCCACATCCTCTCCAGCATCTGCTGTCACCTGAATTTTTGATCTTAGCCATTCTGACTGGTGTGAGGTGGAATCTCAAGGTTGTTTTGATTTGTATTTCCCTGATGATTAAGGATGTTGAACATTTTTTCAGGTGCTTCTCGGCCCTTCAGTATTCCTCAGCTGAGAATTCTTTGTTTAGCTCTGTACCCCAATTTTTAATGGGGTTATTTGAATTTCTGGAGTCCAGCTTCTTGAGCTCTTTGTATATATTGGATATTAGTCCCCTATCAGATTTAGGGTTGGTAAAAATCCTTTCCCAATCTGTTGGTGGCCTTTTTGTCTTATTGACAGTGTCCTTTGCCTTACAGAAGCTTTGCAATTTTATGAGGTCCCATTTGTCAATTCTTGATCTTACAGCACAAGCCATTGCTGTTCTGTTTAGGAATTTTTCCCATGTGCCCATATGTTCGAGGCTTTTCTCCACTTTCTGCTTCCTTCCTTCCTTCCTTTTTTTTTTGGGGGGGGGGGTGTTCGAGACAGTGTTTCTCTGTAAAGCCCTGGCTGTCCTGGAACTCACTCTGTAGACCAGTCTGGCCTCGAACTCAGAAATTCGCCTGCCTCTGCTTCCCAAGTGCTGGGATTAAAGGCGTGTGCCACCCCCTGGCTCTGTTTTTTCTTTATTTGTCTCTGCCCATATTCCTTTCTCTTCTCTTTAGCAAGTGTTTCTGTTAAATTCAGATTATATAATTTTATATGTAATTTTAAGAATGGTGCTCATAAAACAGAAAATGTTTCTAAATTTAAATTTTATGAAGCTGTAGTATTTTTTTATTTCTCTGAGACACAATTAGAATCTAGTCTTTAAAAAAAAATTCTTGTTTTATATGTATGGGTGTTTTGTCTGGATACATGTATGTATACCACATCTGTTACTGGTGCCTGTGGAAGCCAGAAGAAGACACTGGACCTAACTGGAACTGGAGTCAGAGATGGTTGTGAGGCACTGTGTGGGTGCTGGGAAGTGAACCCAGGTCCTCTGCAGGGCAAGAAGGGCTCCTAACTACTGAGCCATCCTGTCATCCCAGACAAGCTGCATTTCTTATTTATTTGTTTGTTTATTCTTTCTTTCTTTCTTTCTTTCTTTCTTTCTTTCTTTCTTTCTTTCTTTCTTTCTTTCTTTCTTTCTTTCTTTCTTTCTTTCTTTCTATTTGTTTCCAATGCATCTTAACCATTGTTTCCCTTCCCCCTACTCCCCCTCTCCCACCACCTCGCCTCTCCCTGAGATCTATTCCTCCTTTTTTTTTCCCCTTTAGAAGAAAAGCAGGGCTCTCAGGGATATCCAAACATGTTATAACAAGATACAATAAGACCAGGCACACACCCTCATATCAAGGCTGGGTCAGGCAACCCAGGTAGGAAGAAAGGGTCCCCAAAACAGACAAAACAATCTGAGGCACTCCAATTCCCATTATTAGGAGTCCCACAAAAACACCAAGCTAACAACCATAACATCTATGCAGAGGACCTAGCATAGAGCCATGCAGGCACCATGGCTGCCTCTCCAGTCTCTGTGTGCCACTGTGTGCCCTGCTTAGTTGGTTCTGTGGGCTGTGTTCACCTAGTGTCCTTGGCACCTCTGGCTCCTACAATTCTTCTTCCCCCTCTTCCATGGGGCTCTTGAGCTCCAAAGAGGAGGGACCTGACAGAGAGCTCCAATTTGAGGTCCCTCTCTGCCTGGCATTTGACTGTGGGTCTCTGCATCTGTTCCCATCAGCTATCAGAGGAAGCCTGTCTAGGCACCAATCTTTGAGTGTATAAGAATATCACTAGGAATCATTTTATTGATTTTTTTTCTTTTGTAGGTCTGGGGACTGTGTCAGTCACAGGTTTCCTCTCGTGGCATTAGACCGGTCATTGGTTGGCTGCTCCCAGAAGTTCTGAGCCACCATTGCCCCAGCACATAGGTCAAAGGTTTTGTCGCTGGGTTGGTGTGCCAATTGCAACTCTGGAAGTCTTGCCTGGTTACAGAGGATGGCCAGTTCAGAATCCCAATCCTCTATTACTAGGAGTCCTCACTAAGGTCATGCTTGTAGAATCCTACTACACTAGATTTCCATATCACACACACCCCAACACCTTCCAATCCAGTGGTCTCTCCCCATCATCTTCCCTTCATTCCTCCCAGGCATCTGACCCCACCCCCACCCATCCCCAGTCCACTTGGAAAACCTATTTTATTTTCCCTTTCCGGGAGATCCATGTACTCCACTAGAGCCCTTCTTGTTACTCAGCCTTTCTGGGTCTGTGAATTTTAATGTAGGGTTATGAGTCCGGCATCCACTCTGCAATAGGACACGGACACTCAGGGAAGTGGGACATGGGAGTTGATTGCACTTATCCCACCGGGAAGCCACAGGACACCACTTGTGGGTGGGGAAGCACAGTCTGAGGTGGGGGACAGCTGGAGCTGGCTCAGGGGTTCTGGGCCTGCGGCGAGGCCTGGACCATCTGGACGTGTCAGTTGTCTCCAGTTTCTGGTATCATGAATAAGGCCACTATGCATATAGTTGAGCAGGTGTCTTTGTGATAGGACGGAGCGTCCTTTGGGTATGTGCCCAGAAATGATATAGCTGAATCTTGAGGTAGATTGATTCCCAGCTTCCTGAGGAACACCGATTTCCATGAGTAGCTGTACAGGTTTTCACTCCCAGCAGCAATGGAGGAGTGTTCCCCTTGCTCCACAGTCTCTCTGATCTGTGCTGTCATTTGTGTTTCTGATCTTAGCCATTCTGACAGGTGCAAGATGGAAACTCAAAGTAGTTTTGATTTGTGTTTCCCTGATGGATAAGGATGTTGAACATTTCTCTGTTTCTCAGCCATTTGAGACTGCTCTATGCTTTTTAAAACTTGTTATTGATTCTTTGTGAGTTTTTTGCATCCTGCTCCCCAGCCCACTCATATCTGCCCTTTGCCCTCGAAACCTCCCCGCACAAAATAACACACACACACACACACACACATACACACACACAAAAAAAAACAAAGAATAGAAAATGTCACATCGTGGAACCTGTAGTATGTCATAGTGTGCCCCACAATATATTCCTCTGTCCACACATCTTCACTTGCAGAGAGTCTTTGGTTTAAGGTCTACAGCTTCTGTGACACCATCAATATTAGATCCTCACCAGGACTCCTCCCAGTTATCCTATTGTGGCCCTGCGTCATGGAGAACTTGTAGCTTTGAATCAGCAGGACTGGCCCTTTCATGAATCACAATCATTCACAGATGATACAGATTTTGGGGTGGGCCAAATCAGAGCCCTGGATCTGGGCCTGGGTGGTAGCTGTTCTGCTCAGTGTGCTGGCTCTGCCTTATTTGCACCACCAAGGCAAGCTCTCCAGCACTTCTCTGGCTGGCCCATCTGATGCTGCCATCAGCAGGAGGCTTGCTCTCCTGCTCTCTTAGCTCACCTGGCTCACCCGTGCCTTCACCATCAGGGCCAGCTACACTGTGTTGCCCAGGTGAGGTGCAGGGCTTCTGTAGGCCTAAAATGCTCTCTGATGTTGTTCCTGGGTTTTTGGGTTGGTGGAAGCTAGTTAATAGTGATAAATTAATAGATTTCAAAAACTTTGTATGGATTATTCACAAGATGTTAGTTCAGACACAGAAGTGGGTAGAGAATGGCTGCTGGATGGGGGTGGAGGGGCTAGAAGTGGCCCAAGATGAGGTAATTCTCCTCTGTTCCTGCAGCAATCCAGTCTCTCACAGTACTACAGCTCTAATCAGCCTCTGCAGACATGGCTTCTTTCCAGGAGTTTTTGTTCACATGATCAATTCGGATCCTACTCCTTGTTTAAGATGAAGTAACCCAGACTGGCCTTGAGTTTATGATCCTGCGGGGATTACAGGTGTGCCTCACCATGCTGCGCTAAACTGTGCTACTTCAAGATGGATGGCCAGCATTCACTGGCTCTACCCACTTATTCCCTGAGCCATCACTACATATGGAAAAGCAGCTTGTCCCTGTCACTTTATAACTTAGGTTGAGAATATTTTTAAGATACCTTCTGTGTGTGCTGTGGAATTGTTGAGAGACAGATGTTAAACTGTGTCCACCTATATATTTATTCTCAAGACTCTTTTGGGGGGGGGTGTCACGTGCTGCATGTTTCTAATTATCTTGTAAGCAACGGTATCAACTCTTTTTTTTTTTTTGTTTTGTTTTGTTTTTTTTGAGACAGGGTTTCTCTGTATAGCCCTGGCTGTCCTGGAACTCACTTTGTAGACCAGGCTGGCCTCGAACTCAGAAATCCGCCTGCCTCTGCCTCCCAAGTGCTGGGATTAAAGGCCACACCTGGCTTGGTATCAACTCTTAACCATTCAAATGAAAAGTAGCCAAAAGATCCCGGTGCCCCAGATTCTGAATGAGGCACAAGGGATACTGAAAAAAACCTTCCATTCCTGAGTGACCAGAGACGTGTAAGTAGAGGAGCTGGCCACTTATTTGTTATTTTTAAAGCCCATCCCCCATCCACAGGAGGACTTGGTAGCATTGCTCACTCACCCTGTGGAGAAGGTAAAACACAAGTATCCAAAAGAAAAATGCTAATTGACCCAAGACACACAATAACCAGCAGGTGAGTCTGCTTGCTAGAGGCCTTCTCTGAGGGATGGAGGGTGTGGTCTTGCCTAGTGTGAAAACTGTTCTTCTCTCCAGCTCCACGAAGCCGCAAAGTCACCTGAGCTCAGGATGTGCTGGGTGGGACTGAGTGTAAAAGTCATTGCATTCCTTTCTCTGCCTACTTTTATTTTGACAAACTTGAAATTTTATAAATTGAAAGAATAACACAATGAACACCTTTGTACTCTGCCAAGTTTCACTAGTGTTGTCTTTGGTCACATTGTCTGCCTTCCTCCCTCCCTCCCCCCTCCCTCCCCCTCTCTCTTTCTTTCTCTCTTTCTCTCTTTTTCTCTTTCTCTCCTTCCTTCCTTCCTTCCTTCCTTCCTTCCTTCCTTCCTTCCTTCCTCCCTCCCTCCCTCCCTCCCCCCCTCTCTCTCTTTCTTTCTTTCTTTCTTTCTTTCTTTCTTTCTTTCTTTCTTTCTTTCTTTCTTTCTTTCTTTCTTCATCCATAATCTACCTACCTACCTACATATGTACATACATACATACATACATACATACATACCTATGTATCTGTCTATCCATCCCTTAAGCCACACAGCTATCATTGAAATGTTCTACCGCATATCTTCAGCACCACCTCTCAAGAGCAAGGGCATTCTCACCAATAACTATAATGCAGTCTCGCGCTAGATACATTTAACATGAGTACAATATATCATGTAATTTACAGCTTGTGTTCACGTGTGTAGAAGGTTCAGAACACACTCTCCATAGAGGGCTGGAGAGCAACTGCTTTGGGCTTTGCAGGCCAGACAGCCTCTTTTGCAAGGCCTCAAAATGCTTGTGCTGGAGTGAAAGCAACTACAGACATGTACAACACAAATGGGTAGGGTTGATCCCAAGATAACTTATTTTAGAAAAGAAAACAGGTAGTAGGCTGGTTTAGACTCATTCGTATTATTCACCTGTCTGTCTGTCTGTCTATCTATCTATCTATCTGTCCTCATTATCAGTATGCCTCTCTCTCTCTCTCTCTCTCTCTCTTTCCATTATATTTCAGAGCAGGTAAATCTCTCAATTCTGGGTATATCTTTCTAGTTTGTTTTTGTATTTAGAGACAGGGTCTCACTTTATAGCCCTGGATGCTCTGGAACTTGCTATGAACTTGCTGGACTTGAGCCCATAGAGATTCACCTGCCTCTGCCTCCCAAGTACAGGGGTTAAAAGTCCACCCAACCACACATAGCTATAGAGGTCTGACTTGATTTTGAAAAGATGCTGCCATGGATGGACTGAATTACTAAGCCACATTTAGTTTCCAGCAGATCTCTCTGTTTATTTGTAAACATGAATATGTACCATAAATATCACATAGCCTTCTCTTCCTTTTCAAAACAACCAAGGTAGAAATCTAAACAGGAAGTCTGCCACTGTGGGCATTTTAAGTATGCAGAACAATGCCACCATGTCCACACTGTCAATGACAATGCTAGCACCGTTACCTCCCATCTCTAGAATTCCACCTCCCTTCACTAAGGTTCCCTCCTTCTTAGCACCTCTCATCACTGCAACCCTGACCACTCCATCTGTGTCATGTGGTCGGGACCTCCAGTATTTGTCTCTTCTAATTATTGTTGTGTTCACTTGACACGTCTTCAGGTTTCATCCATGTTGTAGGATATGTCAGGACTCAATTCTTCCTAAAGGCTGAGTATATTCTGGGTTGTGCACACACTATGTTCTTTTTCTCCATTGATATTAAATCAGGTTCCTTCCATTTTTGAAGTCTTGTGAACAGTGTTACTAAGAACGTGCATTCTAGATTCATCCTTTAAAAAATATTTTTTGTTTTATAGGTGTTTTGCCTGCATGTCTGTCTGCATGTCTGCACTATATATGTACAGTGCCCATCGGGGTCAGAAGAGGGTATCAGATACCTATGGGACTTGGAACTGGAGTTACAGATAGTTATAAATTGTCATGAAAGTACTGGAACTGGAACCTGGGTCCTCTGAAAGAGCAGTCATTATTTCTAACTGCTGAGCTCTCTAGCCCCTCTAGAGTCATGCTTAAAACATCTTGGGTCATTTCTTCAGCTCTTCCCTCTACAACACACACAGCTTTTCCTCTAGGCCCTTGAAGGCTCCACTCTACCACTGTGGCTACTCTTGGTGGTCATCCTGTGGTATTGGTATCTCCAAAATGCTGGTGTCTTCTCTTGCAATTGGCCTGCACTTTCCTTAATAGTCTCTCACAGACTCTCTTCAGGCCTCAATGTCTCTGTATTAATCTTTTAATCCTGGGCCTTCAACTGCCACTGAGGCTGCACTTTTATCAATGACCTTTTCTGGCTTCTCACAGTGCCAAGCCTCAGCTGCTCTCCATGACCCCTTCATGCCTTCAAAACCAGTACTACTTGGATGACACCACCAACTTCAGCTGCCAGCAAAAGGTACAACCTTAGCTATGCCTGCAGCACAGCTTTTGTGTGTTCTCAGGAAACACTTCCCAAAGGAGTTCACCTCAACCGTGCTGGTTAATCTTAACTATCGCTAGTTTCTCAGCTCCAGCTAATCAGCACCAAGTGTTCCAGCAAAGCAAGGTTTCACTTTAGTGGTTCTGGTTTCTTGTTAACCACAGCTGATTCCTCAACTCTAGCAACACATAACAACAGAATCTTAATTCAAAATACTGAAAGGCCCTGATAGAGTCTTTAAAGCCAGGCCTCCACCCTCACTGCTCTCTCTCAGCATTCTTATCTTCCAGGCTCCTACGACAGCTCACCGAGCTCTCAACACTCAGTGGTTCTCTAGCCCAAAGTCCCAGTGTCCTCCCACAAGCCTCCCCACCCAAAACAACATGCTGAGTTCTTTCCTAGTCATACACTTCAAATCTCATTTTGTTTTTCTTTTTTTCCTCTTGTATTGAAAATATATTTTTTCATTCAATATATTCAGATTACTGTTTTCCCTCCCCCAGCTCCTCCAGTTCATCTTCACCTCCTCCCATCTGGGTCCACACCCTTTCTGTCTCTCAGAAAACAAACTGTTGACTAAGGAATAGTAATGACATGAAATGGCAAACAGTGATGGCCCACACCTGTAATCCCAGCACTCGGGAGGCAGAGGCAGGCAGAGTTCAAAGTCATCCTGATATACAGAGCGAGTTCCAGGACAGCCAAGGCTACACAGAGAAACACCATCTCAAAAATCAGAGACGAAACCAAACCAAACCAAACCAAACCAAAAACAAAATGAATAAGACAAAACAATGTATCATGTAGTTTCTACTTCCCTGCTTTAAGCTCCAGGCAGACCCTGCTACTAGCCACCATCCAGGAGCCACCCCAGATGGGCAGATAAAACACACACACACACACACACACACTTATTTTTAATATGCTTTTTAGCTCAATGATTGGGTACTTCCAAGCCTCTTGTGGCTTCACTCCCTCCTCAACATCTCTAAATCTTCCCCCAGTTTAGTTGCTCAGTTACCTTTAGTCCTAGCTCAACAGCTCTAAACCTGTCCTCAGCTTACTTATGTTTCTATGTCCACTTCACTCGAGATCTGACATGCCTGGTGGCTCTCTCTCTTTCTCCCTCCAAAACATGGCGATTTTCCTTTCCTCCTCCTGTGTCTCTTAGTCTGCCTGTGGGAACCTGGAAGTTCCACCCAACCATTGGCCACTAGCATCTTTATTGATCGACCAAGAACCAATTGGAGAACAGGACCTTCAGCGTTCACATGTAGATTCCCAATCAAAGCTTCAGAACCACCCCTTACAAAACAAAAACAAATAAATTGGAATGTGATAAAACAGAAGAAAAAGAGCCAACGAAAAGTCACAAAGAACATACATAGACACAGACAGACCCAGGTTTACTTACACGGGAATCCCATAAAAACACAAAGCGAAAACGGCCTGCATACAATGTTATGAGACAAGGAACCTGTGGTTTCATACCTGCTTTTGTTTTGTGCCAGCTGTGGTCCCACTTTCCCCCTCAGGCACCAGATGCCACTCCAGAAGGATGATGCAGAGGCTGAAATGGATGGGGTCTGCTCTGAGTGTTTCAGTGTTACAGTTCTTTTAGATGGCACTCAGTGAAACAGCTTTCTTAGAAGATCTTCAGTGTAACAGCTTGTGTGCATACACTTTATTAGGAATAGACAACCTGGGAGAATGAGAAAGAGTTTTCATGGTGAATGTAAACCATTGGCTGGAGTTTAAAGTACTGTGAATGCCTCATTTATGTAGAGAGGCATTTCAGGAATCCCAGGTACTAGCTAAGTGAGTTCTTATCAGGAAAGAAGAGGTTGAACTTCTAGGCTTGCCAAGGATTATGTGACCTTCGTCACATAGAAGATGTAGGGGTTAGGCTTGCCAGATGAGGTTAGGCAGAGAAAAGGAAGCCCTGCTGGAAAGGGAGCCCTCCATTTTGCACTGAGTTCAGAGGAGCTATCTGGACATGGTAGACTGTGACCTCAAACAGCAGGGTTCCCCCACAAGAACTGTGAAAGACAGCACTGAGTTCCTTTGGTGTTGGCCATCTACTGCTGAGCATCAGGCCTATCCTTAAGAATGGTTCATTTTTCCAGTGAGACTCCCTTGGAGAAAGCTTATTTTTCATTTGCAAGTGGTTGTTAATTGGAGGTTTTTCTCTGGGTTAGGGATGGGATCATGTGTCCACTTTTCCTCTCGGTTCTAGGACCTGGTCTAGAACAGATCCATGGAGGCCCTGTGCATACTGCCTCAGTCTCTGCGTGTTCATATGTGCTATGTTCAGAAGGCCTTGTATCCTTAGTGTCTAGGATACAAGATATAGGAGACAAGATATCTATATACTAGATATAACCTCTGGCTTTTAATATCTTCCCACTTCCTCTTCCTCAGAGCTCCCTGAGCCATGAGGGGAGGGATTTGATGGAGACATCCCACTAGGGTTAAGTGTTCCAAGGTCTCTCACTCTCTGCACATTGTCTGAACGAGTCTCTGTGTTTGTTCCCATCTGCTGCAGGAAGAAGTTTCTCTGATGGTGGCTGGGCAAGGCCCGGATCTATGAGGACGGCAGAGTGTCATTAGAAGTCATATTGCTATGCTTCTTTGTAGAACAGCATTATTTGGGTTTCCCCTAGGTCTTTGGCCTATTGAATCTCAGGTTCCTGGCCACTCTAGCAATGCCAGGTATGGGTTCCATCTCATGGAGTGGGCCTTAGATCAAATCAGATCTTGGTTGGTTGGTTGCTTCCACAGCGTTGTGCCATCATTGCATTCGTGCATCCCACAGGCAGGTTAACTTTGCAGATCAAAGGGGTTTCAGCTGGGTTAGTTTTACCTTTATCCTTTGGGAGTGCGCAGAGTACCTGCCAGCATCCTGAACAGTAACAGGAGTGAAGCCAGCATCCTGAACAGTAACAGGAGTGAAGAAGACTCTAGCTAGGCTCCAACTTAACTTCTCCATGGTCACTGAGTTTTGTCTTCAGGTGCTGTCTTCCGCACCAGGGCCTTACTGTCACTTTGTGAAGAGCAACCAATAGTGTGCGCCACAGCCTGGGTTGGTTTTGGGGTTTGGTTCGTCCTGGGTCAGACACCTTTGACCAACAACTTGAACAGATGCAAATCATTCCTGGAATTGGAGGCTTCATTTGATGACATTTGGGGAATCTGTCTCACCTGTTATTCAGCAATTTCATTTAGATTGCCTTTGTATATGTATGTGTTGTAGGAAGCTTCTACTGTATTAGGTTTTTGATATGACCCCTCAAATGGCCCTTAGTCTTAGCTGTTTCCTCCCTCATCGCTCTCTTCCCTCCCTCTCTCTGTTTTATGCTCCAGTTCTAGCAAGTGTAAATGTTCCACATATTAACTTAATCTGTTCATCTGTTAAAAGACATCTAGGTTGTTTTCAATTTCTAGCTAGTATGAATAGAGCAATAATGGGCACAGCTGAACAAGTGCCCCTGCATTGGGTTGAGGAGTCCTTTGGGCATATGCCCCAGAGTGGTATAGCGGGGTCTTGAGATAGATTGATCCCCAGCTTCCTGGGGATCCACCACACTGATTTTCACAGGTAGCTGAACAAGCTCACACTTCCACGAGCAAGGGATGTACAAGTTTGCATTCCCTAGCTCCATATTCTTACCAGCATGAGCTTTCATGTGTCTCATTGATCTTGGCCATTCTGATTGCTGTAGTTTTGATTTGCATTTCCCTTATGGCTAAAGATGTTCTATTAAAAAACAAAACAAAACAAAACAAAACAAAAAAAGATTTTTAGCCATTTCAGTTGCTTCTTTTGCGAATTGCCTGTTTTAGATCCATACCCCATTTCCATTTTTAAGCTGGGTTGGTTATTTATTTGTTTGTTTATTTGTTTATTTTCTCTCATACATTACATCCAAACCACAGTTTCTCCTCCCTCCACCCCTCCCGGTGTCTTTGCTTCTACTCACCCTAGGTCTATTCCTTCTTCATTTCCAAACAAACAAACAAACAAACAAACAAAAACCAGCAGGCCTCCCAGGGATATCAACTGAACATAGCACAACAAATTACACTATAAGCAGCCACAAACTCTCATTCCAAGGTTGGACAAGGCAACCCAATAGGAAGGAAAGAGTCCCAAGTGAAGGTAAAAAAAAAAAGAGGCAGAGATATCACCCCCATCCTCATGTTAATATAGATGCAGCTCAGACCGATACAGGGACTGATTGTCACTTCAGTCTCTATGAGCTTCTATGAGCTTTGTTGTGTTGATTCTACCAACTGTGTTCTCCTGGAGTCCTTGACCCCTCTGCTTCCTCCCTCCCCCTCTTCTGCAGGGTTCCCCTGGCTATGCCTAGAGTTTGGCTGTGGGTTGTGGCATCTGCTCCCATTAGTTGGTGAATGACACCTTTCTAATGACAATTGGGCTAAGAGCTGATCTATGAGTATAACAGAATATCTCTAGGAATCATTTCATTGCCAAAACCAAGCTAAATACTATATACATTTGCTAATATTATAACTTTGTAGCAATTTGAGATTGGGAATGGTGATTCTCCAGCAGTTCTTTTATGATTAGGATAATTTTAGCTATCCTGAGTCTCTCTCTGTGTGTGTGTGTGTGTGTGTTTCCATATGAAGCTGAAAGTTGCCCTTTTAATGTCTGTAAGGAATTTTGTTGGAATTTTGATGGGAATTGCATTGAACTTGTAGATTTCCTTTGGTAGGATAGTCATCTTTGCTATATCCACCCTCCTGATCCATGAGCATGGTAGGTCTCCCCATCTTCTGATACCTTCTTAAATGTTTTTATTCAATGCCTTAAGGATTTAAAAAAAATCATATGAGCCTTTCACTTGTATGGTTAGAATTACCCCAAACTATTTTATATTTTTAGAGCTATTGTGAAATGCTGTGTTTCCTGATTTCTTTCCTATTATAATTGTTGTTTCTGTATAGCAAAGCTACTGATTTTTGTTAATTTTGTGTCCAGCTGCTTTACTCTGTTTTTCTAGTGGAATTTTTAGGGTCACTGATATATACTATCATATCATCTGAAAATAAAGATACTTAGACCTTTTCCTTTCCAATTTGTATCCCCTTGATCTCCTTCAGTTGTCTTATTGCTCTGGCCAAGACTTCAGGCACTATATTGAATAGATGTGAAGAGAGTAGACAGCCTTGTCTTGTTCCTGATTTTGGTGGAATTGCTTTGAGTTTCTTTCCATTTAAGTTAACATTAGCTATAGACTTGCTGTAAATTGCCTTTATTATGTTCAGTTTTGTCCCTTGTACCCCTAATCTCTTGAGAACTTCTTAACCATGAAGGGATGTTGGATTTTGTCAAAGAGCTTTTCTGCATCTACTGAAATGATCATGTGGTTTTTGTCCTTCAGCTTATATAGTGGATTACACCTAGCTCCAGTATTCTGTTTAGTTTTTGTCCTCATGACCCGTCCACTTGTGAGAACTGGGTATTGAAGTCACCCACTATCACTGTGTGAAGGTCAACACGTGATTTAAGCTGTGGTAGTATTTCTTTTATGAACTTTGATGCCCTTGTATTTGGGACATAAATTGAAATAATGGGACAGAATCACAATATTGTCTTGGTAGATTTTCCCCTTTGATGAGTATGTAGTCTCCTTCCCTATCCCTTCTGGTAAGATCTAGTTTGAAGACTATTTTATCATGTATGAAAATGGCTAGACCAGCCTCCTTCTTAGCTCCATTTGTATGAAATATGTTTTCCCAACCTTTTTCCATGAGGTGGTATCTAGCCTTGCTTTTAAGGTATGTTTCTTGGGAGCAGCAGGAGAATGAATCCCGTTTCACATCCATTCTGATAGTCTGTGTCTTTTTATTGGATTATTGAAACCATGGGTGTTGAGAGTTATCAGTGAACAATGTTATTTCCTGTTACTTTGTTGTCTTATGTCCCCCCCCCATGTTATTTATTTCTTGTGTTTTCTTAGGTACAGATTCCTGTTTTCAGGTTGAAATTTTCCTTCTAGTGTCTTCTATAGGGCTGGATTTGTAGCTATATACTGCTTAAATTTGGTCATATCATGTAAAGCTTTTCTCATCTGTTGAAGTTTTGCTGGGTAGAGTAGTCTGGGTTTTGCATCTGTGGTCACTAAGAGCTTGTGGAACATCTGTCCCGACCCTTCTGGCTTTTAGAATCTTCATCAAGAAGTCAGATATTATTCTAATAATTCTCCCTTTATGTTTGGTATTTTCCCCTTGCAGTTTTTATTACTATTTCTTCTGTATGTTTACTGTTTGATTATTATGTGTCAAGGAGAATTTCTTTTCTAGTCCAGTCTATTCAGTGTTCTCTATGCTTCTTGTAACCCTGAGAGGCACCTCTGTCTTTAGGTTAGGAAAGTTTTATATGATTTTGTTGAAAATATTTTCTGTGCCTTTGATTTAGGTTTCTTCTGCTTCTTCTCTTCTCAGTATTGTTAGATTTGGACTTTCCACAGGATTCAGATTTCTTGGACATTTTATGCCTGGATTTTTTTTTTTTTTTTTGGATTGAGGTATCTAGTTCTCCTACCTCGTCTTTAATATCTGAGATTCTTTCTTTCATCTCTTGCAATGTGTTAAAGAGGTTTGCCTCTGAGGTTTCTGTCTGAGTTCCTAATTTTTCATTTCTAGTTTTCCTTCAGTGTTATTGCAGTTCTGTAAGTGATCATTTTTTTTCTATCCTGACTAGGTCCCAAAATAAATGAGACAGAGACTATAAGATTTATTTAATAGGCTTTGTAGCACAGTAGCTGAGCAGTTATTAATCTAGTCTATTGCTCTAAGTTAATCTGGCTACCTCCCAGCCAGAATCCCAGAGATGCTTGCATTTGAGTATTGGTCTGACTCTCTCTGCTCCAGTGTGTTCCCACTGGTCTCCAAGGGGTCTCCTGCATCCCTTATCCCTTCCTCATAGTGAATCCCCCTCCTTTCTCTGTCTCCTCTGGCTGGGTCAGAAGCCCGGCCCTGTTCTCTCTTCTGCTCACCCACTAACTGGTCAGCTTTTATTGCCAAGTGAGAGAATGAATGAGGAGCAATATTTACACAACAGCCATGCAGAAGATATTTAAAATAAACATTACAATGCCATTTCCAGATTTCAACCAGATATGGGGGTAGAGGAATCAGCATTTGTATAATACAAGGATAATTTTTATGCAATGTACAATAACATTATGCCTACACCTCTGCTTGGGTTTTCTTTATTGATTCTATTTCTACTTTTATGTTTTGAACTATGTTCTTCATTTCAGTCCCCCATTTGTTGTATTTTTATTAGTGGATTTATCCATCTCCTCTTAAAGGACCACCTCTAATGTATCCATAAAGGCTATTTTGAGGTCCTTGTCTGGTGCATCAGCTATGTTGCAGTTCTCAGGACTTAGGGTTGCTGAGCTCTAGTGGAGACATACTGACCTGGGTGATACTGACTGTGTTTCTACCCTGGCTTCCAGGCATCAGGGTTTGGGATGATTCCAATTCTATGTGCTGATATCTGATGTTGCCTTTGTTGGTTGGGTGTTCTGTTTATTGGTTTCTGTTGCCCTCCCTGGTTCTTAGGAGAGTGTGGTGGCTGTGGGTTGCCTGGTAGGGAATGTTTTTGGGAACCTGAAGGTGAGGTCCCTGGGGGTTCTGGGTAGAATGTGTTTCTAGGTATTGAGCTGACTCTTAGGAATGGGGGCAGGGGTGTGAGGGAGGGAGAACAGAAAGCAGGATGTGCCACCAGGATCTCTGTGATTCCCTGGGGATCTAGTGATAAGATGGAGAGGAAAGGGGAAGGAAAGAGTGCTTATCTGCTTGTAAGTCCCCAGGGTATGGTGGCATGTGTTAGACAATTTCATTTCTCCCAACAGCTGAATAGTTACATTGTGTAAACGTAGCACATTTTTATTATCTGTTCATCAGTTGACACATACCTAAGCTGTTTCTATTTCTCAGCTTTGTGAACAGTGCAGCCGTAAGCATGGATCAGCATGTATGTCTGCAGTGGGATGGAGAGTCCTTCAGCTGTATGCCTAAGAATGACAGAGCTAGATTCTAGGCTAGGTTTGTTTCCAACTTTTTGAAGAACCTCCACCCTGATTGAGTAGCAGTCTCTCTGGTTACACCCTGCCCAGCTGTGCTCCCCTCTCCTATAGCATCTGCTGCTAGTTGTGGCTCTTTGTTTTTTGATCGTGGCCATACTTTCTTGGGTGAGTTCAAATTTCAGAGTCGTTTTAATTGGCATTTCCCTGGTGGCTAAGGATTTGAACAGTTCAAAGTGTTTTTCAGTCATTTGTTTTCTGGGAGCTCCCTGCTTAGTACCATGTTCCCCATTTAAATTGGGTTTGGGTTGCTCACTTTCTTGATGTCTAGGGTTTTGAGTTCCTTGTACAGTCTCAATACTAACCCTGCGGCAGATACATAGCTGGTAAGCCACTTTTCATTCTGTAGGCTGCCTCATCACCCGAATGATGGCGTCCTTTGCTGTGTAGAAGCTTTTAACTTCCATGAGGAACTATTTGTCAGTTGTTGGCCTTACTGTCCGTCGTACCATAGTCCCGTTCAGAAAGTCCTTTCCTGTGCCCATAAGTTCAAACATATTCTCTCTATTCTTTTCCATTATATTCAAGGGATCTGGTCTTACATTGAGGTCCTTGGTCCATTCTGAATTGAGTTTTGTGCAGTGTGATAGATATAGATCCACTTTCACTTTTCTACATACAGCCATCCAGTTTGAGCAGTGCTATTTGTTGAAGTGACTGTCTTTTGTCTAGCATGTATTTTTGGCCCCTTTGTCAAAAATTGGGTGTCTGTTAGGTGTATAGACTATGTCTGTAGTCTGGATTCTACACCACTGATCAGTGTGCCTGTTTTTATGCCAGTGCTATACCTACCGTCTTTATAACTATGGCTCTGTAGTAAAACTTAAAAATTAGGGATGATAATGCTTCCAGCCCTTCTTGTGCTGCTCAGCACTGTTCTGGCTATCCTGGAACTATGTGCTTCCATAGGAAACTTAGAATTTGTTTTTAAATTTCTATAAAGAATTACATTGGAATTTTTATGGGGACTCACTGAATCTGTAGATTGCTTTTGGTAGGATGACCACTTTCACAATATTAATCCTACAGATCCATGAGTCTAGGAGACCATTCCATCTTTTGATGTCTTAAAGTTTTTATTGTATGAGTCTTTCACTTTCTTAGATTTTTATTCTGACTTAACTTTTAAGACTATTATAAAACATATTGTTTCTCTGATTTCTTTCTCAGTGTGTGTGTTATCTGTGTATAGGAAGGCCATGTATTTCTTTATGTCATTTTGTATCTTTCTACTTTGCAGATGGCACTCATCAGCTGTGGAATTTTTCTGGTGGAGTTTTTAGAGTCTCTTATATAAAATTGTACCAACTTCCTTTCATATTTGTATTCCCTTCATCCCTTCCAGTTATTGCCATAGCTAAGACATCAAACTGTATGGAATAGGTAAGGACTGTGGACTACCTTGGCTTATTCCTGAGTTTAGTAAAAATGCTTCAAGTTTTTCTCCGGTTACATTATTTTGGCTTGTTGTAAATTGTCTTTATTATAGCATGATGGTTTGAGATTCTCTAGGGCTTTTATCATGAAAGGATGTTAAGTTTTGTCAAAGGCCTTATTTGCACCTAATGATTATGTAGTTTCTGACCTCAAGTCCGTTTACACGGTAGATTACATTTCTGATTAATAAATATAATGGTTCAATTGTGTTGATGCATGCCTTATACTCTGGCATGGAGCCAATTTGATCAGAGGAGGTAAGTCAGAGATCTTTTTATGTTCTTGAATTCAGTTTGCAAGTATTTTGTTGGGAATTTTTGTGTCTATGTTCATCACAGTTATAAACCAATAGTTTTCTTTTTTGTTGGGTCTTTGTAGCACTTGGTATCTGGATAATATTGGTGTTGTAGGAACGAATTTAGAAACGTTTCCTCCTCTTCTATTTTACAAAATATTTTTAAGAGTATTGGTGTTAGCTCTTCTCTGGAGGCCTGGTAGGACGCTGTGCCGTATACCTCTGATCCCAGGCTATTTTTAGTTGGGAAATTTTCAATTACTGTTTCTATCTCATTTGTCCGTATGGCTCCATTTAAATTACTAACCTCATCTTGAAACCAATCTGTTTCTTTGAAATTTTCTGGTTCAGCAGGATACAGACCTTCGTAATATGCCCTTAGGATTCTCTGAGTTTCTTCAGTATCTGTTGTAATGTTTTCTTTTTTGTCTCTGATTTTAATAATTTGGTTCCCCTCTTTCTTTCATTTGCTTACTTTGGTCTAAAGCTTGCTTATTTTGTCAATCCTCTCAAAGAAGCAGCTCTTCCTTCCATTGATTCTTTGTATTACTTTTCACTTCTAGTTAATTAATTTCAGTCCTCACTTTTATTATCTCTCCTCATGCACTCTTTTCTGGTGTTATTTGGTTTTGTTTTTTCCAGGGCTTTCAGGTGCAATATAAAGCTATTAATATGAGATCTTCCAGGTTTTTAATGTAGGCATAAAGTGCTATAAACTTAACTCTCAGGACTGCCTTTCCTGTGTCTCCAGAACTGGTTTCTGTATAATCTCCAGGATTTTTATAAGAAATCATGTTTTGTTTTGTGTTAAGGTACTATGGTTTGAATGTAGCTACTTAAGCCTGTGGGGCTGTTCCCTCTTAGAGGAGCGAGCTATTTTAAACCCACGCACCCACTTGGGAATTGGTGCTTTTAGGAAGCCATCATCTCCTCTCACAGAAGTGCTGCTGAGAGTGAATGTGGGAGAAGCCAGCCCTCTGCAGGGCGAGAGCTGGGCTGAATGGATGACAGAGTGGCTGCTTTGCTGTTAGGTTTGCCTGATACCTCCCCTCCTGCCTTTAAGAAGCATGCTCTCTTTCCCCCACTTTGTGAGTCTACCAGACTGATTAATAAAACAAGATAATTCTGGATACAAGTCTGTGAAAAACAGCATAGTATAAAGGAGCTAATGAGAGGCCCTTGGATAGACGTCATTGTCTTTCACAAAGCATCTTTTGGTCCCATTGTTTTCAGTGAAGACTTCCTGCAAAACAACAGGCTTGGCTGCTGCAGTATGGGCTGCCTGACTCTGGGAGGGCTGACAGATATCACACCTTCTCCTGCAGGGCTGGGCTGGCCTTCAATCATTCCCTCCCCTCAGTTTCTGTGCAGCAAGTGTGACGATTGGAACTATTACCTGACTCTCCTACCGTGAGATCCAGTAGCAATCAGAGGGATTAAAACTACACTGTGATCAACTGCAGAGACTCCTGCCTCTAATGAGTTTGGACTGAATATGGTCAGTCCAGGTCACAGAATCCATTCAAATTGGGCGGCTCCATAAAACCTGGAGGCTCTTCTGAGGATACTACAACATAGGTGAAACAAAACAAGAGTCAACTCTAAATACAGTTGGGACACAAATGCTAGTTAATCACATTTCTGCCTCACGAAAATATCAAACTACATTTTGGAAGATATTTTCATCCTGTTACTGATTTGCATGCATCACATACATTCTTCTATTTAAAGCTCTGCTGATATGGACATGAAGGAATAGAACTGCAAAAGATGGACGATTCGTCTTGGTTAATGTAGCTGTCAATATATGGAGGGCCTGGATTATGGTGGTCGCAAGTCATTGCTTCCCATAGTCTTCATTATATTCTTGGAAATTCCAAGTTAGTAAAAACAAGGTGATGATATTCTAATACATATGTGTGTGTGTGTTGTATGTACACATGTTTATGCAGGTATACACATACTTGTATGGATGACATAAGAGATTGAGAAGGAAGCCAGATAGAACACCAAATAGCTGTTCTTAGCATCCTCGAACTTCGACTGTTTAATTCATACATAACATGTATGTCAGAGTCTGCCAGTAGGTGAGTGCTCAAAACCTCTTAGCTCTCTTTAATGCTTAGTATTGCTTGCCAACCTGGTGGGATGCAGGATCACCATGGAAACAAACCTCTGGGTATGTCTGTGATGGAGTTTCTAGACTGAGTTAAAGAAAGCAAGAAGACCTACACTAAATGTAGACAATACCATTCCATGTGGTCCTTGTGCTGTGGGGTAATCACCAGAGAAGACTACTTGGACATGGGTTTAAACCAATAGAAAATCTTTATTAGCTGGCTGGTGACTACACTGGAAACTCTGGATTCCAGTGCAGTCCAGGTGTTTCTCAAGGTGAGCTTTTAAGCACAAAAGCACATCCTGGGTTGACATACTTAAGAAGAACAGTTAGCCAGAAGCAGAACCATAGAAGCCAAGAAGCAAGGTTAGTTCTTTCAGAGACTTTCCAAGAACTGTGGGCTTCAATGGATTAGGTCTTTGTTTTGGCTGCTGGTGCCATCTAGATGCTAAGTTATATGGCCTGAGTGGGTACTTGCTTCCATCATGGAGTCATTTGTGCTAAGATCTCTGGACATATTACACTTGACAGAATAAAAAGAGAAAGCAAGTTGATACTAACACTTCCCCCTGTCTGTTTCTTGACTATGAATGCAGTGTGACCAGCCATCTTGAGTTCCTGGCACCATGTCTTCCCTGCTATAATGGACTGTATCTTTGAACTGTGAGCCAAAATTAGCCAGTCCTTAAGTTGCATGTTACATGTTGTCCTGGCAACTAATAGAAACATATGTATATTATATATGCATATATATATATATATATATATACATACATGTCTGTCTGTATGTGTGTATGTATGTGTGTATGTTTGTATGTATTATGTATATACATATACTGGGAGTGGTCCTGTTGCTATGATAGGTCTGACCATGTGGTTCTCAGACCTTTAGAACTGGTATTGAGAAGAATTGGGACAACTTGATTCTTTGAAGTAGAAAAGCCCTGGAGTACTGTAAGCAGAGCTTACTGAACCATTCTGATAGAAGTTTGTAAGGCCAGGGCTGAAATAAACATGGACTGCTGAGACCTGCTTATGAGGCTTCCAAAGAGAAGAAAGACTCTACTAGGAGTGAGGCTAATGGCTATTTGTGTGCTACTCTAGCAAAGAACCTAGCTGTATCTTATCCATGAGAACTTGAGTATGGTTGAATATGAAAGCAATGACCTGGTTTACTTGGCAGAGAAAATTTTAGGAAAGGAGAGAATTCAGGCTTTGGTATGGTTGCTACTCACTGCTCATCTGGGTCTACAGTGAGAGAACAGGAGAACGTGAGCATGAGTGCACGGGGTGTGTGTGTGTGTGTGTGTGTGTGTGTGTAACAAAGATGTAGAGCAAGTAGAGATGAAAAATGTGCAGTTTAGCAGAGTGTGAATTTAAAGATGACACAAGGCAAGGTTGGAAGCATCTGTAATTGTTAATGAGATTAGCACCATTACAGAGAACCCTGGTACTCTGCCCTGGAAAAGCAGGGACACTTTCCTGAGGGGAGAATCCCTCCTATCAAGGGCTCCAGGTGAAAATGCAAATGCATTTGAGAAGAGAGAGTATAAACTGAGAGTGCTTCCCTGCTCAAAAGCAATTGCCTACTGGAAGTGTTTCTCGGGGTCAGCAACAAAAGTTGCTGGGTCCAAATGGCCCAGGCTCCATCCTAATCTGGCAAAAGAACCTGACATCATTGTCCATGTGGCATCGATTCTGTAGACATCGAAGTATGCAAGGTGTAGGGGCCATGGAGTCTTAGGCTGTGGTTCCAAGGAGCCACTTAGGCCAAGCAAGTAGAGGCAGGGTCAGAATTTCTGCAAGGAGGATCACTGAAGCTATGGGACCAAGGTTGCAGTGCAGACCCCAAGATGTCAGACATGTCAAGACTGTGGGGATGTTCTGAGGAGAGCTGCATGCACTGACTGAAAGCAGCCTAGGAGAAAGGCCATGCGTTTCAGATGGCAGTTAGGAAATGAGCCACTTAGGCCCTTTAGAGTCCAGATTACCCTATCATGATGCTTAGATGCTGATCACAGGGTTGGATGGCATCTATGCTAGGTTTTGGCTTTGATTTGATCCAATCTTTCCTTGCTATGCCCCCGCTCCTCCCTTGTGGACACAAATGTTTACTTTGTGCCCTTGCATGTTAGAGGGAACTTTTTAATTTTTCTTTCTGTATGTGGGGTGTGTGTGTGTGTGTGTGTATGTGTGCATGTATGGGTGCATGTGCATGTGTGTGTGTGTGCATGTCTGTACATGGATGGGTGTGTGTGCATGTCTGCACATGGATGGGTGTGTGAGTGTGTGTGTGTGTGTGTGTGTATGTGCATGTATTGTGTGGGTGAATATGTCCATATGACAACCAGTGGTTGTCATCAGCTGTCTTCTTTGGTATATATTAAAGCAGACTCTCTGATTGGAACCCAGAGCCCACTTATTTGGCTATTCTAGCCAGCTTGTTCCAGAGACCTTCTGTCTCTTCATACTAAACGCTGGGGTTGCAGGTGATCTTCCACACCTGCCTGGCATCTACCTGGGTGCTGGAGACTCACACTCTCTCTAGTTCTCAGTCTTACACAGTCAGCATTTGATTTGCTGAGCCATCCCCACCCCCATCTCCAGCCTCCTCTAGCCTTTGTAACTTGTTTGTTCATTTTCTCTTACCCCTTGGGGCTCACATTAAGATCCAGGGCTCATCTGAATCTTGGACTATGAATTACAGGTTTGAACAGTGTTGAAACTTTTGGAAACTCCGGAAACTTTTGAAGTTGAGTTGAATGCATTTGTATTATGAAATGGCTTTGGGACTGTGGAGACCAGGCTATGGCTTAAAAGTGATATTTTAGTATTAATTTAACAAGAGCTGGCGTGTTGCTTGGTTAACCTTGATAGCCAACTTGGTGGGATTTAGAATCACCACGGAAAACAAATCTGAGGGTGTCTGTGACAGGGTTCCCAGGCTGAGTTGATTGACAGGAAGGAATTCATCCTCTGAGCGGTGGCGGCAGCATCGTACCAGATGAGAGCCTGGCTGAGTGTGTGAAGTCACCTCTTCCTGAGTCCTGACTACAGATGCCATGTGATGAGCCACCGCAGGCTCCTGCTGCCATGACTCACTCACCATGATGGACTATCCCCTTCAATTGTGAGCCAGGATTAGCTTTCCTTCCTGTAGTTACTGCAGCTACACATAAGTAACTAAGAGCCTATCCCTGTCCTCATTACTAATCGGAAGTAAGATGTGCAACTATTTGGCTACATGTGCATACTTTGTGCCTGTCCACATGTGTGCACACAGGCCTGAACTAATGGGCCTCAAGTGTTGAATCCTCTACATTAGTACTAATTGTGTGCAATGCACCTACTTTTAGTTCTTTTAGTTTTTATAATAGTTATATTATATATTACAATATATCCTTTCCTCCATTCAAGCCCTCCCATATCTCCTTCTTGTTCTCTTGAATAGAAATCCATATGATCTATTCTGATCATGGCTTCCCTTCCGCATTTCCTCCCAGATTCTCTGGACCTACTCACCCAGCCCTTTCCACATCGTTTTCTTTCCCTTGTTAGATGTTAGAAAACAAACAGGCAAATTAAAACAACAATAGTGACAACTAAGATGATGAAAAAGCACAAGAAACAACACACACACACCATATAAAATCTGTCATTTAAAAAAAACTGTGTGTGTGTGTGTGTGTGTGTGTGTGTGTGTGTGTGTGCCACATGTGGGTGAGGTCCTGGCCGCTGAACCTCTGATGCTGAGTTACACACACACACATACACACACACACACACACACAGAGAGAGAGAGAGAGAGAGAGAGAGAGAGAGAGAGAGAGAAACACCACATTGGAAACCATAATATACAAGCAACAGACTAGGTAAAACAAAACAAAACAAAACAAAACAAAACAAAACAAAACAAAACAAAAAACAAAGCTCAAACAAAGTAATGTAAGAACAAAAAAAAAATCTATAAAAGCCCCATAGAGTTCACCCTGTGTTTGCCATCTACCCTCAAGTGTGGTTTCTATACCCAGTGAGACCCCGCGGGAGAAAACTGTTTTTGCCTTTGAAAGCCACAACCTCTTTATTCATTAGCTGCTATTACATGCACAGATATTTTCTGTGTGTGTTTGTGACTTTAACTAAAAGGGTTTATATGTTTAATTCTCATCACTATTACGATTTGTGTGGAGCACATGCGACTGTTTTGTGTTGCAACAGAATCCCGAGTGAAGAGGCCTGTGGCAGAATCCCGAGTGAAGAGGCCTGTGGCAGAATGTCTGGAAAGGCTTGCAGCTGAACAAATCTAAATTAAGCAAAGTCTTCTTTTCTTTTTTCAATGTGGTAATATTCACACAACACAAAACCTGTCATTTTAAAAAAGTGCGTGTGTGTGTGTGTGTGTGTGTGTGTGTGTGTGTGTGTGTGTGCCACATGTGGGTGAGGTCCTGGCCTCTGAACCCCTGATACTGAGTTACAGGCACATGTGACCTGTCTAATGTGGGTGTTGGGAACTGAACTCAGGTCTCTGGAAAAGCAGCAACTGCCCTTAACCACAGACCACCTCTCAGCCGCATTTGAACCACCTTCAGGTACATAGCATTAAGTACCTTCACATTGTTAGGCCACCTTTGCCCTAAGGCCTCCAGAATACTTTCATTTTCAGCTGAAACACTGTATCCAGTAAGCACTAATCCCTCCCTCCCAGCCACGGGTGGCCAGTCAGTCTAGTTTCTGTCTGTGAATTTACTACTCTGACTTCCTCCTAAATGTGGAATGTCGCTGTTTATCTTATATTTGACCTAATTTGCCAAGCATATCTACGTAGCAGCAAGTGTCAGTCTTAGTCCTTTTCAAGGCTGAATACAAAGCTCCATCAGATGAGACGTCTTCTGGAGGACCCATGGCTACAGTGCACAGACCCTTTCTTTACCCTCTCTTGTTCCAGTGTATGGATGTCTAATGAGACGCGAGGTCATGGTTCCCCAGTAGAGATGTTCTTCTGGGGTTCATTTGCCCTCAAATTTAGACCATAGAGTCAGGTAGCTGTATTTGTGTCTGTGTCTGCATGCTGCTGCTTTGGAAGTTTGCCATGGCCAGTTATAGGCCATGTTATAGGGTTAAAAGTTGTGCTCACTGCATAGGCAGCTTTGAGTGTTGAATGGTGTACCATACCATACACTTAGTCTGAGCCCTGACTGTTGAAGGTACAGAGAGCCAAACGCAACAAATACCAGTCCCTGTCTTTACACAGCCAGTGTTGGAGAGTGGGTACCCCCACACTGAAGACTTGTATGCAATGCAAAAAGATACACTCCAACTCTAGAAGTTCCCACGGTCTTCACCAGCCCTGGCTGGCACTGCTCACAAGTATAGCTCGGAGTCTCTTCTAAGAACTGGGAAATCTCCTAACCCAAAGCAGGTCAAGACTCCTCCACCCCTTCCAGACCTACATATTTCATCATTCTCTTCTCCCTGTCCCTTCCCAGAGTCCTTTCCACACCACTACCTCCTTACGCCACTGAGTTAGCTGATGTATGCGTCTCTTAGCTGCTTCAGTTGGCCTAGATCTCTTATCAAGGACCACCCAGCCCGGCTCACTGTGATAGCTCCTTTCTCTCCAGTTGCTGCTCTCTTCTGTTCCTTTCATCCTGCTGTTGGGAATTCCCACTTGACATTGTATTGCACATTCATTTCCTTGTGTTATCTTTCCTCCTAGACAGTCTTTCTCCAACTTCAATGTACACAGGAGCCCGTCTACAGGAGGTTCATTGAGCTTGTAAAATTCAGACCATTTCTTTAGGTCTGGCAGGATCTGGGCATGTCCAACCAAGTGGCAGGTGATAGAGATATTGCTGATACAAGGACAGAATTTCAAAATCAACTTCTGAAGGTAGGTGGGATGAGACCACGGAATTTTGTGTACCTCATCCTCATTGAACACCCTCCTTTGGTTCATACTTGAGGTCATTTTATAATTAATTTCAAAGGGAGGAGAGTCTCACAGATGTTAATACAGGGCATGTGGACTATGAGATGAAAGGAACATAAACATATCATAACTCCATTGAAAGCCCTTTTGAGGGTGGGCAGCTGCATGCTGTCTGTGCAGACCTCAGGTCGGGAATTCCAGACAAAACCATCCTGCTCAGCCCAGGAGCTTGGCCTACCCTGCCAATCCTGCTATCTTGAGCTCTTCCAGGCTCAGAGCTGCTACACGGCCAGACCCGCAGCAAAGCTGAGCATATAGTCATCTGAACAACACCTCTAAGCCAAGCCTGATGCTGCAGAAGATGTGGGGAAGTGTTGCTTGTTCGGCCTGTTTACTTATACAGCCCAGGGTCACCATCTCAGAGGTGGCCTTGCCCAGAGTAGGCTGAGCCCTTCAACATCAGTCACTAATCAAGAAACTGCCACACAGATTTGCCTACTGGGCCAATCTGATGGGGTCATTTCATCAATTGAGGTTCCATGTTCCCAGATGATCCTAGCTTGAAATAATTTGTCAAAAAATAAAATCTTAGCCATCATACAATTTTCCCCTTTTAAATTAGAAGTGATGGCTATTATGAAAATTGGTGTTAGCGCACGCCTTTAATCCCAGCACTTGGGAGGCAGAGGCAGGCGGATTTCTGAGTTCGAGGCCAGCCTGGTCTACAAAGTGAGTTCCAGGGCAGCCAGGGCTACACAGAGAAACCCTGTCTTAAAAAAAAAAAGAAAGAAAGAAAAAGAAAAAGAAAATTGGTGTTTTTAAATTTCATCATCTTGAAAAAAAAAAAAAAAGTAAAGATTGTATAAGCTGGCAGCATAACCACTCCATGGTGTGGATAAAGGGAGGTTTCTGATTCCTGGGGAGCAGGGGAAGGCATGCTGGGAGTAGGGAGGGGGGCTCATTTGTTAATGTATATTCACCTTGAGGGGAGGTGTGGGGGCATGGGGGTGTGTCCATCAGTGTCTCAAGCTAGGTTGGATTTGTTAGCCTAGGAACTGTGCAGAGAACCAGCTATGAGGCAAGGGGAAAAGGCAGATGAAGGTGGGCAGGACCTCAGCAAGGTCTGATCACATTTCTAGCCCCTTATGTTTTGCTTTTAAAGTGAGGGGTGACTTTGTGGGAGAGATAGAGGGGAAGCTTATTTTGGATACTGAGATTGCGTTCAATGCCTGGCTTCTTCCTCCTGAAATTTTGATGCAGTGGAGTCAGGAGACCTCCCAACCCTGGGGTCTGTATCACATATTGGGAGGATGTTGCCCGCATCTCTGTCTGTGTGCCGATGTGGTGATCTAGGAAGGACTTAGGGGATTACAGGGAAGCCCATGGCTAGACGTAAAATGCTTATTAAAGGAATACCATAAGGTGTGTCAAGAGGCCTGGGAGAGTTTTGAAATCGTTTTAAGTTGGATTTGTTGAGAAGAGGGTGGGGTTAATAAAAGAGTTCATGACAAAACAGAAGCCATCAGAAGAGGTTGTGGGGGAAGGCCTGTATCCTTTACAGAATAAAGGTAGGGTTTGTAGGGGTTCTGGTCAATGTCCTTGCGATGACTGCAGTAAGTAGTTTTTGCGTTTGGTCACAGAGTGTTAGTCCTAGCTGGCCACGCCCTTTCTTTCTCCGGAGCTGGAGCAGCAGAGGTACCACATGTTTTACAGCACAGGTGCAGCGTCCCCTGGAGACCTTAGCTTAGAGCTCCCCTGCGGGCCAAGCTCACATTTCACACATGTGGCAAAAGCCAGCTCATGTCCCACGTTACCAGGAAATTTAATCTGAGGATCTGATAGAGATGAGGCTAGGTGGGCAGCAGAGCAGCACTCAGGAGGCAGAGGCAGGTGGACTTCTCAGTTTGAGACCAGTCTGGACTACAGAGCAAGTTCCAGGACAGTCAGGGCTATGGGAAAACTCTATCTCAAAAAGATAAAACAAAACAAACAAACAATATAAAAACAATTTGTATAAGAAAAATTAAGCCAAACCTCTGGTATCAGCTGCAGAAGATGGAGTTAAAGCTAAAGTTTGGTAGGTGTGAGTGTGTTAGTCAACCTTTTAGAGCATTTAATTTGCTTTATATTGACATTTTAATAACAATAAAACACTGAAATCCAATTGATTAAACCAAGTTAATTTTTTGTTTGTTTTTACTTTTTCTTACAAAAAAAATTTTGTCTCTAAGAGTTTGGATTTAACTTAGCTATAGGTATCTCCAAAGTGGAGTGGATATTTTTAGAAATTAAAAAGGTAAAAACAAAAAAACAAAGAATATTTTGTTAACTTAGAACTAGATACCTTCTATTAAAATTATATCAAGGGGGCTGGAGAGATGGCTCAGCGGTTAAGAGCACATTGACTGCTCTTTCAGAGGTCCTGAGTTCAATTCCCAGCAACCACATGGTGGCTCACAACCATTTATAATGGGATCTGATGCCTTCTTCTGGTGTCTCTGAAGACAGCTACAGTGTACTCATTATATATAAAATAAATAAATAAATAAATAAATAAATAAATAAATAAAATCTTTAAAATGATATCAAATGATGAAAACATTCTTTTATAAAAATAGTAAAAGCTTAAACTCTCACCTTCTAGCTCTCCTCTCTCTTTCTCCCTTCCCCCCTCTCTCCACATGGCCATGGCCAGCCTCTCTCCTTCTTTCTACCTTCTCTCTTTCTCCCTGCTATTCTACAATAAAGCCCTGAAATCATAAAAATAAAAATAAAATAAAATAAAATAAATAGTAAAAAAGACATGAATCTTTTTTTTTTTTTTTTTTTTTTGAGACAGGGTTTCTCTGTGTAGCCCTGGCTGTCCTGGAACTCACTCTGTAGACCAGGCTGGCCTCGAACTCAGAAATCCGCCTGCCTCTGCCTCCCTAAAGGCATGTACCACCACTGCCCGGCACATGAATCTTTTTTAACATGTAAATATAGCCTTGGCTCAGCCACAGTAGGGTCCGGGTGTGCAGTTACAGAGGCTACCTCATCTTCTAATCCTGCCATCTCAATACAGTCATGATTAGCATCAAGTCAGCATGGAGGATAGCCCAGAGAAAGAATGTGTTAAATATCACAGGATTTAAGGAATATCATAGTGCAGTCCTTTCTCTTTGGGCTAAGAGGGTCTTCTTCCACTCATTGAAATCATCTGGTTGTGTTCATTTCTCAGAGCTTGCTGGGAAAAACCTCAAACATCATTGCAAGTGGTTGATTAATTATCAATCTAGAGGACTGAAGGTGATGGGCACGTTGGAATTCTGTTTAGTAGGCAAATTTATAAACCGATTTAAGCGTTTGTCCAGCAAAGTAAGTTTCGTGGTTACTGCTCTGCGGGAATTTCTCCGGCAGCACTAACAGAAACAGAACCTTTCATGCTGTTAACAGAGTGTGCCCGGCTGACAGCCGCTCTTCCCTCTCCACCTGTGTCTCCAATCTCAACCCCTCAGGCTTGTCCTCAGCTTCGAAGCAGAACATGTCCCATCCCTTTCCTCTCTGACACCATCCCCAGCTCACCTCAGAATCTCCCCTTCCCCAACTCATCCCAGTATCCCAGCCTCCAACACCAGCAAGGCATCCACTGGAAACACACCAGCCGAGCAGGCCCGAGAGAAAAGTCCACGGAAAATTTTCTACCAGGCAGCAGCACAGACTCCTAAGGTCCAGGGAGGAAGAAGAAACTAAAGAACAAAACACTCACCTGACAGGCACAAAGCCAGCTATTAGAACCTAGACACATAAACACCATGATCCCAGAAGCCTAGATTCCAGAATAAAGATACAATCAGTAATAGCTAGGGCCATAAGTCTCTACTAGAGCCCAGTAACCCTACCATGGGGGGCTGTAAGTATTCCAACACAGCTGAAGCCCAAGAGAAAGACCTTAAAACAGCTGTTATGAATGTGATAGAGGTCCTTGAAGAGGAAATGAATAAACCTCTTATGGAAATCCAGGAAAATACAATCAAACAGTATAAGGAAATGGATTTAAACTGGTCAAGACCCGAATATAGAGGTAGAATCAATGAAGAAAACCCAAACTGAAGGAATTGTGGAAATGAAAAATTTGGGATCCATACAAGAACAACAGAGACAATCTTCACCAAGAGAATACAAGGGATGGAAGAAAGAATTTGGACGTTGGAAATATGACAGAAAGAAATTGATATATCGATCAGAGTAAATGTTAAATATAAAACAAAAACATGCAAAAAACCAAACCAAAACAAACAAAAACACTCCTGACGTAAACCATCCAGTAAATCTGGGACTCTATGAAAAAAATCCAAGAATTACAAAATCTAATAGTCAGTCTAAGAATAACAGGAATAGAGGAAGGAAAAGACACCCAGCTCAGAGGTCCAGAAAACGTTAACAAAATCACAGAAGAAAATTTTCCTAATGGAAAGGACATGAAGGTACAAGAAGCATGCTGAACACCAAATAGACTGAACCAGAAAAAAAATCCCCTCACCCCATAATAATGAGGACATTGCGTATACAGAATAAAATCACAGACTATGTCCCTGATTCCTTTGCCTGACCTTGGGACCCTTTCCTCCTGTTAGGTGGGTCCCCTTGCCCAGCTTTCCTGGGAGGGCTCTAACCTTGTTGCATTGTGCTTTGTTTTGTCATATTTGGTTGTTGTCTCTTTTCTGATGGGAAATGGAGCGGGAGTGGATCTGGCCAAGAAGGGATGTGGGGAGCTGGCAGGAGTAGATGGAGGGGAAACTGTGGTCTGAACATATTATATGAGAGAATAGTCTATTTCCAATACATTTCGAAACAAATATTTTTATCAAAAAACTTCCCTTTCCTTAATCTTTTTAAAAGAGCAACTATACATTTTATATCTATCACCTTTATATCTTTTTAAAGTGTGTTATCTTGTTTATGAAATCTTGAAAACCATTTTATTTTAAATGAAAATTTATAAATTATATTTGAAACACACACACACACACACACACAAAACCTATCCTTAATACCTGACAGCCAAAAGTACGGGCAGATCACATAATGATTTTGAGTGCACTGTAAGAAATATCTATGATGCATAAGGGATTAGCTGTATTTTTTTAATTGATTCTTTGTGACTTTCTTTTTCTTTTTTTCTTTTCTTTTTTTTTTTTTTTTTTTTTTTTTTTTTGAGACAGGGTTTCTCTGTGTAGCCCTGGCTGTCCTGGAACTCACTCTGTAGACCAGGCTGGCCTCAAACTCAGAAATCTGCCTGCCTCTGCCTCCCAAGTGCTGGGATTAAAGGCATGCGCTACCACGCCCAGCTTTCTTTGTGACTTTCATATCATCCATCCAAAACCCACTCATCTCCCCATCCCTCCACTCTTGCAACTCCCAAAAATAAAATAAAATAAAATAAAATAAAATAAAATAAAATAAAGTAAAATAAAATAAAACTTCTCATGGAAACTATAGTGTGTCACACAGTGTATATCCTTTTGTCCACATAACTGTACTTGCAAGTGCTCTCCACAATGAGTCATTGGTCTGTTTTGAGGCCTCTGGCTTCTGCTGCACTATGAATTTGGATCCTCATGTGGACTCCTCTCAGATATCCTGTTGTTGCCCTGTGTCATGGAGATTCTGCAGCTTTGGAACTGTAGGCCTGGCCCTTACGAATGTTCAACAGATCATGGATTGGTGTGGGCCAACTCAAAACCCTGTATCTTAGCCTGGGAGGGAGCTGAGATGGTCACTCACCAGCTCTCCAGCACTGCTCTGGCTAGTTCACCCAATGTCACAGCCCGAAAGGTGCAGGGTCAGCTTTTCTGCTCGCATGTCCTCTGGGCCAGCTCATCTGTACCTTTG